>NW_026000019.1:20946640-21052751 GCF_001458135.2 Marmota marmota marmota
GGTTGGTTCCACAGTCTTGCTATTGTGAACTGTGCTGCTATGAACATCGATGTAGCAGTGTCCCTGTAGCATGCTCTTTTTAGGTCTTTAGGGAATAGACCAAGAAGGGGAATAGCTGGGTCAAATGGTGGCTCCATTCCCAGCTTTCCAAGAAATCTCCATACTGCTTTCCAAATTGGCTGCATTTCCTATCATTATTGATTTCTAGTTTCATTCACTTGTGAATAGGGAACATAGTCTGTATAATCCCAGTCTTTTAAAATTTGTGAGTTGTTTAGTAACATATGATCTATACAGAAGAATATTCCTTGAACACTTAAGAATTATATATATATTTTATATATATAATTATGTATATATATACACACACACACACACACACACACACACACATATACTGTTTGGGGTGGAAATTCCTTTATATGTGTCCTAGGTCTAATTGGCTTATACTATTCAAATCCTTTGTTATTGGCCATCTGTGTAGTTCTAGTCATTATTCAAATTATTATATTGAAGTCTTTAACTAATATAGAAATGTTTATATTTCCTTTTCATTCTGTTAACTTTTGCTTCATTTAGTGGTTAGGTACATATGTTTATAATTTTTATATCTTTTAGACTGATTTACCCTGTTGTCAATATTATGTTTTGGATATGAGGTATCCTCCAAAAGCTCCTGTGTTTAATGCAGGAACATTCAGAGGTAAAATGATTACATCATAAGAATCAGTCCATCCTAGTTTGGGAGCTTTAGGCATGTGGCATGTGGCAGAAGGAGGTGTATCACTTAGGAGAGGACTGTCCTAGAAGGGTGCTTCTTCTCTCTGGACCCCTTCCCCCTTCCTTTCTTTCCTTGCTGCCTTGAGTGAAGCAGCTTTCCTCTCCCATGCCCTTCTCTTGTCATATTCTGCCTTACCTTGTGCTCCGAACAATGGAGTTGGCCATCTGTAGACTCAGACCTCTGATACTGTGAGCCAAAATAAACTTCTCCTCCTCTAAGTTGTTCTTGTTGGATATTTTGGTGGTAGGGATGTAAAACTGGCTAAAACAGTCAGTATATAGTCTTTGTTTGTTTTTTGTAACAATTTTTAAAGTCTATTTTATCTGATATTTGTATAGTAGTTCCATCCTTCTTTGGATACTGGTTTTCCATCCTTTACTTTGAAACTATATTCATGTCTTTGGATCTAAAGTGAGTCTCTTATAAACAGCATATACATGGGTCATTTCTTAATTATCCATTCTGCTAGTCATTGCCTGAGAGTTTAGTTCATTTATATTTAAAGTAACTTACTGATAGGGATTTACATCTGTCATTTTGCTATTTGTTTCTGTATGTCATATCTTTTTTGTTCTGAGATTATCCATTGTCCTCTGTATTTTATAGTTTTGATTCTCATTTTTTATATATCTTTTAGTCATTTATTTGAGGATTATAATTAACTTCCTAAGCTTATAACAAATTTTGTTTGAGCTTCAGTAATATATAAAAACTATACTCCTGTCATTTTCAACACTCCTTTATATTGTTATAGGTATATTTGTAATTATTATTTTACACATTCTTCTTTTAAATAATATGGAGGAAAAGGCATTTCAAATTCAAAACATCATAATATTGGCTTTTTAAAATTTACCTTTACCACTTTTTTTTTTTATTTCTTCACATGGTCCTTTCACTTCAGACTTAAGGACTCCCTTTTTTAGCATTTGCTATAGGGCTGGTATACTCTTAAGATTTTGTTTGTCTTGGAATTTGTTAATTTCTCCATCATTCTCTTGGGTGGTTTCTCTGGATATAAAATTCCTGGTTGACAGTTTTTTCATTCAGCACTTTATGTTATCCATTGCCTTCTGTCCTCCATAATTTTTGTTGAGGTTTGGCAAAAGGACCCCTTCTACATAATAAGTCACGTATTTCTTGCTATTTTCAAGATTCTCTATCTTGAAAATATTTGGCTTTCAATAATGTGATTATAATGTGTCTTATTGTTTCTTAGGTTCTGTACCCTTAATTTTTTTTTTCATTCTGTTTTTCTTTCTGTATCTCAGACTGGTTAATTTAATTCGACCTATTTTCAAGTTTGATGATTCTTATCCTGTCTAGTCAAATCTGCTATTGATAACCTGTTGTAATTTTTTATTTTCATTATTGTATTTTTCAGCTGTATTATTTTTAATCTAGATGCTTTATATATTTTGTTGATTTTTTTAAACATTGTTTTCCTGACTTCATTTAGTTTTTTGATTTCCTTTAGCTCTTTGAGCATATTTAAGACATGTTTTTAAAAAGGTCTTTATCTAGTAATCCACTGTGTGTACCAAACCACAGACAGTTTCTCTTAAACATTTTTCTTCTGTAACTGGGACATGGATTCCTGTTTCTTTGCATGCTTCATAATATTTTGTTGAAAACTAGGTATGTTGAATATTATGATATGCCAAGAAGGGAAGAGGGAGAGAAGACAGAAGTTCATTTCAGATTGGCTTTGTTTGGACATTGGTTTTTACACTTAGCTAGGTGACATATCACTGTACCTTAGCCTTCACTTCCTGTTTGCACAGAGCATAAAGATTAACTAGAAGTAAAAGTTTATGGTCTTCTGAGGTCTTTTCTACTGGGGTGTCCTATCCTAAGCGTGTTCATAGATTTCTAGATTCCTTTTTCTAGGTAGAAAACCTTTGTTCTCCTAAAAGTCTTAACTCCCTTGGACTTTTGAGACATTCAGCATCCCACCCCCCAACTTTTTTTTTTTTTGACTCAACTATTCTTTGCCCCAGAGGGCAATAATTTGTGTGCTTGGTTTCCACCTATTTCTTTGACCACATAGCCATGTTGTCCTGATAGAGTTCCAAGTGAGACAAAAGGGAAGCCCCTTGCATCAGACTTTAAGAGGAAACCAGTCAGTTTCAAAATAGATCAACAGGACTGGGGCTTTAGTTCAGCAGGACAGCGCTTGCCTAGCATGTGTGAGGCACTGGGTTCGATCTTCAGCACCACATATAAAGAAAGAAATAAAATAAAGTTACTTTGTCCATCTGCAACTAAAAAAAAAACAAAACAACAACAACAACAACAAAAAACAACAGATAAACAAAATGCCTAGGGAGCAAGGTCTACTTGACTCCCTCTAGAATCAAGTGCCTACAATGGGAACTTAGACAGCAGTCCTCAAGACAGCCATTAATTTTATGTTAATATAAATGTATCAAAAAATCATTTAAATGTATCAAAAATCATTTGAATGGACATGGTGGTACATTTCTGTAGTCCTAGCTCCTCTGATGACTGAGATAGGAAGACACTTGGGCCCAGAGTTCAAGTCCAGCCTATTCATCAGAGCAAGACCTCATCTTTAAAAGCAAACTAAAAAGAAAGAAAGAAAAGAAATTACTTGAGAACTAGGATGATTTCTCTGTCTTCAGAGGAATATTTTTTAATAATATTTAATAAGTGGTACTGAAAATCCAGGGTTACATTAATTAGTTCTCAGGAATTCAAATATATCAAGATAGGCTTTTAATCTTATTGGGGCCCAGTCTGCATCTGTTTCACAATTACTCCTGGGAAGCAGTCCTCCTGTTTTCCACTCAGAGTTTGGAGCTTTAACAGTGCCACTGCTGTTTGATGCAGCCTGTACTACAATTTTTGTGTCCCTAATAAAAGATTCTAAGCCTCTCAGTTATGTCTTTTCAATTAATAAACACCTCTAGGGAAAAGCAGCCTCACATTCAAAGTTACCTCTCTTCATTTTCATTTTATTTTGGAACTTGGCATGGTCATTTTTTTCCTGCCTTATTAGTGTGACTTCAAACAGGTACACACACACACACACACACATACATTATTGTTTTCAGCGTTTTAGATTTTCTTAAAAGGAGCATTGATTTAAGCTACTAATCCTCTCAACCTCCATTACTAAGTTTTATATTAGTAATAGAAATATAAAATTATTTTGATGTTACCCATATGAAAAGCATCAGAAATTATAAATGTTTGTGTAAATATAAAAGCTTATTTGCCCTCTTAAACTCTAAAATATGTCAGAATTATAAGCAGAAATTATAAAACTTATGTGTAGGCTTATAATCTATGTAGATGTAATGCATGTGACAACTATACTATTAAGGTGGGGGCAGGCAATACAACTACAATTTTGTGAAGGAGTACAATATTAATTCTTAAGTATCCTGTGGAAAAAAAGTTAACCAAAGTATTGTTTTGCCTACAGTAACCACTAAAAACAACTTAAGGGCTGGGGATGTGGCTCAAGCGGTAGCGCGCTCGCTTGGCATGTGTGCGGCCCGGGTTCGATCCTCAGCACCACATGCAAACAAAGATGTTGTGTCCACCGAAAACTAAAAAATAAATATTAAAAATTCAAAATAAAATAAAATAAAATAAAAACAACTTAAAATGCATAGCTAAAACATCCAGTAGAAAAATTAAAATGGAATTTTAGAAACCCTAAATAATCCAAAAGATTATTTGAAAAAATAATTTACAATCCCACCAACATATGTTCCTTCTTCTCCACATCGTCTCCGGCATTCGTCAGTTGTTTGTATTCTTTTTTTATTTTTATTTTTTTTTAGTTGGGCACAATACCTTTATTCTTATTTGTTTTTATTTTTATATAGTGCTGAGGATCGAACCCAGCACCTCGCAGATGCTAGGCTCTACTGCTGAGCCACAACCCCAGCCCCCATTGTTTGTATTCTTGATGGCTGCCATTCTGATTGGAGTGGGATAAAATCTCAGTGTAGTTTTGATTTGCATCTCCATAGTTGCTAATGATGTTGAGCATTTTTTCATGTATTTGTTGGTCATTTGTATTTCCTATGAGAAGTGTCTGTGTTATTTGGTTTTTGTTCATGTATTAAGTTTTTTGAATTCTTTATATATTTTGGATATTAATCCTGTGTCAAAAGAGTAGCTAACAAAGATTTTCTCCCATTCTATAGGTTCTCTTTACCTTCTTTTTTATATTAATTTTTAAATTTATATATGACAGCAGAATGCATTACAATTCTTATTACACATATAAAGCACAATTTTTCATATCTCTGGTTGTACACAAAGTATATTCACACCAATTCATGTCTTTATATATGCACTTTGGATAATAATGTCCATCACATTCCACCATCATTTCTAACCCCATGCCCCCTCCCTTCCCCCCCACCCCTCTGCCCTATCTAGAGTTCGTCTATTCCTCCCACACTCCCCATCCCTACCACACTATGAATCAGCCTCCTTATATCAGGGAAAACATTCAGCATTTGTTTTTTGGGGATTGGCTAATTTCATTTAGCATTATCTTCTCTACCTCCATTCATTTATCTGTAAATGCCATGATTTTATTCTCTTTTATTGCTGAATAATATTCCTCTCTTGACCTTCTTAATTGTTTCCTTTGCTGTGCAGAAGTTTTATAATCTGATGCATCCCATTTATTAACTCTTGACATTATTTCCTAAGCTTTAGGAGTTCTGTTGAGAAAGTTGTTGCCTTTGCCTACATGTTGGAGTGTTGGCCTTATGTTTTCTTCTAAAAATTGCATAGTTTCTGGTTTCTGCATAGTTTTCTGGGTCTCTGATCCATTTTTGAGTTCACTTTACTGCAGAGTCAGAGAGAAGGGTATATAGTCTCATTCTTCTACATATGGATTATATCAGTTTTCCCAGCACCATTTGTTAAAAAGCTGTCTTTACTCAAATGTAATGTATGTTTTTGGCACCTTTGAAAGAATGTGATGACTGTATCTGTGTCAGTTTGTCTCTGTGTCTTCTGTTCTGTACCATTGGTCTATGTATCTGTTTTTATGCCAATACCATGCAGTTTTTGTTACTATGACTCTGCCAAAGGAGTTTTGAAGGTAGCAATAAAAAGTGTTAATGAGGGGCTTTTTTTCCTTTTGGTTTCTAACTTGAGACATTTTATTGTATTTATTTGTGGATGGGAATGAACAAATAATTCCTGGAGAGTAGTAGCTTTGGAGAGACAATAAAAGAATCAGATTTGATTAGGCTCTCTCATCATTTTTTGCTGCTTTGCCCTAGACATTTATTGCTCCCCTGTGCTATCAATTTTAGCATTTCTCCCAATTTATTTTTTCATTTTTATTTATTTATTTTTTGGTACTGAGGATTGAACCCAGGAGTTATTAACCACTGACTCATATCCCCAGCCCTTTTAATTTTTTTATTTTGAGGCAGAGTCTTGCAAAGTTGCTTAGGGCCTCACTAATTTGCTGAGGGTCGTCTTGAACTTGCAATTCTCTTGCTTCAGCTTCCCAAGTCCTTAGGATTACAGGCACGTTCCAATCACACCGGGCTGTTATTTTTTAAAATGAGATATCACTAGGCATTTCACTAAAATAAGCTGGGATGAATTTGGTAGATTTCCACTTTGTATTTTCGGTTTCTGCCATTGTCTTGTCTAACACTGTGTTGGACATATGAGCAGATGATAGAGTTTCTCTTTAAGTAGCCTATTGTGCCATGCTATGGGTATGGCAAAGTGCAGGAAGATGCTATGAAGCCCCTTGGTAGGAACTGGATGATTATATGTTGGGTTATTTGTGAAAAATATATAGAAAGTAGATGCTGAACAATCCTGCCATAGAACACATAGAGAGTAGTTTGAACACGTTCTACATTGGCTTTGTGATTTGTTGCATAGTTGTAAATATATAACTGTTTGTTTTTCTTATTATTTGGTCCAACTTTATTTTGCAATAAATTCTTTTGACAGCAACATTTTTTTTAAAAGTACCTATGTATTAAAAAATTAAGAACCACATTATTGTTTCTCAGGAAAAATGATAATGAACGTGACACTAGTTATCACCATTTATTATGTATGTTAGCGGTCATCATAATATCACACGAAATCTAGAAACAAGGGTGCACTTCACAAGTCAGTAATTAAGAATACTATGCTTAAGGAAAGGGCATGTAGCCCAGTGGTAATGCTCTTGCCTAGCATGTGTGAGGCCCTGGGTTCAATCCCACTATTGTAAAAAAACAAAGAAACAAAATTACACTACCCAAAGGTGACAATTTATCATTGCAGTTATAGAAGGTGTATTTTTTATTTACTTTGTGATGCATGACTTTTCAATGACATAAAAAGTACAAACTTTTTGTAAAATAGTTTAGCATATAAAAACAAAATTAAGCAAAAGTATTGAAAACTAGAAGAAATTTGCAATTTAAAGATATCAGTTTGATATCAATCATGATGCTTTTCAAGTAGAATATCATTTTATTCCAAAAATAGCTTAAATTTTTTCACCTAATTGATGGCATCCAAGTAAAGCCTTTTGAAATTGTGTCAGTAAACATTCAACATTATTATAAATGCTATATTAAATTAAATTAAGTTTGCAAGTTAAGCATTTAAGATAAAACTACCACATAGTGATATTACAAACATAAATTTTGATGGACATCATTATGATAAAAACAGTTTTCTTACTAAATCAGCAATCCACAACAGAAGTGCACTTGTCATAGGTTGCATGCAGACATAATGCATAGCCATATCTAAACAGGCACTTTCCTGTGTACATATATAAATACAGCATCATGAATCCCTAGCTTGAACTTCTGTTCATTATCTTTTAGAATTTGTACCATCCTTTTAAATTTATGTCTATATCTGATTTCCTAATTCCTTGATTTTTGCTGGTTTCTGACTGCTTTCATTCCTTACAAACTTTTTCCTTCTGTATATCTTACTATCACATTAATTGCTGATCTAACTAGACTGTAAGCTTCAATGTACAGTAGTTAATTTTTTAAAATAGGAAAGGCAGCAAAATACGACACTAGTGTGGCAGTATGTATAAACGTGGATGTGTAACCAATGTGATTCTGCAAACTGTACACGTGGTAAAAATGGGAGTTCATAACCCACTTGAATCAAATGTATGAAATATGATATGTCAAGAGCATTGTAATGTTTTGAATAATAAAAAAATATAAATTTAGATGCAGCTATCTTTGGTGGGAAAGAGCTAGCTTTCAGATGAGATCATTCTCTCCAAGGCTATCTTAATTGTTTGTGTTTCATTCACTTGCTTTAATGCATGATTCTTTGGGTAAATATATTTTTTCTAAGGTAGCACTATTCATAAAGGTACTTTCTCCAGGACTTGAAATTATATATATGGTATAAAGTTGTAGAAAAGGAGTTATTTCTTGTCCCAGGTTCAGAGTAAATCTGATTCAAAGGCATATGCTAATCCAGTCCATGGAGTTTAGAAGAGAAGCTAAGTTAAAAACCATGGACATTTTATGAGTTTTTAATATGGCTCTTTTTAATTTTGTGTTATAGGAAAGTTAAAGGAGGGAATATTGATGTACATCCATCAGAAAAAGCACTCATTGTTCAATATGAAGTGGAAGCTACCATTCTTGGAGAAATGGGGGATCCCATGTTGGGAGAAAGAAAGGAATGCCAAAAAATGTAAGTTTTCTTCATTTGTGTACATTTTGAAAGTAGTAAACCTTATACAGACTTTATACAAATCTGATATTATTTAATCTTCATATGATAAATGATTATAATTCTTTCAGAAGTACTTCATATTATTAAAGGAAAGATTATATTTAATTATAAATATGAAGTTTATTTATTCCAGAGAAAGTAAGGTTTTTGTGTCTACTAACTTGTAAAATCAATCATGAAAGATGTTTATTAAGGACTTGTTAGTTTAACATAGGAAATTTAGATCTTAAGGAATTTTGTGTTCTTTTTTCCCTGAATTTGCAGGAAGTAATATGACTTTCAAATATTGAAAAGACATTGAATTCCTCCCTTGAAAATCTAGTCCTCTGAAAGATGTTAGTAGTAAGACAGATTTTTCTGACTCAAGCAGTTGATCTTAGATCTCCCAGTATCCTACAGTCTTTCCTTCCTGCTTTGGCAAGAGTCCTTTGGGAACTGGCCTTTTTCATTAACCTGTTCTATTGGTGATTATCTCACCTTCCTTCTATAATTTTGGGGAAGTAGAGACATTTGAGATTGCCTAGTAATTTCTCCCTCAATCCTTTTTCCTCCATAAAATATTTTGACTTGGTATCTACTTAGAATTTCTATCCTATGTCTTGGTAGAGTTAAGTATGTGCAGATTACTAGGAGAACAGGTGGTATTTACCTCAATCCTTTTTCCTCCATAAAATATTTTGACTTGGTATCTGCTTAGAATTTCTATCCTATGTCTTGAGTTAAGTAGAGTTAAGTATGTGCAGATTACTAGGAGAACAGGTGGTATTTAGCATACTGAGAACAACTTTAAGTATATTGTGGTGATTCTTAACAGGAAGTGATTTTGTTCACAAGGGGACACTGGGTAGTGCCTGGGGACATTCTTAGTTGTCATAATAAGAGGGGTACTATTGACAACTAGAGACCAAGTGTAGAGACCAAGTGCCGCTAATCATGTTATGATTAGCACAAGATAACCACCTGTGACCAAGAATTACTACAGCCAAATTTCAATAGTACTGCAGCTGGAAAACCCTGGTTTATAGTAGAAGTATACTAATTTGTAAAACCAATCATGAAAGATGTGTTTATTAGGGACTTGTTAGTTTAACTTAGGAAATTTAGATCTTGAGGAACTAACTTCAAAGAGAAGTTGCCTAGTATCTTACTCTAGGATCTCTAATAGGTCTTCTTATTTGAGTTAGAAGGAAACTAAATTACCTTAATAACTCATTAAAGATGAACGAATTCTTTAGATAATACAGTAGATTGAAGAGAAACACATGTGTTCATACATACTTTACTTTTAGATTCCAGCTACTGCTTTTTATTGTTCTCTCATTTGAGTTTTTGTGATTACTTTATTTTTGAGAACACATGAAAATATCTTATTATTGGAAGAAAAACTCAAGGTTGGGTTCTTTGCCTTTAGAACCTCATACATTCACACTTCAGGAGAGAAATTTAAAGTTTGTATTCTTAAGTATGCAGTCACTAGCCTCATTCAACTGGAATGCAATGATAAATATGTTACTTTAAAATCTGCAGACTTTCTAGACAAGAGTTACATTTGGTAGAGTTAGCCACATGGAAAGAGTTACTGCCCATTGTGGTTAAAGTGCACTTAAATTTTAGTAAGAGAAAAATCAGTAGATTTACCTTGTAAAGCTCATGCACAAGATGGAGAGAAATCATATTGTGGTACCAAAGTGGTTTTTTTTTTTTTTTTTTTTTTAATTTGGGAGGCATTATTAGTTGTGAGAATGAAGAGAATCTCATAGATTGAGAAAGACATGAAGTGAAACTGCCAGTGGTATGCCCCCCTCATTCCAGAAGTCTTATATTTTATTCTCCCCTTTGATCAAAGGAATTTACAAACCCATCCTCAACTGAGTTGAATTTTCTGAATATTTCTTTACAGGAAAGTGTTGGTCCTAATCCAAAAATAATATAGGTGATACTTTGTGAGTTTATGATGTTCTTCATAGACATATGGTGCCTTCTATTCATTGATACAATTAATCCAGTAAACATAAGCTGACATCTTCTGAAAATTTCTCACCCTCCTGAATTTTTTCTTATCTTTTTAATAAATGACAGATTTAGGAGAGAGTACACACTAAAATCAGAAAATTTGTCTTATTATCCTGAGTGGAAAGAAATGAATCAGATTGCTAATATATATTAGAATGGCTGAAATCCAAAACACTAACAATAAGAATAACAAGATATCAGCAAGGATATAGAGAAGCAGGAACCCTCATAACTTTGGGAATATAAAATGGCATTCATTTTGTTAGAAAATGTTGTAGTTCCTTGCAGAGCTAAACATACACAAACCACATGATCCAGCAATTGTTCTCCTAGATATTCATCAAATGAGCTAAGAACATAAATCCAAATAAAACTCAGCATATGAATGTTTATATTAGCTTTATTCATAATTGTCAACAATTGGAAGCAGCCAAGATATCCTTTAGTAGTGAATAGATAAGCAAATGGGTGCAGCCTATACAATCAAGTATTACTCAGCAGTAAAAAGAAATGAATTATCGTGGGACACAGTGGCACACGCCTGTAATCATGTATCTTCCCTGAGGTGGGGGAGTAGGGTGGATTGGGAGTTCAAAGCCTACCTCAGCAACTTATTGAGGCCCAAGCAACTCAGTGAGACCCTGGGGGTATGGCTCAATGGTTAAGCACCCCTGAGTTCCATCCATGGTACCAAAAAAAAAAGAAATGGACTATCAAACTATGAAAAGACATGAAGGAAATGAAGGAGTCTAATTGTATATTGCTAAGTGAGAGAAGCCATTCTGAAAAACATATGTACTACATGATTCCAATTACATGACATTCTGGAAAAGGCAAGCTATAAATATAGTAAAAAGATTAGAGATTGCCAGTAATTAAGGGGAGGGAGAGATGAAGAACAGGGCATTTCAAGGCAGTAAAACTATTCTGTATGATACTATGATTGATATATATGACATGCTTTTATCAAAATTCATAGAACACAAAGAGTGAATCCTAACATAAGCTATGGACCTTGGTTAATAATTATATGTATTGATTTTGATTCATCAGTTATAATAAGTATACCAACCTGATGCAAGAGAGTAATAATAAAAAATAGTAAAATATTAGAAACTATGAGGGAGGCATATATGGGAGTGTTCTACTTTCTGTATAGTTTTTCTGTAAACCTGAAACTTCTCTAAAAAGTCTGATAATTTTTTTTTTTTAATTGTCTTCTCCATCAGATTTATTGAAACAGTCAGGGCTTTTCCAATTCTTTGTTAAAGTTAACCATGGAGTTTTCTTCTAAATGTACCCTCCTTGCCATCTACCTTTTGTTGTGCAGCTAAAACTATTCAAAAATATAATCAGAACTTTATAAGACTTAATAGGGACCAAAAACTTAAGTAGATTGAAGAAGAAAATATGATTAAGGACAGGCCATTACTAGGGTTTTTGTTAGAAACTTTAGACATGCCACTCTAGGAAATTTAAGCAAAAAGGAATTTATTAGAGACCATTAGGTGGTTTGCAGAATCCCTGGCGAACAAGATTTGGGATTGTCTATGTTAGCTAGGAATAGTATCTAAGGCACTTTGTTGGACTGGTTTCAGGAGAGATCATCTGCATCTAATAATGGTTTGAAAAATAATACGTTTAGAGCATTATCTGAGATGTCCACTCCTGCTCCAATAGCTTGATATCTCCCTCCCCACAAAATTAGCCATCTTCACCAAGAAATAATTCTACACAGTGGAGGCTTGCTTAATATTCTTTTTTTTTTTTAATGTAAACCTCTCATAGGAGCAACTGCTTGATAGTTTTTTTGCCAGTTTTGATTCTTCACTCTGGACCTGATTTTATGTTTTCATAGTTTTCCCACATGCCATGAATCCATTAGTTAATTGTCTTAAGACTTGAACTATCTTTTCTTATTGGTCTCTCAGTGGATCTCTTGGGCTAAATTTAAAAGGAAGAGGGAGCTGGTTAATTATTATATTTAATATACTAATATAAGTATAAAATCTATTCATTTGTTCCAGAATTCACAGAATTCTTCATACAGGTCTTAAAATGTGTCTTGCTTTTTCTCTTTATCTATGTTTTATACAGTTGCCACCAGAGCAACTGAATTTGAAAATATCAAGATTATGTCTTGTCCTAACTTAAAAAAATAAAAATGTGGGTGAGGTTAAATATATATATTTCTTTGTGGCAGTATGGATTCTCAAATCCAATAATGACTTAAGACTATGAATTTTACATCAGAAATGCTGCTTTAAAATAGAACCTCAGAAGGTTCTGTCCTGCCTCAACAGAAGAAGATTTATGTTGCTTTTTTACTTTGCCTGTCCAGCTCAAAGAAAATCCCTGTTTAGTATTTTTCCTATATAGGACTTTATTTATTTTACTGAGATTCTATGGCCAGATACGTATTGACTCTCTTAAAATCTGTAAACCATTTTAGAGTAGTGTTATTGAATCTGTCACATACTTTAGAATATCTGAGTTAGAATTTGAATGTGCTTGCAGCATTCGTCTGAAGAGTCTCAATGCCAACACAGATATAACTTCTCTGGCTCGGAAGGTGGTTGAAGAATGCAAGCTCATTCATCCCTCAAAACTCAATGAGGTGGAACAACTGTTATACTATCTGCAGAACCGCCGTGATTCATTGTCAGGAAAAGGTAGGTAGGAGAATTCCTTATTTTTTTGTGTGTGGTGCTGGGGATAGAACCCAGGACCTCACAAAGCCAGGCAGGTATTCTGCCACTGAGCCACAACCCTATCCCAGGAATTCCTGATTTTTAAATTTAAAACCAAAGTTGTTTGACTAGAGTTTAGACTTCACATAGTTGAATGTCGGGTAAGGTTGTTTTGTTTTGTTTTTCTTTTTTTTTAAACTAGTACTGTGAACAAGTAAGCAAATGAGAGAATAAACAAGCATTACTTTCCTTTAAGCCAGTTTTTATTGCTTCCACATAAAATTATCTGACCTATTTCATTGTTTTTGTACTGAAGTACACTGAAATAAGGAATAAAAAAGGAATCTGTCAGATTGACTGTAGAATAATAAAAGAAGATAATTTAAGGAAGAAACCAATTTTTCCCATCCCAACTAGACAATATTTTTAAAATTTCTTAATTGATGTTTAATTTATAATTTGAATGAATTATTTAAGTATGTAAATTTTTATAAAAGCATATGTCATGTGCTTTAGACTATCCTAAAGATGTAACTTTTATAAATAAATCTTCTTAATGGAAATATAATCTTTTTTTTTTTCATTCTTCAACCCCTATATTGTTGTATGTTCAATTCCTTCATATAAAAGAACCATAGAATTAAGGTATTACAGCTAGAAAATTCTTACAGAAGACATTTTCAAATAATCATCCAGAAAACAAAGTAAAACTTTATTTCAGTGAACAGTATCTCAGATTACTGAATGCTTAGTAATACCATTTCACAGTATTTACTAAATTTACATATCTTTCAACATTGATGGGTTCTAAAATATGATGCTTCTAAAATAACGTGTCAGTGTCCAAATTTTGACTGGGTTGTATAGAAAAATAAATAAAAATTTTGTTTTGACTTTTTCCAAATTAGTATTTTTTCTCAGCATTATTTATTTCCCAGCAAATAAAATGCCTTGTGCCTAATATATAATTTTATTATTTAGCCCTAAATACACCATCTAATACATATTAAATGCTCACTATATATTTGTCAAATGAATTGAATGGCTATACATTTATTTAAAAGCAAAAATAGGCATTATGAACTTGATTACTTCCAATCACATAGTAAACTCAGTGTATATACTTTTTTAATTATTAAGAGGTGTTATATAGATAAGAAAATGTCAATGCAAATTTTATTAAATAAATATTATCTAAAAGGTACTCTAATTAAGATGTTTATAAATGATGAGAAATGGCATCTTCAATTAAATTCAAAGTGAGCACAGCAAATCTGGTAATGTTTTAAGATCTGTGTGTATTCATTGTGGGTTATACAATAATAGTTAAATTTGATCTTTCAAAGTGGCAAATTCATATAATTCTAAAGGAATTTTTGCTAAAACATCTTTAAACTAGTGAAAACTTTATCACTGAGTTTTCAGGATGAATCAGATTTTCTCCTTCTCTCCCCAAAATTAAAAGAATATGAAAATATTTTGTATAGTCATACATGGACAAAAATATTTTCTCTGTTTAGACAAAATGCTTTACTATATTAAAGTATACTTATTTTTAAAATATTAACAATTTTACTTGGTATTCAATATTTCAAAGCCAGAAGCTTTTTTCCAAAAAGTGACTTAAATCAAAGCAATAATAATTGATCATGTGATTTGTCACCTTAAGGGATTTTTTTCTTTGCTAATTGAAACCACTGTTTGAGACAAAATTTAGCTGTTGAGATTCATCACTCTAGAATGCCTCCTATCCTCTGAAAATAATGAGCTAATTCTATTATATGTATATTTAGTTGTTAATTATTATAGAATCAAATTTTTGTATTTTTCTAATTTAACTCACTGTAACATATATTACTTAGGTTTTGTACCAGATTGCAAAAGTTTTATAGATTTTTTTTTCAGAAATGAAATTTATGTTTTTGATTAATTCACCTTTAGATACCTCTTTATTTGGGAATAACTATACATTATTTTAACTTGAAATTTGACCTATCATTTCTTATTCTTCACCCTTGTTAGTTTTTATTTTAGTTTTAACATTACTCAGTTTTTTTATATTATCTATTATCTTTTTCTTTGCCTTATTAATTCAACTATTTCCACCTTAAATTTGAATAAGGAAGGGAAAAAGAGGATAATTAGAATTAACTATTGTGCTTCTTGTTAATAAGTCTTGCTGAGCACATACCCAAAAAGTTAACCAAGAAGAAAATTAAAATTGTTGCCCAACATAACTTTGGGATTATAGAATTTATTAGTTTATACTCTCCTTGATATTATCATTAGACCAGATGGATGGATAATAGATGAGCATTTTTATACATTGAAAAGAGATAAGTTTCATCAATTAATATCCCCAGTTTAGCTAGAATCAAACTCAGCTGTTGAAAATAAAATTACCCAGAAACCCTAAAAACCTAACTCTCCTCATTAAAAAAAATCTTTTTGCAGAAAAAAAAGAAAAATCAAGCAAGCCTAAAGATCCACCTCCTTTTGAAGGAATGGAGGTAAGAGTGTATGAATTCTGATCTAATAAAGGACTGCTTGTAAAATATTGCCTTTTACCATTAATAATGCATATAATCACATTAATCTGATGTGGAATTTTAAAAAAATGATTGAACTTAGAGGTATCTGAGAAAGGTAGAAAATTGATATTTAATTGATACTGAAAATTATTGGTTGTGTGTTTTAAACATTATTTTGTTAAAATAAGTAGTAAAAGTGTTTAGATTATTATTATTGCAGTGTTTTGAAATATTATTTATTCTTTAGTAGATACAAATTACTTTGTATTACATTAAAATACTTTACTGACAGATTTCAGAGTTTATATACATCACATTTTCTCATTGTTACACTTCGGTTTTAGAGTCCTAGAACCCAAAGGCTTAAAATCCCTATCTAAAAAGAAGATAGCTACTATGAAGTCTTTAGAAATTGGTTTCTGGTTATAAAGGGTAGTATAGTGATCCCAAAATATCAGTATTTTAGCAGTTAATCTGTTGAGCATTATTATTAAGCCTTTCTGCCTCTTATTTTGTTTCAGATTGATGAAGTTGCTAACATTAATGACATGGATGAGTATATTGAATTATTATATGAAGATATTCCTGACAAAGTTCGGGGTTCTGCTTTGATACTCCAGCTTGCTAGAAATCCTGATAACTTGGAAGAACTACTATTAAATGGTGATTTATGTCTATAAACATTTAAACATTAAAAATAGAAAAATTATTGCAAAACAATTCTACCTCTAAAGTTTATATTCATATATTAAGTATTATGTACATGCATAGACATGCATGTGTACACACACACACACATGATTTTCATGTCTTAAATATTTACATTCTGAATTCTAGTACTTCTTTTAATAACTTTATTTTATATGTTTATTTTTTTAATGTGGTGCTAAGGATCAAACCCAGTGTCTCCTATGCACTAGGCAAGTGCTCTAAAACCCCAGCCCCTGTAATACTTTTTAATGTATTTAGGAATATTTTCTCACAATCTATTACTTTTCTGTTTCTCTTTCTGTTACTTGTCTGTTTCTCAATCTATTACTTGTCTATTTCCCATGGTATATCTTTTTTCCATACCTCTACTTGCACACCATGTGTGTCTTTGAGTCTAAAGTATTTCTATTTCAGGTAGCATATGGTTGAATTATGTTTTTTTATTCATTTTTATCCATCAAAGTGTTTAGTCTATTTAAGATTAATGTAATTAACTTATAAGTTAGGAATTGAATCTAACATTTTTTATTTATTTTCTATATAATTCTTTTTTATTAAATTATTTATTCTAATTTGTTATACATGATGGCAGAGTACAATTCATTTCATGTTACACATATAAAGCACAATTTTTCAAGTCACTGTACACAAAGTATTTTCACACCATTCATGTCTTCATACATGTACTTAGGGTAGTGATGTATAACTAATTCCACCATCATTCCTACCCCCTTGTACCCTCCCTGCACCTCCCTCCCCTTTGCCCTATCTAAAGTTCCTACATTCCTTCCATGCTCCCCATCCCCATTATGAGTCAGCATCCTCATATCAAAGAAAACATTTGGTCTTTGGTTTTGGGGGATTGGCTTTCATCACTTAGCGTTATATTCTCCAACTCCATCCATTTACCTGCAAATGCCATTTTATTCTTTTTTAATGCTGAGTGATGTTTCATTATGTATACATACCAAAGTTTCCCATCTGGGTTGTTTCTACAATTTAGCTATTGTGAGTTGTCCATTGATATAGCTGTGTCCCTGTAGTATGCTGTTTTTAAGTCCTTTGATTATAAGCAGAGGAGTGCGATAGCTGGGTCAAATGATGGTTCTATTCCAAGTTTTCCCAGGAATCTCCATATTACTTTCCAGATTGGCTGTACCAATTTGCAGTCCCACAGCAAAGTGTGAGTGTGCCTTTTTCCCCACATCCTTGCCAACTCTTATTGTTGTTTATATTCTTGGTAGCTGCCATTCTGACTTTTTCCTCCTTACTCCTCTGTACTATTTAGCCATACAAATTACATATCTATATAAATCCATCAACAAAATTATATAATTATCATTGTATGCATTTCTTTTTGTGGATTTAAGTTACTATACAGTGTTCTTTCATTTCAGTTTGAAGGGATTCCCTTCGTATTTCTTGTAGATAAGGTCTGCTAGTTATAAATTCTCTTTAAGTTTTTGTTGACCTTATAGTAACTTAATTTTATTAGTTTTTTGAAGGATAGATTTGTGTTATATAGAATTTTCAGTTGATAGGAGTTCTTTTACCTCTTTATATTATCCCATTTGCCTACATGTGTGTATGGTTTCTGATAGAAAGTCAGCTGTGATCTTTTTGAGGATTCCATGTATATACTAGATTGCTTTTCTTTTGCTACTTTCAGCATTCTCTGTGCCTTCATTCTTACCAGTTTGACTCTGATGTACTTTATTGAGTGTTTGTTGTTGTTGACTTTGCATTTATCTTACTTGGAGATTGTTGAACTTTTTGAAGGTTCAGATTAATATTTTTCCACAAAAATCAAGTTTCGGTCATTATTTTACTAACTATTCATTCTGCCTTTTTCTCTTCTCTGCCCTTGGGATTCCCATTATGTATGTTATTAAGCTTTGAGGTGCTCCCTAGGTCTTTGAGGCCATTTATTTTTTCTTCATTCTTTTCCTCAGACTGAATTATCTAAGTTGATCTGTCTTTACAGATCTTTTTTCTTTCTGGTTCATATCTGCTGTTGAGACCTTCTTAATGAATTTGTCATTTCAATTATTTTATTTTCAACCAGAGAATTTCTATTTGGCTCTTTTTTTTTAATAATTTGTATCTTTGGTGAAACATCATTCTTATATCTTTATACACTTTATTACTCAGCCATGATTTACTTTAGTGTTTCGTATATAATTATAGTAGCTGACTTAAAGTCTTTGTCTCGTAAATTCAACATCTTTGCTTCCTCATGTACAGTTTCTTGTGAATACTTTATTTTCTGAGTATGGTCCACACTATTCTGTTTCTTTGCCTTGTTGCTGTTGAAATAATATCATTATAACAACTTTGGAAATCAAATTCTCACTATCACTAGTGGTTGTTATTGATGCTGTTTGTCTGTTTACTGAGTTATGTGGATTGATTTTATAAAGTCAATATCCTTTGCCTGTATGTCCACTGAAATTTCTCCTCAGTTAGCTTAGTGGCCAGCCAATGTTTGGACAGAGTTCCTTGAACATTTGGCAATAAGTCTCTGAGCCTTTGCTAAGGGATTCTCTGTATTTTGGGGCATGTCTTTAATGCTCAAGCAGGTTGTTTAAAAATTTTTCTTTACTTCCTGCTTTTGCACCTTGTCTCGGGTTTAGCCAGATATGAGAGATGAGGGCCTTTAGGTCTTTCCCTGGTAAATGTACAACCCTGCACCTATGCATTGCCTTCTAGATTCCTAGGGATATATTGGAGCTTTTTAAATTCCTATGAATATCTGATTTCTCATTTTTCCTTTTTTAAGTTTTTTGGTGAACCTTTTGTTAATCCTGTTTTTTAAAAAAGAAAGCTGATATGAGGCTGCCTCAGGCCGTTGTTATGTTACCAACAATAGTGTTTGACAATTATCCTGAGTTTTAAGATACACCCCAAGAATGGAGTTTTTCAGCAAGTATCCAGATAGGTGGGTTGGTGATAGTTCTCTGCAATGGAGCCTCAGGCTCCTCTTCCCTGTAGCTCTTGCCAGGCTATTCTGCTGGCTTTTATAGTTCTTGTAGTTGTGATACTACTGGTTTTCAAGGAACCACAAAGCTAGACAGAAGGATAGAATTAGGGTAAGTTGAATTGCCATGAAACTCATTCTTCTTACCAATATTCAGCCAATTTTTCTGTGAGTTGTTTTTAGTTAATTCCCATGGTTTTGAAAAAAGTTGATTTTGACAGTTTTTGCCAGATTTCTTATTTGATCATGGAGGAGTAGATTTTGGGAGGTAGTCTGCCATTCTGAACGTGTCTTAAATTCATTTTTGTTAAAAATGATGAGTTAGGGATGTAATTTTACTTTTTTCCATATTGGAATAGCCACTTATTCCAACCTAGTTAGTGAATGCTCTTTCCTTTCCCCGTATTCAAAATGTCTTTTTTACTATATGCCTACCATTCTTCTATGGAATTGATGCTTTTTGAAAACTTATTCTTGAAAAGTTATTATTTGCCAAATACTATACCCATATATTCATGGATCTATTTTAGTGTTCCCATATTTATTCCCATGGTCTATTTGATGAGTTCCAAACCAATATAATCCTGTTTGTTGTTGCTGCTTTTTTGTTTTATATTTTAACTACAGTTTTAGAATATGTAAGAAAAATGCTCTAATTTGCCTTTTTTTTTTCCTTAAAAACTTGCTCTGTCAGTGTTGTACATTTGACTAATGTATAATTTTGAGATACATTTATGTATTCTGTGGAAAAACATAATGGCATTTTGATTGAAATTGTTTTCAACTTACAGATAAATTTTTGGTTACATTTTGACCTTTATGATTTCTTTTGGCTATTTCTTGATAACATGTATTGAATTCCTGTAGCTATGTATTTGTTGACATCATCCTATATTAAAGGAGAAGAATGATATAAAATTAGGCAAATAAATCACTAAACCTATAGCTAAATTTACATTATAGAATGTGGAAATATAATTAAAATATAGAATATAGAATTCCTTTGGGAATTACCAGATTCTTTATTAAGTAGGACTTTGGGGGGATTTTTTGCATATTGATATGCACTGCTTTTCTACTTGTTTGACATTATAATAATTTTGTTTAAAATATACATTATTTCAGTGTTCTACATTGTGAATGTGAATAATATTGTGAAATGCTATTGTAGGATGTTTTTTAGTTGTCTAAAATATCCTCCACTAAGTGGATTAAAACAAATACTGTACCCATGTATTCATGGATCTATTTTAGTGTTCCCACTTTTTATTCCTGTTAATAAATACAGTTAATTTATGTTTCATAATCTGAATAGCCAGAAAGTGGGAAAAAAACTGAACATTTTTATAACGATAATAAATACTGATAATTCTGTCCATGAAGTACAATAGATCCTGAGTACTTATTAAAGACAGTTGGATTACGACTTATATATTTTTAACATACAAGTATTTTAGTTTAATAAAATTTTTAAAAATTGGTAAGACGATTTTTGGTAATGTAAAACCAAAGTCATTACTTTATATTTACTTAATATATGTAATTTTCATTTATCAAATCATTAATTTTACTTTCCTTTAGATAAAAAATTTAGCAGAGATGCTCATTAACATGTGGGATCTAATTTTTGAAAGATATTTGTTTGCTTATGGCTGTTGGCAGGTGATACTGAAATAGACATTTTTTCTGTAAAATTTTATTTGATTAATTTACTTTATGGAGCTAGTGTTAGTCTGCTAACACCAAAATGTTATTATTTTTTCTAGATTTATTTTAATTTTTCCCTTATACATTAAATAAGATGTTAGAAAAAAATTGGTACCAGAGTAGTAAGATTCCAAGTGGAAATGCAAATTAAGAGATGAATGGCCCTTTTTATTATTTTATTGTCACCGTAATATTATGTTACTTTAAACCATATTTAACTTATTTATAGTATAGACTTGAAGCTGTTCATTATAAGTTTTTAAGTGAAAGTTTATATTATAATTTTTAAAATAGCTTTCTGTATTGGAAAGAAGTATCTTACTTTTTTGTCCCAGTTTTAGCTTAGCTTTGTAATTTATTCATGAGTCAACATTTAAAACCAGTCACCCTTTATACTAGAGGCAAGGGAAATGATTATCTTTGTATGTCTCCTTTTTCTTTAGAAACTGCCCTTGGTGCGTTGGCAAGAGTCCTGAGAGAAGACTGGAAGCAAAGCGTTGAATTAGCTACAAACATAATTTACATCTTTTTTTGCTTTTCTAGGTAAGCATAAAACTTATAAAATAAAAGGCTGGTCTATCTCCATTGCTATTTGTCTGCGTCAGTTTGTAGATTATAGGTTCTCTGGGTCTTTCTGTATATTTTCCTATGCTCTGCCTTTTGTTCCCTCTCTTTCCTTTTGTTCCCTCTCTTTCCTTTTCTGTTTTGCTCTCAGTTATCTCTTCATTTAGTCTGTACTTACCCATGCCAGCACACACACCCAATGGGCTAGTATAATGGTTTAGGGTTTAACAGTAGAGTTTAACATTTGAATCCAAGCCTACTATTTATTAACTGTGTGAATATGATTACTTAATTGTGCCTCAGTTTCCTCTTGTGTAAAATTTGAATAGTAATAGTGGTAGCCTTTTCAGATAGTTTTTAGTTTTAGATGAGTAAGAACTACAATTCTTAATAAAGTCTGATCCAGAGTAAGTGCTCAGTAAATGTTTTTGTTATATATACATATATATGTGCAAATACAAGTACGTGTATATTATGTATCTCATTTTTATCATATATTTTTAAATCTCAATTTTACTTTTTATCAATTTTGTACATATTTATGGGATAGAGTGTGATGAGATATTTGTATACAATGTATAATATCCAATCAGGTCAATTAGTATATTTTTCTTTAAGTTTTTATCATTTCTTTGTATTGAGACTTTGAACTTCTTCATTCTAGTCCTTTATAAAATAGATTGTAAATTGTTGTCAGATATAGTCATCCCACTATGTTGTAGAACATTAGAATTTATTCCCCCATGTAACTGTATGCTTCTATGAAATCAACTTTTTTGTCTTCTAAATAGGAGTAAAGAGTTACAGTATTTGTCTTTCTGTACTAACTTGGACACTTAACGTAGTGTCCTCCACTTCCATCCATGTCACCACAAATGACAGGATTTTATTATTTTTATGGCTGAATAACATTGCATTTACACACAAATATTCTGAAGAAAAATGTTTGTTAAGACATCATGAAAAATTTCTTGCAATTCCTAGAAAATTGCTTGCCTCCATTCTAAAATGCCAGAATTAGCAAATAAATATTTATAGAATAAATTATTTGGATGAATTAATTGTCTAGGAAACATTTAAAACTAAATTGCTAGTATTTTATTAATTTATTCTGTTACAATTTATTCAAACAATGAATATAACCTGTCTAGTATGGTACATTATCAACTTTATTAGTAGTTTGAAAATTTATTCTGAGACTATCCAAGTAGTTAATATTTTTGTGCTTAATTATTTTTTTAAAAACATTTATTTTTTAGAAGTAGTTGGACACACTACCTTTATTTTATTTATTTATTTATTTTATGTGGTGCTGAGTATTGAACCCAGGGCCTCACACATGCTGGACCAGCACTCTACTGCTGAGCACATCCTAGCCCCTTTTGTGCTTAATTATAAAAATTTTATTTGATTCTTAACTTCTTAAAATGTATGGTGAGGGTAGTATATTAAAATATATTTAAAGTAATCTTTTATATATATCTGGCAATTCCAAATCTTCCTAGTATATTAGAGACATATTCATTTATTGAAATGTATATGATTTGTGCCAGTGTTTGCTGAAACCAAATTTCATGGATCAAATATATTCCTTTAAATACATACTAAAATCTCTTCTTAAAAGCTTTTCTCAGTTTCATGGACTTATAACTCACTATAAAATTGGAGCTCTGTGTATGAACATCATTGATCATGAGTTAAAAAGACATGAGCTTTGGCAAGAAGAACTTTCCAAGAAGAAGAAAGCTGATATCCTTTCAGAGTGTCATTTTGACCTATGCTGCCTATTGATAAAGATGGTTTTGTTTTGTTCTTTTTTTATTATTATTATTATTACTTATCACATTGCTTGGAAACCATTCAAAAGTATGTTGATGGTTAAGATAAAGATTCAGAGTATCAGAATAAATACAGTTTGACATAAGCATTTTTCCTCTTCTGAACTTGGATTAGTTAATGAAATGGAAGGAAGAAGCCAGTAGTAGTTCAGGATAACTGAATAGGCGAGACTCTAAGTAGCCTCATTATGTCTGCTAAGATCCATTGGTCAGCTGAAGCATGGGTCACCATTGTTGCTCTTGTACTTCTATTCAAATACAAAGAAGACTTTAATGGGAATTGATGTGAATTGCGTAATGAACTTAATTTAACGTTCTGTTTTTCTATTAAATTATGTTTTTCTAGTTAAGTGCAAAAATACTGTTTTTGTTTTATTGTTACTAGGGATTAAACCCAGAGACAATTTACCATGGAGTCACATCCCCAGTCCTTTTTATTTTGAAATAGGGTCTCACTAAGTTGCTGAGGGTCTTTAAGATGTTGAGGGTGGCCTTGAACTTGCAATCTCCCTGCCGCATCCTACAAGTTGCTTGGATTATAGGCATGTGCTACCATACCTGGTGCAAAATACTGTTCTTAATAAATACAAATTTGAGAAGCTTATAGAATGATAGAACCTGTGAAACAAACCTCAGAAATTATGTTTTAACTTACATTACCATATTACAATATTTTCTACAGTTAACTTGAAAAATAATTATATAGTCTTAACAATGTTATTGCCTATTGGTTTAACCCATTATGTGGTTTGGAATTCTATTTATTATAATGTTCCTTCACTTAATGAACCAAAGTCCATCTCCAAATAACTTCCATCCCTTTAACTATTATCTACTGAAGTAATATAGAATATTCTTTTTAACATTACAATTCTCCTCTTATTTAAAAATACATGTCATATTTCTTAGACAATTTAATTTTGATAGATTGAAGGCTGGCTTATTCATATCTATCCTAATGTGACGTTTTATAGATTAACAAGTCATGCTCATAACATTCCTTTTAATCCAATTTTTATTGATATCTTTTAAAAAATAAAAACATTATTCCTATTTTACAGAATAGCATACATTTTTTAACTCCCCTTTGTGGAAAAAGTGGACCTTTTTCTTTGGAATGTTTTTCTCTTGGCATCTCTAATCTGAAGAGGATGCATAGAGCTTTAGATTTAATCTGCATTCTTTGAATCCATTTTGGGCATCTATTTGAAGTAAAATCTAGTATTCTTAGTAACTAAATCATTTTCTGCAAGGCAATAATCTTGGCATGGAAGCACTTGATAATCATTTGAAAGTTATAGAGTTGGCAACTTACCTAAAATATTTACACCTAATTTCTAGGAATTCAAGTATTTGGTGAAATTCAAATATTTCCTGATTCAAAGGAATCTGAGGAAAACCTTGAATACTGGACTAAGGTGTCCTGTTAATAGCACAAATATTGGGCAGAAAACAACATTTTAGTTAAACTGTTGGTTAGAGAAAATAACTAAAGTTGCATATAAAATATTAATAGTATTCTTCTAGGTATTTTTCAGTAGGTTGTCTTTGCTTTGGTTAATATATATGATCCTTAACTTAGTTTTTACTTGATGAAGACCTTGAAAATCAAACCTTGAGAAAGGATTATGAAAAAACTTTTAAAAAATACCAAGGGCTTGTGGTAAAACAAGAACAGCTACTACGAGGTATGAATTTCTAAGCAACTGGTAAAGCAACAGAGAGCTTACTCTAATTTGTTTTGTTCCATTTATGTCCTACCAGTGAACTAATACCAGAATAATGAGAAATTCTATAACTTTTAATATGCTTCAAGTTCTTCTGTCCTTAGTATGAATAATAGTATTTTAAAGTTCACTATACTGTTTTTCACAGTTTAGCCCCTTAGTGTATTTTAATTCGGTGTGTGACCTTTTCAATGAGAATCTTTATCCCTCAAACTCTTAACTTAATTTGTTTAATCAAGTGAATTATTTGATTGCATTCCTAGAAAAATGATGCAGAAACTTTGAAAATATTTCTCTTGTTTGATAGCAAATATCCTTATTTCTAAGCTTTATTAAGAGATGTAAAATTTAAATGACATGGTTTTGCAGTCATTAGTGAGATGCAAAATCTTATGATGGTTAGTGAGAATGATCTTGATCTTTGAAGAATGCATTCATTTTCTGGTTTGTATATGGCTGTTAACTTTGTGCATGGAAATATTGTGAACTCCCCCAAAATTTTGAGTCCCTGAAAATTATTAGCACTTTTAACTGTACTGAAAGTATTTGAAGTTGAGTAGTTTAATTTAGCTCCACCTATTGAAGAAAAAGCCAGATTTTCAAAGTTAATTTTAAACA
Source organism: Marmota marmota marmota (assembly GCF_001458135.2). Classification (NCBI taxonomy): domain Eukaryota; kingdom Metazoa; phylum Chordata; class Mammalia; order Rodentia; family Sciuridae; genus Marmota; species Marmota marmota. The sequence goes on from NW_026000019.1 coordinate 20,972,535, forward strand.
GTCTAGAAAATAATACATATGACAAATGTCAGTATATAACCCGAAATGCGTCAGATCTAAACAAATCCAGTTGTTTACATGTCATACTCTCAAAGCACTACGTTGATTTTTTTAACATGTAAAACTTTAAGCTTTGTTCCTAACCAAATATTTTACTAATGCAAGTATTTTATGTTCTCTTAAACAGCTTTTTTGAAGTATAATTGATAAACATTAAAGTATATAATTTTAAAGTATACATTTTGGTAAATTTTAATATATGTAAGTAAATGTGCAACTATGACCACAAGGTAAAGAACGTATCCATTACTCCTGAAGTTTCTTCATGTATCCTTGTAATCATCTCTTTCCTTCTCCCTTCAGCCTGATTTCCAGATAATCACTGATCTGCTTTCTCCCACTTTGGTTGAATTTACCTTTTCTAGAATTCTTTATAAATGGAATCATATAGTATATATCTTTTTTTGTCTTATTTTGGTGAGCATAAAGATTCATTCATGTTGTCAGATTTATCAGTATTTTATTCTCTCTTATTTTTGAATTATATTTCTTTGTGTTTACTTGTTGATATCACTTGGAATATATCCAATTTTTGGCAATTACAATGCTGGTGTGAACAATTCATCTACAAATCTTTGTATGGACAGATTTCATTTTTTTTTTACTTGTTTAAATACCTAACTGGTGATTTGGCTGGATCATGTTAAAGGTGTATGTATAACTTTATAGGAAATTGCCAAATGGTTTTCCACACATCACTTTATGTTCCCACCGTGGTTTATGTGAGTTCCAGTTGTTTTACATTGTCAGTGATTGATATGGTCAATCATATTAATTTTAGCTAATTTTAAATATTTGGAATGGTATCTTATTGTGGTTTTGATTTGGACTTCCTTCCTTATTATATTGAACATCTCTTCATATGTGCTGATCTGCCATCTCCTTATCTTTGTTGAAGTATCTTTTCATATCTTTTGACTATTTTCTTAATTGGATTCTTTATTTCTTTATATGTTTTTTGGATGCAAACCTTTATCAAACAGGTGATACATTCAAAGATTTTCTCTCTCAGTTTGATTTAATTTTATATTCTCCTAATAATATCTTTGAAAAGCAGAATTTTTAATTTTTATGAAGTACAAGTTTTTTAATGTTTTATTGTTCATGATTTTGGTATTGTATCTAGGAGATATTTTCCTAACCAAAAATTAACATTTTTCTCCTATTTTGTTCTAGAAGTTTTATAGTTTCAGGATTTGCAGTCAAGTATGTAATACATTTTGAGTTAGTTTTTGTATATGGCATGAGGAATGGATCACATTTCTTTATTTTTGTGTATGACTCTCTAGTTACTCAACACTGTTTGTTCAAAAGACTATCCTTCACTGAACTGGTTTCTGTCTTTGCCAAGCTCATTCATATATATGTGTGCATGCCTCTTTTTGCTTTGTATCCTGTTCTGCTCATTACTTGGGTGTAGTTTATTACCAGCAGCATATAGTAATCTATAAAGTGTTAATTCCATTTAGTATATTTTCGTTGATTTTTCTGTTTGTTTTTCTATTTTATTGAATTTTATTTTAATCTTCATTATTTCCCTTCTTCAGCTTACTTTGTGTTTAATTTGCTCTTATTTTGTTTTTTAAGGTAGAAACTGGGGTCATTCATCTAAGACCTTTGTACTATAATGCAGACATTTAGAGCTGTAAATATCACTCAAAGCACTGCTTTGACAGCATCCCACACATTTTGATATGTGCTGTTTTCATTTTCATTCAATTCCAAATCCTTTCCAATTACCATTTTGGTTTATTCTTTGACTCATAACTTATTCAAAAGGGAGTAATGTTTGCTTTATATATATTTTGTTTTTGGGGACTTTTCAGATCTCTGTGTTGGTGATATTTAATTTAATTCCATTGTTACCAGAGAAAATGCTTTGTGTGACTTACATTCTTCTAAACTTATTAACACTCACTTTATGGTCTAGAATTTTTTTTTTTTTTAAGCAAAAGTCGCATGTGCACTTGATTGTACGTTCTACTGTTTTTGGATGGAACTTTCTATAAATGGTGGTCAGATAAAATTGGTTAACAGTGATATCAAGTCTTTACATCTTGTTGATTTTTCCTGTTCCTTCTCTATTAATTATTGGGGGAGTAATACTAAAATATCATTGTAGTTCTGCATTTGTCTATTTCTCCTGAGGTTCTATCAATTTTCACTCCATATATTTTAAGTCTCTGTTCTTGAGAACATAAAAACATATTTGTAATATACTCCTTATAAGCTGTCCTTATTATCTTTTTGGATGTTCTTCATTATAAGTGGTAATATTCTTGGGTCTGAAATTTACTCTTTTATATATTAATATAGCCTCTCTGGCCTATTTATGACTTGTATTGGCATAGTATATATTGGTCCCTCATTTTCATTTCTAACATGTCCTTATTATCAACAGCATGTGGTTAGGTCTTGATGTGTGTGTGTGTGTGTGCACGTGTGCATAAAAGCATAGGTGTGCATATTTCTCCATTTTTCCTTATCTGTTTTCTTGTGGATTGAGGGTTTTTTAAATTCCATTTTATCCCCATTGTTGACTTAGCTCTTAATCTTTTGTAATTTTATTGATTGCTTTAAGGTTTGTATTACACATCTTTAATTATAAGTTGTCTATCTTGAACATACATCTTTAACTTACATTAGTTAAGTCTGCTGTCAAGTAATATTATCCTATTTTATGTTTGTTAGAACCATTTTTCGTTTCCTGCCTTTTTTCTATTGTTAACATTTATTATATTTATATTATAAATCATAGAATGCATTATTTTATAGTCAATTTTATTTTAAAGATAATTGAATCATAAGAAAATAATCTTGGGCTGTGGTTGTATCTCAGTGGCAGAGAGCTTGCCTAGCATGTGTCAGGCAATGAGTTAGAACCTTAGCACCACATAAAAAAATAAACAAATAAAATAAAGGCATACTGTCCATCTCCAGCCCTAAATTAAAAAAAAAGAAGAAATTAATATTGTGTATTTATGTCTCTAGTTTCCACTGATCTTATTCCTTTGTTTTGATAATGTATTTCTGTCTGGTGTCATTTTATTTTTGCCTCTGGGATTGCCTTTAAAAATTTGTGTAGGACACATGTACTGATGATGATTTACTTTATCTTTTGTACATTTAAGAAAGACTTTATTCTTTTTTGAAATATTTTAACTTGGTTTCAAATTCTAGATTGAAGGCGTTGCATTCTCTCTACTTCACTGTTGCCTTGCTTGCATTGTTTTTGATGAGATGCCTACTGTTATCCCATTTTTGTAAGATTTCTTTTCCTCTGGCTGCTTTTAAGATTCTCTTTTTATCATTTGTTTTAGACAATTTGATTAGAATGTACCTTGGTGTAATCTTCTTCGTGTTTCTTTTTCTTGGAGTTCAGTGAGTTATTGGAACCTGGGTTTATAGTTTTCATTAAATTTGAAAGTTTTCCTCTACTTCTTTAGGAACTTCAATTACAAAATTATTAGACCACTTGAAGTTGCCATAGTTCTCGCATACTCTTTATGTTTTTGCTGTTTTCCTCCTATATGTTTAATTTTTGATAGTTTATGATAATTTCTTCAATTTCATTGATCTTTTCTTCCTGCTCTAAATTACAGGTTAATGGCATCTAGTTTATAATCTCAAGCATTACAGTTTTCATTGCTAGAAAGTTTGAATTTTTTTTTATCTCCCACATCTTCACCTAACTTTTAGAAGATCCAGAATACAATTATTTAACTTTGAGTGTTCCCATTTAATAATCCTGATGTTTTTGTCAATTCTAGGACAGTTTCCATGGCTTTTTAAAAATACCAATAGGTTGTATTTTCCTGCTTCTTTGAATAAATGGTAATCTTTGGCTGTTAGTGTGAAATCTAGGTTGTTGGGTGTTGTAAATTTTTTTAATCCTGTAAACATTTGCAATCTCATTTAGGACATAAATTGAATTACTTAGAAAAAAATTACACCTTGTTCTAATAATTTTGTTAGTCTGGACATAAGCAGCATGCTTTAGTTTAAAATTAATTATTCCCCACTATTGAGGCAAGACTTTCCCAGTGATTCTATTACCCCATAAATTATGAGATTTTCAGTATGCTTGGTACAAACAAGCATTATTTCTAGCCTGGTGTAAATATCATATGCTTTTTCTTCTAATTCTCTCATTTGATTCTGACCCCAGCCTCAGTTAGATTTGAAGTGGTTTACAAATTAAATGAAATACTAAAATAATGAGTAACATCAAGACTGTAAGAGAGCAAACAGACTACTGAATAACTTACATAATTCTGACAGAACCTTTTATATCTTAACTCAGAAGCTCCCTGTCAACAAAGCAAAATGAAAAAATGTTATGTTACATATTTTCACTATTAGAAGAAAACAATCATCAGTTTCCTTTTGAGAACCTAAGCGTTTTTATTATGGGAGCTAAAAGAAATTTTACATAGAACTAGTAGACATTGACCTCAATTCTATCTAGGATAATAGTCATATTACTGAATTTCATGTACCTTTCCCTATGGTGACAAATAGAAAACCAGTTTGAATATGCAAAACCGGTTTTCATATCCCTACATGGTACAAACAAGCATTATGTTATGTTATTTTGGATTAATTTCTTAAATACAAACAGACCTTAATTGTTGAAGTTTTGATGTATTACCTTCTTTTTTATGTATCTAAAAATATTTTTCCTGTCTTGTTTTAGTATCTGCTGACTTAAATACCTTTAATTGCTGTTTCATTACTATTAAACTCTAAGCTCCAAGAAAATAGATATCAATGTCACTTTGTTATTTATCTATCTTATCTATATATTTTATATAAGATTTATGCCTCATTCAATAATAAACATTTTTTTTCTAGTGAGCCAATTACTAATCTGTTATAATTTTTATATTACCTATTTTTAATTGTTGATTAAATATGCCAAGCATTTAACTCTCATCTGTTTTACTTTTGTAGTTGCTCTTTATTTGCTTCTGAATCTTGCTGAGGATACTCGAACAGAACTGAAGATGAGGAATAAGAATATAGTTCACATGTTGGTGAAGGCTCTTGATCGGGACAATTTTGAGCTGCTTATTCTAGTTGTGTCATTCTTAAAGAAACTGAGCATTTTTATGGAGAATAAAAATGATATGGTAACTTACAAAGCTCCTTCTTGAAATAGTTTATGTTAGCCATTTCAAGTTAGGATATTTTGGTTAAAAAATAAACATTTTTGTGGGCTGAGGTTGTGGCTCAGTGGTAGCGCATTTGCCTGGCATGTGTGAGGCACTGGGCTCGATTCTCAGCACCACATATAAGTAAATGAATAAAATAAAGGTTCATCAACAACTTAAAAAATATTTTTAAAAAAGTTTAAAAAAATAAATAAAAATTTTTACCCTTATTAAGGTAATTCTGAAATTCTGAATAAATATTTCAATAGCAATAACTCACTGAAATGGCTTCATATTCCAGATAATTAAAGCTTTCTGTTTAAAAATATTTTCTAATATATAGAATATATCTTGTCATATTAAATATAATATATAGAAAGTAGTTTAAACTTAAAATTGTATTTCAGGTTCATCTGATCTTATTTTTCCTTAAATATTTTGCCTTCTGCATTTCTGATATTAGTATGTGGAATTATAGTTTAGCATAATCTCTTCTTTGTTACCCACCATTACAATTAGTAGCTACAACCTGTTGATTTTGCTTCTTAAGTATCTCTGGAAGCTATTCCTTCCTTATAGTTCCCTGTGCTATTGAATTAGTTCCTACCCTCTTAATTCATTCCTCTTCATTTCTTGTTTGCATTATTACATTAGGCTTCTATTTGCCTTTTTGTATTGTGTTGATATAATTGTCTTTATGAAGTACAAGTTGAGCATGTATTATTTCTAATTCTGTATACATAATGTGTAAATATATAAAGGTATATTTTTTTTTCTTTTTTTTTGGTTGTGTTGCTGGGGATTGAACCCACTTTCTTAATGCATGCCAGGCAAAAGGTCTATGTCTGAAATATATCCACAGCCCTAATGATAGAAAAAAAATTCTTACCTGCTTTTTTCCCACAACGTTAAAAAGTCATTATTGACACTTATTATATTAAAATAGATTACACATTCACCATACATTGTTTTTAGATACTTAAGTTGTTTATAATTTTAGGCATCATAAATAACACTTCAGTGTACATATTTGTATATACATTTCTTATCTATATTTCTGATTACTTTCTTAGAGTAGATAACTAGGAATGGCCTTAACTCCATTGAGAACCATTTTTAGAATTATGTGTCATTATGTGACTGGTAAAAGTCATTTTTCCTTCAAATAATCCGTCTAAATATTTAGTATTTCTGCCTATTCTTTTTTCTTCTCTTAAAACAAAAAGAACTAGGAAATTGCTTTTGTTATATTAAGTGTCATGCCATGCTCATTGAAAGCCTGAAGCTGATTTATCAAATTCAATAAGTGCCTTGAATTGTGACTGTTGAGTATATGAAATTTTATTTTACCTTGATGTATTGAATGTGTTTTTTATCATTAATATATAATTCTTGTGATGAATTATATACTTTCTATTGTTTTGAGAATGTGTGTACCTAAAGAGATTAATCAAAAACATGTTTTTTGTTTTCACTGACCTTATATCAGAGAAGAATATGATGACATATTGATAAATATACTCCTAAGTAGTTAGGTTTTGTGGCTTAGCAATTGCTTCCTCTCACTTTAAGTTGAAATGCATTCTTTCATTTGTGTATTTAGATTAATGTAGATTAATCTAAGTATTTAGATTAGTAGTTTCTCAAAATTCAAATTTCTTTACCATCAGCATGTGTCTGCTATGTGTATTAGATTTATATTAAAGTATTGCACTTCTTTATTTTTTTTAAAGAGAGAGAGAGAGAATTTTTTAATATTTATTTTTTAGTTTTCAGCGGATACAACATCTTTGTATGTGGTGCTGAGGATGGAACCCGGGCTGCACGCATGCCAGGGGAGCATGCTACCGCTTGAGCCACATCCCCAGCCCAAGTATTGCAATTCTGAGCTCATTCTATCAAAAAAGATCTCAAGATGATTATTAAAATTATTTTCTAGTGAGGTTGGAAGATATAAATCATCTCATCAAACCTTATTTTATTTTATTTTTACTGAAGAGGAAAAACTGAGGTTTCAAACAGTTAATTATTCATCCAAAGTCAGGAGAAGTATTTGATAGCCAGATTTTTATTAAGCATGGTATACGTTTCATTTTTATTATGGAAGAAAGGCATCTTATGGAAACAGGATTTTTAGCACTCAACTGCACCATACTCACATGGCTAGATTTAGTGACTTTAGCCTCTGTTTTTGCAGTTGAACTATCAGAAGATTAGAGGCAATACTTAATTTACTTAAGGAAACAAATTTCTAGATTCTCTGTTTCATATTCTTTTTTGCCTCCTGGGCAAATTTTTAAAAGTCTTCTTCTGTGTTGTTTTTAAAGACATTTTTAGCAAGATTAATAATAAGCAGTTTTTGAATGTTGGCTTCCTGAACGACTGAGAAGAGTACACTTAAAGGCGGAAGTCAACTTGCTGATAGATTATTGCTAAACTGTCACTTTGCATGGAACATTTTATAAAAATGTTAATTAACTATAAATTGTAGTTTTTAGGAATAGAATTGAAAGGGTATTGCATGTTGAGACAGTTGCTAAATTTAGCTCTTGAGTTTTTTTTCATCAACCAAAAAAGACATGTCTAGTAGGCTGTGTTAAATATAAGAGTTTTACCATCTATTGACCAACAGCCCATGCTTTACAAATTCCATAGTATGCAGTGGAAATGAAAATTAATAAGAAACTCATCAGGATATTTTATTGTGTTTTGTTATACAGTACTTACATATGCTATTGCTTTTTCAAAAGAAAATATTGCCTAATTAGTAACAGCTGGTGGCAATTTTATTTAAAAAAAGAATGGGGGATGGCTGATCTATATGTGAGGTTATATTATTTATTTAATTGAAGTGTTCTTTTTTCTTCTGATGTGAACGAATACTGACCTTGAATTTTAGAAATATATTTTAAAATAAGTTTGGTTTATTTAAAACAATCTTTCAACTAGTGGTTTCAATTGAATTATCATATTTCTCTTTTTTCTGCCATGTCTTTCAGACCCATAAATCAGAAATATGAATCTTTCTTGATTCTGATACATCAGTACTCATATTCAATTAATTTCGAAGTTCTATCCATTCTACCTCTTAACTACAATGTAAATTCCGAAATAACGCACACACTAGTACTTTCTTAAGTTAGAATGTTTATATTACTGTGGTGACATTATAACTAGTTTCTCCAATTGCATTCCTACTGCTAAATCCTAATGATACAGTGATCTCCTTAAAATTCTTGCAGTTTCCTTGTTGAAATTCCTTTCTAGCTCCCTATAGCCTCTAGATTAAGATGAAAATTATTAAACAAAGTTTACAAGGTCTTTCATCACATGGAACTTTACAAATTCTCTCACTCATTATTTTATTGCTCCCCAAGAACTTATTTTCTCAGTAACACAAACTCTCAAATAAGTCATGCTGTTTTTTACCTCTGTGTATTTATATATCACGTTTGTGTTTTCTGAAGCATCTCTCTTATCTGTATGTCATTCTTTTTTTTAATTTGTTTTAATTAATTACACATGACAGTACAATAATCTTGACATATCAGAATTATCATATTTCTTATGTAATATTAATATAATTGTGTTTTTATAGTTTATTATTAGTGTAATATAACATAAAGGTAATAAATCATATTAGAATATGATCCTAAAAGGAACAACAAGAGTGTATATATGCTGCTTAGTTCCTTATGTTCTTATTTTCTAAAAACTTTTGGGAATTTTTTCTATATTTTGGACATAAGTCTTTTATCAGTTACATGTTTTACAAGCCTTTCTTGTGGCATGTCTTTTCATTCTCCTGTGAGTGTTTAATATTGGTGAAATCCAGCATTTTAAAAAACTTTTTAATGGGGGCTAGGGTTGTAGCTCAGTGGTAGAGTACTCCCCTTGCGCATGTGAGGCACTGGGTTCAATCCTTAGCACCACATACAAATTAAAAAAAAAAAAAAGGTATTGCATACATGTACAATTAAAAGAAATATTTGAAAAAAACTTTTTAATTAGTTATGTTTTGCTGTCTATCACTAAAACTTTTTTTTTTTTTTTTTTTGATTACTGAAACTTTATATTTGAAATCAGGCAATGTGAAGCCTCCAACGTTATTCTTGTTCAAAATTATTCTGGCTATTCTATATTTTTTTCCTTTCCATTCCATTTTAAAAGAGCTTTTAGTTTCATTTTTTGTTTTTGGAAATTTTTTGGTTTGGTTTGTACTCTAATGAAAAATATGGCTACAGGGTTACTGTGTGGTTTACATAGAAGTATGAAGGAAAAGTCAGATGTTAGTTGTCAATTTAGCAGTTTTTAAAAATTTTGTATTTGTTCCTTGGCATGAAGTGAAAGGAGAAAAGTATAGTAAAAGCTCAATCACTAATGTGATTTTTATGAGGTAAGTGAAAGATTGCAATAAAGATATGGAAAGGACAGTATAAATAAATGTTTAGATCTCTAATAAAAGGAAAAGTAGAACAACATTATTCATAAATTCTCTTGTTATGATACAAAAATTTGAACTTATATAGAATTTCTTTCCTTTTTTACTCTTGCTTTGTAGTTAAAAGACATAAGATGTTTTTATAACCAAATTTTTCTGATTATTACCTTAAAAAAAAAATCTAAGTTCAGGATTTCCATTACCAAATAAATAGTTGGTAATGCCCTCTGTAATTTTTCATTCTAATGCAAGATCTCTTGATACAATTTCATAATCTTGTAGAGCTAGGATCAGCAAATTCCTTTAAATATTTTAAGATTTGCAGATCCAAAGGTCTCTGCTATAGCTGCTCAACTCTGTTGTTAAGCATGAAAGCAACCATAAACAGTCTATAAACTAATGAACATGGCTGTGTTCCAATAAAACTTTATTTATGGAAATTTAAATTTTATATAATTTTCATGTGTCATGAAATGTTCTCAATTTTTTTCTATTATTTAAAAATTTAACAGGCTGGATGCATAACTCAGTGTAAAGAGCTTGCATGCATGAGGCTATGGGTTCAATCCTCAGTACCACAAAAATAAGTAAGGAAAATAAATGTAAAAACTAAAACCATTCTTAATCTCAGGTTGTGTGAAAACAGATGGCAGGCCAGATGAATTCCATTAGCTGTGGTCTGCTGATCCATTCCAAATTTTAGGTATTACTTGTAGCCTTGCTTCTTTTCTGAGTTTCTTAAGATTTCCAAATGTCCAATGAATATCTCCTCAAATTAAACATGACAAAAATTAAAATAACTTTTTGTCCTCCTTGTCCTAGACCTGTTTTTGCATCTGTATTACTGACTCTGCAGAAAAGGATCCTAAGGCTTCTATTACTAATAAGACTACTTGCAAGGCTGGCCCTGGCTGATGTGGGGTACTTGGATTTCAGGAGTGTCCCCTGCCTAGGAAATAGTCTGACCATGTCATCCCTTTAGTTTGAGATCATGAGGAACTTTTGCTACTTACAGAATGGTGTGAAACCCCCAGCAGAGCATTGCAAGCCTCTATGATCCAAGATCTGTTTTTAAGCTTCTGCCAGTCCTCAATACATGCTTCATAACTATGATTATGCCAAAGCACTTGCAACTCTCTAAACAAGTTCTTACACTAAATGCTTGTCCACTGGCTTTTTCTCAACCTGTATTGCCATTCTTCTCAACCAGAGAACAAACTCTGTCCCATTTTTTAAGACTTGTTCCAAATTTGAAGTCAAATTTTTTTCTTCTATGTAGACTAGTAGCTTCTTCCATGTTGCTTCTGGAGCACTTTATGCTTTCAGTTTTTATCACACTGCATCTTCATTGTTTGTTCTATTTGCGTACTCTTTAGATCAAGGAATCCTTGAAGGCCAAGATGAGGTCTTGTTTGATCTGGTACAGGGCCTGGTACATAGTGGGTGGTGTTCAGTTAGGCAGTGTTTTCAATCCATCAATTAATGCAGTCAAATGAGGGAAAGAAGGGATGATATAGGACTCTAAATTTTCTCTTTAAACGTTTGATATCAGGAAAGTTTATAGATTGAAATGAAAATATAAGATTAATACATACCTATTTTTTAAATAGAGATATGTTAGGTTAAACCCCAAAATAATTATTTGTAATCTTTTTCATCCTATTTTGCAATAGACCCTCACTGCATATTATTTTACTCAGGTGGAAATGGATATTGTTGAAAAACTTGTAAAAATGATACCTTGTGAACATGAAGATCTCCTGAATATCACCCTTCGGCTTTTACTAAACCTGTCCTTTGACACAGGACTGAGGAATAAGATGGTACAAGTTGGACTTCTTCCAAAACTCACTGCACTCCTAGGTATGCTTTTTAAGAATTAATGACTACTTCTTAGGATTCCCAACATCATTGGAAAATTGAGTTCTATGTAGAAAAGCCTCTGAACAGAAAGATTTCTGTATATGTTCTTTGATTAGAAACTGAATAAAAAAATAAGCAGAATAAATGAAAAATTATCTGTGCCAGAATTTCTGTGATATTGTGGAATGAAATGAAATAGGAACTTTTGACTCTTTTGTTTCATTAGCCCATATTGAACCAAAATGAAAGTATATTATTAGTGCTCCCAGGGAAACAAAAAGGAAAATAGATTTTTCTCTTCAGGATGTCTTAAAAATCAGATATCAATTAAATTCTTATTTTCTGCTATATTTTTCAGATACTACTTGCAAACATACACATTTACAGAAATTCTTTGCCATTAAGTTAAAAGGGATATTTTTGTATAGCGTGAATTAGAAAAATGTTGTATTGGAGGATTCATTTATTTTGAATATTTAACTTAAGTACTTAAGTTATTCTGTTTTAGCTACTAACAAGATATCTTGAATAAGGATGGGTTCAAGACTTAATGCTTTGGTGCTCTTAACATAAGGTTAGCCTTAGCAGAGCATTAAAATACTTTTACAGTCTACCTACAGCTGTCTTCAGAGGCTTCTGCTACTCTCTGCCTTTATATTATGGTCATACGGAGGCACTTAAGAGTTCTCAGACAAGCTTTGCTATACCTAAGTGGCTGTCCATTTGCTTTTTCCTCTTCCTGCAAATGCCATTGTCTTTCTTAACCAGAAAGCAAATAATTCTAACTTGTCTTTTAGCATTTCATCCATATATTCAATATATTCAACATTTCACCCATGTGTTCTCCATATATTCAAGCATTGCAAAGAATGTTACACATTTTGGAACATAATCTGTTGAGGAACACTTTCAAAAATTGCCTCTGAGGGAGTCAAGGCAATATAGATATCTGGGGAAAGGAGTTTTAAAAGTAAATTTGATTGGCCTTGAATTGAATTCATATGACAATTTATCATAAATCTGACCATTTAGTCAGCTTTTTTGCTGTTGTGACTACAAGATCTGACTCTAACAATTGTAGAAGAGGAAAAGTTTATTTGAGGTCTTAGCCCAACAACTGGCTCTATTCCTCAGGCCTTGAGGTAAGACAGAACATCATGGCAGAGGGAAGCAGCTCATGTGATGATCAGACAGCAGAGAAAGAGAGACTCCACTCACCAGATACGAAATGTATATCTCAAAGGCATGCCCTCAATGATCCACCTCATCCAGCCACACCCTACCTTTAGTGTCCACTCAGTTACATCATGGGATCATTTCACTGATTGGATTAAGGCTCTTAAAGTTTCTCCTCTAAACTTTTTTGTATTGTCTCACACATGAGCTTTTTGGGGACACCTCACACTCAGACTATTACACTGACATAACTATGTACCAAATATTAAATCAGATTCACAGTCTATGCAAATGAATAAGTTATGGTCATTGTCCTGAAAGAATTCATACTCCATTATAGTTTATTCAATATCTAGTCTTCTACTTTTATGAAACATTTGCTTTATAATATATGATAAAACAAATGATTTAAGAAAGATTTTTGGGAAATTACTCACATGATACTCATTTCATAATTTGTGAAACAGGTAGTAAATTTGGGGATATAAGATATAATGTCCAATATTCTTTCTTTTAGAGCTCAATTTCCGGAGTCATACTCATATTAGAATTGTAACTAATTACTTCTAACCATGTGACCTTGGGCAAGTTAGCCAAACTATTTGTGACTTGGTTTTTCATTCCTAAAAATAGGGATAATAATTATATAAAACTTAGAGTTCTTTAGTTTAAATGAGCTATTGCATGAAGAGCACTTATGACCTGACTTACAGTATTTCCTAATAAATGTTAGATGTTATTGTCATTTTTCTTATCAACATCATCATTATCATTATCATTATTTGATATTGAAACAGGCATTCTATAAATGTTGCTCATTAATTTTTTTATATATATGACAAGAGGAATGCATTACAATTCTTATTATACATATAGAGCACAATTTTTCATATCTCTGGTTGTATACAAAGTATATTCACACCAATTCATGTCTTCATACATATATTTTGGATAATAATGATCATCACATTCCACCATCATTTATATTCCACCATGCTCATTCATCTTTCTATGAGTACAAATACCCTTCTGATAAGATATTAAACCTTAGTTGATAAATAAGGTAGCTTTATTTGTACTTTCCTGTGTGCACATTCAATTTAACTTAGTAAAATGTTGATAACCTACCATGGCAAATACAGTGCTAAGCACCATAAATGTTTTTCAACCTGTAGATAACTGGAATTCAAATGGAAGAAAATTCATGTATGGGTGTGCCATATAAGGTGCCATCTGAAATGTATACCAAAAAATTAGTCGTTTTAATAGGGTGATATTTACAAAATAATGAGAGACTTTAGAAAATATTTCAAATAAATCAATCAACATTACCTAAGGCATAATTAAAACTAAGTCATTATGACTTAGTCAGTATGACTTAAGTTGCCATTTCAACTTTAGCATAGAATATGATAGTAAAAAGTGAGAGATAGACTTGAAATGGGTTTATGCTCATAATCATGTGAGATTATATAAAGTTTCAAGCATTGCTTAAAAGTTATACTTAATATAGCTGATGGTGGGCATCATGGCAGATGGGTTTTAATCAGAACTGAGTCTAGAAAATTAATCTGACATTCTGTGGGGTGGACTAGAACTAGAGTCTGAAAATGAGATCAATAGCATGCTGTAGTAAACAAGACAAGAAGCAAAAAAAAAAAAAACCTCAATTAGAGCAGAGGTAGTATTGTCAAGTGTGAAGTAAAAGGAAAGGGCAGAAGAGAGAGATATGGCAGGGAGAATGCCATAGGTAATGTTTAGATGTAGGAATGATGGAAAAAGACATCATAAAATCAACAACTATTAGAACACTAGTGCCAGGAACAGATATGCAAAAGTATGAAAGAGGTGGTTTGAGCAAGACAGTAATAAATTTAATGTGAGACGTGTTAGAGACATCTGAGGCAAAGGTGTTCAGTGGACAGATAGAAGCATGAGTTTAGAACTCAGGAGTTTTTTTCTTAACCTTTACCTCTTAAAATATTGTCAAATAAGTAAATAAAAGTTGAAAAAAAGCTTATCTTTCAACAAATACATAAAATACAGCAAGTTTAATCTGTTACTGAGAAGTGATAATCTTGTATTCTTCAAGTAGTAGGGAAATGAGGAAGCTTTGAGTGAGTACATCTGAAAACCTTTACCTCTTTTGTAGTCACTTTTTTTTTTTTTTACAGTGTTTCTTCATCATTTTCTTTGGAATATTTTGGATTCCTAGGGCACCAGCTCTTATATACTGGGGAGAGTAAAAAGTTGGTATTGTTCTAACCCTTCATGACGTAACTAGAGATGGATGATCTTAAAAGTTTTCATCTCTGTTCTTAGGCTGATTTATAAAAACTGAAAGCAAAATTATTGGGAGACATTTTATGGTTAGCTTTAAATAAATTCTTGATTTATTTTTCTTTGGTAAGTAAAATAGACAAATGGCCAAATAACAGTACACATATGAACACCCATGAAAAATTTCTAGAAAACTGAAAAAAAAAACACAACAACGTTGTGACTTGAATAATTATTAAAAGCAAAGAGGAAGTTGATTTCGGCTCAGCCCTTTTGTTATGTGAGTAACTAGTATTCACCATGAACTCCTGACAACTTTGAACCTACTTGAAAACTAGAAGGTAGGTTCCACACTCACTCCTGTCATCATGCTCACTTCTTTTCCATCTCATTCTTGCTCACAAGTCATCAGATTTCAACTTTGGGTAAGCTCTTTCAAATGTTCATGTCTTTTACTTTAGCTTTTGAAAAAAGATATACTACAGAACTACACCTTCAACTTCTATAAAATAATTGAAAGTGTCTACATGTTTGCATATATAATTATACTTCATAATAACTGTAAGTTTATATCTGCTTGTTTTATATTCTTTTAATGACTGTAATAGAATTATTGTTTTCTACTTGTTTCCATGTAAATCATTGGTTAAATAAGCTTTGTCATTCCTTTATAAGATGAACCTATGGGTGGGGGGGGAATTTGCTCATTTTCAGTAACTGATTCAGTATGAACTTTTGGAACGTAACCATTTTTGTAAATTTAACAGATGTTTGTTTTATCTTGTCCCCCAAACAATCCTTTTACTCATTATTTCCCAGAAAAATATCTATTAAATGTGTTAGAGGATGAGGCTCTGATTATTAATAGGTAACACTAATATCATAGTAACAGTACAGTAAACAATTATATCTTGCTTATATTTTGTCCATTCTGGATGACTGCAGAGCGCTAGTCCATGACATCTGTCAAAGACCTAGGATAATAGGTCCTCTTGGCCAACATGGCGCTTGGTATTAGCTTTTTCATCACTGTGACCAAAATACCTGACAAGAACAACTTAGAGGAGGAAAGTTCATTTTGGGCTCATGGTTTTGGAAGTTCAGTCCATGGTCAGCCAACTCCATCATTCTGGATCTGAGATGAGTGAATACATCCTGGAAGAAAGGTGTTGTGGTGGAAAGCTGCTCCGATTATGGCAGCCAGTAAGCACAGAGAGAGAGAAGCCAGGAACAAAATGTAACCCCGAAGGGCATGCCCTCAGTGACCTCCTTCTCTAGCCACTCCCCACCTACCTACAATTACCATGCAGTAATCCATTCAAATTATTAATCCATCAAGTGGATTAATTCCCTGATTAAGTCACATCTCTCATGATGGAATCACTTCGCTTCTGAATATTCCTACATTGTCTCGCACATGAGCTTTTGTGAGGAGGTCTCATATCCAAACCATAACTTCTGGGAAAGGGAAAAGAGATAGTATGGAGAATTGCAGACTCTTCTTACAGGCTTCAACTTAGAAGTGACAACATTTTTACTTACATTCTGTTGATAAAAGCAAATCATATGGCCATGCTTGACTTCAAGGGAGTGGGCAATTATCCCGAAGGAATAGAACTGGAGCATTGATGAGCAAGTAGCCAAATGATCCTGAAAATTATTTTTCAATTTATCTGAATTCAGCTGGGTTTTTAGGATTACCAGAATCTCTTAAACAGTACATCCTGAGACATTACAGCAAATAAATCCTAATGCACATGGTTCATCTAGTAACCGTGGTAGCACAGAGCATATTGATTAGAGATAGGATTGTAGAGTCAGACTGTGTGACTTTGAATATTGGCTTCAGATACCAGCTATACGATATCATGCAATTACTTAATATATGTCAGTTTTCTTATGTCCGGTAAATGGATAATAATGATACATATAAATAGGGAAGAGTTAAATGAAATAATGCAGAAAATGTGAGGGAATTATAAATATGTGAAATTATTGTCAACACATAAAATACAAAAAATAGACATTCAGAAATGGACATCTTTTTGATAAGTTTTCAGGAAATTCATAAGGTTGAGTTTCCTTTCCATTTGAGTGTGCATATGTATGTCTTCAATTTCTTTTGTGAATGTTGTATAGTTTTATTGTGGAGGTTTACTTCTTTGGTTAAATTTATTCCTGGTTTTGATCTTTTGTTTTGTAGCTGTTATAAATGGCATTGCTTTCTGACTTTCTATTTTACATTTTTCCCTTTTAGTACATAGGAGTGCTAGTAATTTTTGCATGTTGATATTGTATCCTGAAACTTTGTTGAATTTATTAATTCTAATAGTTTGGGGAGGAGTCTTTGGAGTTTTATTTATATAAGATCATGCCATCTGCAAGTGATAGCAACTTGCTTTCCTCATTTCCAACTTGGATGCCCTTTATTTCATTATCTTACATAATTGCTCTAGCTAGAACTCCTAGTACTGTGTTGAATAAAAGTGGTGAAAGTGGGCATCCTTGACTTATTCCAGATCTTAAACAGCTTTTAGTTTTCCTCCATTCAGAATGATGTTAGCTTTGGTCTTTTTATATATGGCCATTATTACATTGAGGTGCAGTCCTTCAATCCCTAATTTGTTCAGAGTTTCTACCATGAAGGTATGTTGTATTCTATCAAATGTTTTACTTGTGTCTGTAACAGTCATTTGGGGTTTCATTCTATGGATGGAGTATCATGTTTATTGATTTGCACATGTTGGTCTATACTTGAATTTCTAGGATGAATCCCACATAATCATGGTGAATAGTCTGTATAATGTGCTATTGGACTTGGTTTGCTAGTTGAGGATTTTTTCATCTACTTTCGTCAAGGACATTGGCCAGTAGTTTTTTTTCTTTTCTTTTTTCTTTTTTGTTGTTGTGGTGTCTTTCTGAGGTTTTGGCCTCATAGAATGAGTTTTGAAGAATTGTCTTTTTTTCACTTTTTTGGCATAATTTAAGAAGAATTTATGTCCTTTAAATTTTGGGTAGAGCCAGACATGGTGGTGCATGCCTGTAATCCCAGCAATTTGGGAGGCTGAGGCAGGAAAATTGCCAGTCCAAGTCCAGCCTCAGCAACTTAATGAGACCCTGTCAATAAATAAATAAATAAGGACTAGAGATGTGGCTCAGTGGCAGAGAGTCACTGGGTCCAATGCTAGTACCACCAAAAAAATAAATAAATAAAATAGTTAGTAGAATTCAGCAGTGAGGCCGTGTGGCCCTAGGGTTTTCTTTGGTGGGAGTCCTTTTATTACTGCTTCAATCTCATTATCTGTTGTTGATCTGTTCAGATTTTCTGTACCATCCCATGTTTTCTAATTCATTGGTGACTCTCCCTTTAAATTTGAAGTATTCTCTGTGTCATTTCTTATAGGACCGGTCTGGTGGAGATGCAGTCTCAGCTTTTGTTTATTGGGGAATATCTTTCCTCATTCATTTCTGAAAGATTTTCTGGCTATAGTATTCTTTTTTTTTTTTTTAATTTTAATATTTATTTATTTTTTTTAGTTTTCGGCAGACACAACATCTTTGTTTGTATGTGGTGCTGAGGATCGAACCCGGGCCGCATGCATGCCAGGCAAGCGTGCTACCGCTTGAGCCACATCCCCAGCCCGCTATAGTATTCTTAGTTGGCAGTTTTTTGTTTTTGTTTTCCTCTCATACTTTGAAACTCTTATCCCACTCTTCCTGGTCTGTAAGATTTCTGCTGAAAAGTCTGTTATCAGTTGAATTGGGACACCCTTATGTGGTTTCTTTTTGTGTTGCTTTAAGAATCCTCTCTTTGGGGCTAGGGCTGTAGCTCAGTGGTAGAGAGTTTGCCTAGTATATGTGAGGCAGTGGATTTGATCCTTAGCGCCATAAATAGATAGATAGATAGATAGATAGATAGATAGATAGATAGATAGGTATTGTGTCCACCTACAACTAAAAAAATGTTTTAAAAAATATATGTACACAGCAATCAGTTTTGTTTTTTTTGTTTGTTTGTTTATTTTTTAAGAATCCTCTCTTTGTATTTAACTTAAGAGCTTGATTATATGTTTTTGTGTGTGTGTGTGTGTTTTGGTGGTGGTATTGTTTTGGTACTGGAGTTACATGCCCACCCTTTTTTTTTATTTTTTATTTTGTGACAGGATCTTGCTAAGTTGCTTAAGTCCTTGCTAACTTGCTAAGACTGGCCTTGATGAAATCCTTCTGCATCTGCCTCCTGAATCAATGGGATTGATTATGTTTTTAGGGCACATTTTGTTGAAATAAATCTTGACTAGTGACCTTTGACTTTCCTGTATCCGAATATTTGTATCCTTTTCTAAGATTGGGAGATTTTCTGTTACTATCTCTTTGAATAACATTTTTCACCTTTTGGCATTCCCAAGTCCCTCTTGAATCCAATAGCTCCAATATTTGCTCCTTTCTTGCCATTGCAAAGTTCCTATAGAGCTTCTTCTTTTCAGTGTGTTCTCTTTTTCCTCCCCTGTGTATTTTCAAATAGTCTGTCTTCTAACTCTACTGATTCTTTGTTCTTTTTCATCTATTTTGCTGTCATCACATTTTTTATCTCATTTAGCAAACTTTTCAGCTCAAGGATTTTGGTTGGGTTTTTTTTATGATCTACTTAAACATCTCAAGTTTCTCCAATAAAACACTGAATTGTTTCTCAATTTTTTTTAAATTGCCTTGAGTTTTTCAAAATTCTGTTTGAGAGTTCATGAGTAGATAGCTCAGTTTCTGACACCTTATTTTATCCCTTAGGTGAGTACATGGTTCTCTGAAAGCTTTTGAGGCTTGTTGTCATGCAATGGCATCTGCACGTTCAAGTATTAGGTATTCTGGACTTGGTAATCTGTCTTTTTTTTGTTCTTGTCACTCCTGGAATTCTGAGATGTTCTCTGAACCAGTGGTCATGCTATGTTTCACCACTAGATGGCACCATAAGTCCATGTTTTCCATTAGTCCATTATTAGTGTATGGCCATCCTTTCAGCTCTAGGGGAAGCTCAAGCTCAGGTTTATCCCAAATCTAAAGTTGATGCATTGTTCGGGATAAAAAGTGCCTAAAAAGGATAATTCATCCCTTCATGTCTCAGCTTGGGTCCAAGGTGGGCCCAGTTTTATTATTTATGTATTTTGACACAGTTTGTTACGTCTGATAACTTTATGTTATCATCTGAAAGATCTATCATGTGCAGTATTTTTAGCAAATGTGAGTGTAGGCAAATCAAGTTAGACTTAGGAAGCTTGACTTTACTTACATAATTGTTAGAGTCTGTTCAGATTTTTTAGGGTGTTAACTCTTTAAAAAGTAAAGTTTTTTTCTCATCTAAGAATCAGATTATCAAAAAAAATTCCCTTATAAAAATATTTAAACCATTTGACGTTCATGTGTCTCAAGAGAGCTTCCTTATGTCAGAGTATCCTAGGGCAGGAGATGGCAAGGAAGTTCCTGTCACAGTGTATTCTTATTACCCTGGAGTGTGTACTGATTATGTTTAAAATATAACTTGAAAACCTACATTTTCTTAGTTTTTTGTCTGATGTGCTAGACAGATGTTTTGTTAAAGCTCTGAATTGCTTTGTTCTGGATGTTTCATGAGCTGAAGGTTGATTGACAACTTGGGATTGTTAAGGTTTAGATTCGAGGTGTCCTGTAAAAGCTCACATGTGAGGCAATGAAAGAAAGTTCACAGGAGAAATGAGAGTCTTAACCCAATCAGTGATTTAGTCTCCAGATAGGGATTAACTGAGTAGGAACTGAAGTGGTAGGTGTGGCTGGAGGAGGTGGGAATTGGGGCATGGCTTTGGGTATGTATGTATTTGTATCTGGCAAATGGAGACCTTGCTCTCCACTCTGATAGCCATGCGAGCTGCTTCCCTCTGACACACTCTTCGGCCTTGGTGTTCAGCCTCACTTTAGCCCTGAGGAATGGCGCTAGCCCTAAATAAACCGTCAGCCCCTAAATAAACCTTTCCTCCTCTACAATTGTTCTGGTTGGGTCCTTTTAGTTAACAGCAGTGAAGAAGCTGACTAAAACAGGGATAATGTTAGTACAGAAGCAAGCATAAATGCCCAATTGAAATGTGTTCTTTTGAAGGGCCTAGTTCATCATGACATTGGTTCTTATATAAAACTTCAACATCACATAATGGCAGAGGCAGTGTTTTACAGAGTGCTGCATACTTAATAAACTGACACATTTCATTGCTATGCTATTTTCTGACAATTATGAGTTTATTTACACTGGATTTTTTGTGAACAATATTGATACTCATTTTAAATTGAGTAATGTTGAGTTTTCACATCAACTTTTAAAATATTAACTTGGTTTTCAAAGAAAGTTAAAGTCAAAGAAATAAGACTTTTAAAATACACAAGTCTCATCCTACATATTTGAATATTTACATTAGTTAAAACAAAAATGGAATAGGTACCACCAACCTAATGGTTTAGGGAGATTAAGTAGCTACCTATGAATTACAGGGACTCATTGCTTTCCACAATTTTTCTACTATCTGTAAGTCTTCCCTGTTAGATAACTATATAGGGATTTAGTTGGTTAGAGCTTCAATTTAAAACTTTTGGTTTCAGAACCCCTTTATAGTCTTAAAATTGATTGAAGACCTCAAAGAACTTTTATTTCTGGGTCTTATATTTATGTATATTTTGTTAACAAATATTTTATAAAAAAATAATTTTTCAAAAACAATAGTGAGAAGGGTGGCACCACTTCACACTCTGAAAATCTCTTAAAAATCAGTCAAGCTTATTAGACAACAGCTGGTGTATGTTGTACAACCCCTGGATAACTCAGTTGTATGCTTAGGAGAGACTGAAAGTTAAAAACAGGAAAATATTTGAAATTAAAAATTAGGAAAATATTGTATCAGTATTGTTCTAAAAATGTTGTGATTTTTGTTGCCCCCATTCCTGGATCCTAGGACCATACTTGGAAAGCCAGTGCATTAGCACATTCCTTTAAAGCTTTTAATGCCTATTAAATTCAAATACTCCTGGTAATAGTATTAACAACTCAACATCCAACTAGAAGACATGTTTGGTTTGGCTAAAGTATACTTTTTAGTTTTATATCTAAAAAATATGTCTAGGCAGGACTAAACCCTCCCATTCCCCCAGGATAACCCTCCTTCTCTTATTTTAGATATTTAGTTATATTACCTGTCTTGCACTGTCAGCATATGAGTGTTAATAAGCCACTTGCATCTTGGTGAGAAGCATTTTCCCCAATATTCTGGCACTTTGTGAAAGAGGAGAGGGTGGCATCAGATGGCAGATCCTGAGCACACAGGGTAGGCATCAATATTAAATTCTGGGAAAATTAATTAATTTTAATGCTGCCCAGAAATCATACTACGTTTTTTTCATCTGGTTATTCTGCTCCTTTCCTAAGTGACAATTTCATTCCTCTACCTTCTCAGCCTGTCAAAATAGCTCTGTTCTCACCCTCTTTCTAAGCTCATTACCTTGCCTTCTATATTACTGAGAACATAGAAACAGAGAGCTTCTCCCAAGTTCCTATTGACACAGTGAACTCCTCCTTCCCTGCACCTGGAGCTGCGATGTGCCTTCTTTCCCATTATGGTGGATGGTAGATGAACTTGCTCCTCCTGCTCTTGCCCAGGGCCTAGCCAATTCCCTCTCCTGTTTAAGGTTCTCGCTTAGGCAGTTCTTCTTTCTATCCTACATTACTATTTTTCCCTCTCTAAGGAAACTCTCCTATTACCTTGCAAATATGCTATTGTTTCTTTCAGCTTAATGATTATGTGTGCCATTTTTTTAATCTTCCAGCTATCTTATCATTTATTTTCTTCCCATTTCAACTCTCATCAAAAGAAATCTTCGCTTCCTGTCACCAGCCTCCTTCTCCCCAGTCATAGGAATTCATACCCCTCTCCCACTTCTCTCTCCTATCTCCCTCTCTCTCCCCCTTCCTGAACTCTCTCCTGTCTTTTTCTCCCCCCACCCCTCATTTTTCTCCACACTTTTGAATCCTCACACATAAAGATCTGCACCCAGGCCTTCACACAACATGCCTCATCACACCACTCTGGTTGAGTTCTCATGACCTCCATAATGCTAAATCCAGAGTCAGTTTTCAAGGCTCATATTCCTCAACCTGTGAGCAGCATTTGCTACAGTTCCCTCCTCCTGTCATGTTTTCATATGTTTTCTAGGACACAGTATTTTTATAGTGCTCCTCCTGTCTACTACCCAGTTCTTCCCAGTTTCCTCTTTTGTTTCCACCTCATCTTCCCAATCCATAAGCATTCTTCAGGGCTTTGTCATCTGTTTGTTCTCACTCCCTTGATGACTTTGTCCATTCCATTTAAATACTCTGCCTGTGTTGATGATTCCAAAATGTAAAGATACATAATTTCAGCCTTCTTTCTGATTTCCTAACTCCAAACATTACCACCTTTTGAAGCCTCATTAGCAGATGAGATTTAATAAGTTCTATAATTAAGCTTTTGATCTCTACCTGACCCTAACCCAAATCCACTATTTTCTCAGTCTTTCCCATCTCATTAAATGGTAACTTCATCTTTGTAGTTAATTAGATCAAAATTGGGGTAGTTATCCTTGACTCCTATCTTTTCCTTCTACCCTACATCTAATCTATCAGGTAATCCAGTCAGCTTTGTATTCAAAATATAACTGCTCCCTGTCTGATACCAGCCATCATCATCTCTTTCCTGACTTAGTAAAGTAGCATGTTAACTGATCTTTGTGCTTCCACTCTTGCCCTTCAGTCTTTTATTAACACAGCAAACAGAGTGATCCTATTAAAATTTAAGCTAAAATTTTCTCCACTCAAAACCCTCAGTGACTTTCCATCTCACTTAATGGAAGAGACAGAGTCCTTACAGTAGACCACAAGGGTTTATATGTCTGCCCTGGCTCCTCACCTCTGTGATTAACATAGTCATCTTCTGGTACTCTGGTTCTTTTTGCCGAGGGCACTCTGGCCTCCTTGCTTTTTATTCCTTGAACTTAACAGGCACTCTTCCTGCCTCAGGATTTTCATACGTCCTGTTCCTTCTGTCTGTGATGTTCTGCCCTAGTTTTTTGCATGGCCTTTTCCCTCACCTGTTTTGACTTTCATCTCTGATTACCCGATTTAAAATTTTAAACCCTGGTTCCTGATGCTCTTCTTTCCCTTTTCCTGTTTTATTTTCTCCCATAGTATTTGATCACCATATAATATGTATTTACTTAACTATCTTGTTTATTGTCTCTGCACCACCCACCTAGCACCACCACCAGCCATCTGCCTCAGAGACTATAAGCTCTATGGAAATAAAGAGTTGTATCAGTTTTATGCACTTTGTATTCCCAAGGCCCAGAACACTGTAGGCTCTCAGTATTGGTGGGTGGTTAGATGGATGAATGAATGAAAGGAATAAACTTAAAAAGAGCTAAGCTTGAGGCTTCCTTTACCCTTTATTAGCCAGTGGCACTATGCAAATCAATCGATCTTCACTGCCCTTTTGTCCAGTTAGAAAATAAAGGAAAAAAATAGGGCCTGTCTCACATGATTATTCTGAGAATTAAGGAATTAGCATGTATTAGTTTCACAACTAGAAAGTTCCACAAATGTTAATCCATGATAAGAAGGAAGAAAAGGAAGGGAAAGAGGATGCTAATGGTTTCAGAATGAGCCGTCAGAAGCACAGAAAGCAGTTTTCGTCACAGTTTTGCATACTTCTAGCCTGGTTATAGAGGTTTATTTTAAACATTAAAATAGCATCTTGATTTCACTTATAAAGTTCCCTTTAGTGAATTGTGTGATTTAGGACAAGAGCCTGCTATTTTTAAAAATTTTTTTATTGGTTATTTTAGTTGTATATGCAATAGAATCCATTTTGACATAATAATAAAAACATGAAATATATCATGTTCTAGTTCAGACCCCAGTACCTCTCCTTTCCTTTTCCCCACCCTGCTCCTTTCCCTCTGTTGATCTTTCTGCCTATTTATTTTTTATTAATTTCTTGTGGGTGTGCTCAGTGGAGAGATTCACTGTGGTACATTCATGTATGTTTACAGGAAAGTTATGTCAGATTCATTCCACTGACTTCCTTTTCCCATCCCCACTCCCTTCCCTTCAATCCCCATTGTCAGCTCCACTGAACTTCTATTTTCCCCCAACCCCTTGTTGGGGATAGCTTCCACATATCAGTGAAAACATTTGATCTTTGGTTTTCTGGAATTGGTTTATTTCATTGAGATGATAGTTTCCAGATCTATTCATTTACTGGCAAATGTCATAAAGTCATTCTTCTTTATGGCTGAGTGAGGCTGCTATTTTAGTGGCATTCAAAATGTGGTCCATAGACCAATGCTCAGTCTACTGTTACTGTTTTGTAACTGATCTGTAGTGAGTAAGCCCAGAATCTAGTGAAAGTAAGCATTTAGATATCTAGAGCAATTTCACCAAATAAGATTTTGTCTCTTGAATGAAATAATAATAATTTTGGATTTCTAATATTGAACTTTCTTTTATTTAATTTTATTTTAATTATATTCACACGAGTATTAGTCCTTAACCCTTTTTGGGGGAGGAAAATAAACACTGGCCCTCTACCATAAGCAGTATAAGAAGCACTGTTAAGTTACATAATTAGTTGGACCATAGATTAGCATAGTGTTCTTTGTATTCTCCAGAACTGGAGAACCCAGTATCACAGACACCCTGACTTAGGTTCCTCCTCAGCTTGCTTATAAGTAGTTAGGAGTCTTTCTCTAAAATTTAGGGAATCCAAAGCCAAGCAGAGTGGTGCATGTCTGTAATCCCAAAGATTTAGGAAGCTGAAGCAGGAAGGTAGCAAGTTCAAGGCCAGTCTGGCAACTAAATAAGGTCCTAAGCAATTTAGTGAGATCATATCTCAAAAGATGAAAAGGGTTGGGGATGTGGCTCAGTGATTAAGCAAATCTGGGTTCAATCCCCAGTACCATAAAAAATTTTTTTGAGGAATCCATAGTGCTACCTATAGATTTGGCTAAGCTTTTTTATATTTATAATAATTGTAATAATTGTTAATGAAGATTCATAATAAATATTCATTAAGTTCTGATATTGAGGATTTTCACATATAGCTAATGAACCCATGTACAAGTTAACTCAAAAAGTTAGCTAGCTCAGATGTCTTTTCCTTTAGTTAACCAGAACTATACTTGTCAATGATACAGGTATGGCACAGAATATGACTAATATAAAGGCTGTGACATTGAATTCTACTAGAGTAAGGCTTGAATCATAATTTAAACCTTGATACCAATTCTTATCTACGTGAACTTAGGGATTTTAAGTCAGTATTAATTTACATGGCTGGTATGTATAAAAACTAACTCTTGGGTAATGGCAGAAAAATTGGGATTCCCAGATTCGGTAGCCTGCTTCACAATTTCATATGTAATCATTTCAAAAGGATAGCCAGCTTCACAATTTCATATGTAATCATTTCAAAAGGATACACATATGTAATCCTTTCAAAAGGGTAATGTTAGTGCATTGGAAGACAAATTAGAGTTTCTAAGGTGTTCCAAATCGATATAAATGTGTCTATATTTTGTGAGTAGACCCAAATTGGTTTTGAAGGTAACAGTGGCATCTGATTTATTGTTGTCTAGATTACATTTAGGTAATCTGGGTTTCAGGGCATTTTACAGGGCTGTAGAAAGATTTCATCAGCATGTAGGGAGTCAGTCCAGGTCATGAGTTAAGTGATAAATGTTGGATTTTTTTCCGGCTTAGACAAGTTTGATTTCCTTTATTGTTAGAGATTACTGGAACAGATACTGTTGGACTCTAAACTTGGATCACATAGAAATTAAGGGTTATTTCCTTTGACCATTCTGTCATATGTCCTTAAAAGAAAATTGACAAAGTTAAGTCCTGAACACTTTTGAAATTCTCCCATCAAGTTAAATTCACTTTTTTCTTTATACATTAATATGACTTAATTTTAATTCACCAAGAGTATTATAAAATGAAGAAATAAAACTTGTCTTTATTTTTTGAAAGAGCTATCTTTGTAAATATTTTCAAGTTTTTTTAAAAAAAAAAACTGTTTAGATCCGGTCAGAATAATGTTTTCCAAGTAGAGGATGCTTTCCATTTTTTTTTTTTTTTTTTTTCTGAAACGAGGTTACTTTTGTGATGGTGTCTTTAAGAAATGTAAGAGTAGATTTTTTTTAAATAACTTGGTTTGGCCTGGTTATTACCAAACTGTTATGGAATTTCACACATCTGTTTCGGAAAATAGCTTCTCATAGACTACTGCACTGTTTCTCAATTTTAATAGGCCTCATTTATCCTATAAATAAACGCTACATTTTCTTACCTGATCAAGTGAGCAAACAATAAGGGTCAGATGTGGCAAACACTTTAACAAAAAGCATATGTCCCGCCGTCAGGGTGAGGTGGAGTCATATCAAGATTTCTTGAAGTTATTAATGGTAGTAAAATTTATGCTTCCTCCTGTTTTCCCAATTAAATCAAGAAGCCTTTTTTCTTAAGATTCTTCTGTCACCAGCTGGTTCCAATATTGTGTGTGTGAATATTGCCTGGGGTGTCTCCATTTTTAGATGGTAAAATTTGACCAAAGCACATTACGTCCATGGTGTGGACCTATAAGCTAGAAAGCAGTCATTCATTGTTAAGGGTTTTATTTTGGTCCTTATCATTTGTACCACAAATCTGCTTACTTTGTAGAGTTTATTACAAATAAGTTGTTGTACTATCCTCTGGATGTAATCAAAGAATTTCATAGACAAGGTAATAAAGTAATTGAAGACATATTGAAAAATAAGCTGCGTAGTTAAAAGCACAGTTGTACACTTTAAAAAGAATGAAAATCCATCAGAAGTGTTGACTATTAGAGTACTCATTTTGTGAACAGTTGTTACCGTAGAGAGCTGTTTAGCTTAATAGTAGATTTACAATTTGTTTCTTATTCTGTTAAATGATTGGGCACAAAAATCATTTATCCCAAAATTATTGTTATGTTACTTGTTTATGTTACTAATCATCGTAACTTAAAGATCCTGTCATTTTTCCCACTTTTGTGTAAAAGCTGTTGGTTTTCATCTGTTCATCTCAAATCTTTATTAGACTTGCTGTTGACAATAAAACAAGACCATCCGGTATAGTTGAAATCTTGAAAACTGTTTTGTCCAAATTGCAGTGTAAACTAAAGCTGTCTGATTGTACTGATTTTGTATTTGCAGCATATGCCATGATAAATTTGGTTTCGTTATGTAGAAACATGACTTGGGAATGTTCTGAAATACATTCAGTATTTTTTTAGTATTTTGATATACAGAGTATTTATGATCAAATAATTGTTGCAACTGTCTTTTAAGCAGTGGTTTTAGCCTGTGGCATTTTCATTGTACTGTATTCATAGGACTTTAAGAGCTTTAATACCACAGTAAATCTAAAGATGTGTGATTTTTGAAGCATGTTGTGTTCATGTAGGTTTCCAGCAATATATCACCTTAACGATGCTCTGTTCTAACATAGGTGGGCTTATATTCCCACTTCTCTTATCTTTGCATGGAGCCCTTGTGACTTCAAAGGGAGTGGTCTACTTTGAACAAAGACATGGGGTGTAGAAGGGAATAAGAATCTGGCTAATAATGTGGCCCATAACTTGTGTTCTCACTCTGTTTTCACAAAGTGTTGGGCTGGGTCTGCTTCAGAAGCGGAAATTTGGCTTTGAGTTCTGGTGCTCAAAACTCATATTTCTGCTTGACTGAACTGTGAATGGAAAATCTCAAGTGTCTTACAAAATTAGTAGGTGAATGGTGTTTTTACTAATCACTTTGGAGATGAAAAAACTGAAGACATTTTAAAATTCAAAACCAATCAGCATGTATTTTGCCCTTTAATTGGCAGAAAATCGATCATGAGAATAGCCCAGAGAGCTGGGTGTTTTTTCCCTCCTTTAGCTGCTCCAGCTGAACTACAGCTGTAAATTTCTTTAAAAAAAAAAAAAAAGGCAATTTTTTTCTTATAAACTCTTGAATGTACTTTATAAGTGCAATAATTCCCACAAAATCAGTTACTGAAGTTAATGACCAGTTTGTTAAGGCATTAACTGCCCTCAGCTGGGAATGACCAATTTTGGAGTGAATGGCTGCACGAATGCTAAGATAATTCGGTAACACTTTCAAATAATGATCCAGCTAATTAATGGTGAATTCCTGTGGAAAGCCTATGGAAGCACTTATGACCTCTGCATTTAATAGCCAGTGAGTTCATCGTGATTCATGTTTATTACCATAAATACCAAAGGAATCATAATGACAGGGACATTTTTTTCCACCCTGCCCTTATTACTTGAACAGATTTGACTAATCTACCTTCAGTCATTAGGAACCTAGTTCTCAAAATAGTCAGTCTTTTCCCTGCTCTGTTCAAAATTCACAGAGCCTTTGGTACCATGCCAGCATACCGATTGTTGGCCTCCTGTTTTTACTTGGGATGCCATTAGGGAATAATTGATGTCTATAAGTCTTAAAGGAGCCTTTTTGAAATGCCTGCGATTTGTAGGATGTGGAGGAATCGTAGCTGGTTAGCTAGAGTTTATAGCTTCTACTCATGAATTCTTATGAGAAAATCAGACCCTCCAGCCCCCATTTGGGTATGTAATTTTTTTGAGGTTTATGTTTTTAAGTATTCAGATATCCTTTTTCTTTCAGTGAATGAAGAAGACTATTTATTAGCTTATAATAAAGGATAAGCTCTTAATTTTACTTGGACCATGTAATCTCTCTAAAGGCTGTTTATTGCTGTGTGATCTGCAGATTAGCCCTTAAGTAATAATAATAAATATTGGCTGCCAAAAGCCTTTACTTTCTGTGTTCAACAGGCTTGAATCGATGAATGCAGGTTATTTTCCCAGACATCTTCCCACTCCACATACTCATTTTTGTCCTAAATTGCTTTGTTCTTGTAGCTGTCAGCTATCTATTAGATGCTATATAGTTAAAAGGCTGCATTTTTTTCAAGGAATTATCATTTATATAATAATTTATGGCATAATGAATAAGAAACCTGTGGTTTATAAACTACTGTCTTCACTCATATATTGCAATTCCTTAGTGGAGAAAAGAAATGTGTAATCTATAACAGTGGGTTATGAAATAGAAACAGCAAGTTAATATAGGTAACAGAAACAATTGTGAAATGTTTCCATATTTTTAATATATATTTTTAGTTGCCGATGGACCTTTTATATATTTATTTATATGTGGTGCTGAGAATTGAACCCAGTGTCTCACACATGCTAGGGAAGCGTTGTACCACTGAGCTGCAACCCTAGCCCTATATACATATTTTTTGGAATGAAAAGGCAGATGCTAGTTTGTATCTTTTTTTTTTCATTCACTAAGTAAATACAAAAAGGGGAAAATTAATTTTGTAGGTATTTGTTAATCAGTAAACTCTAGAAGACGCATTAGCAACTTGGGTTAGATAAACCTCTGAATACTACAATATCATAGTCCCTTAGATCTATCATCACCTCCTTCTCTATACTTTCCTCAAGAAAAAAAAAATTTTTTTTGGTGCAGCACTAGTTGTATTTCAGTTTCTTTCATTCAGTTGTGCTTAGCCCAGAATTGAGAAAAAATACCTCTGTTCATCAAGATTTTTATTTGCCTGGGATATGCTGTTTAAAGGTAAATGAAACAGGGTAGGTAGTTGTGAGTTCTGTCTTCAGTGTTCTTAGACTTCTGTGTCCTTTCATCTACTTGGACATTACTACCCATTACTACCATGACCATTGTCCACTCTAGGAGTAAAATTAAGTTCCAGTACAGATAAGGAAGATTGAAAAGAGAAGGAGAGATTCATAATGTTATGTGGAGGGCAACAAGGGAGCTTATTTCTTTTCTCAATTTTTTTGTTCATTAAGAAATTTATGAGAATGAGAAAAAGACAATGATTCCTTACTAGTTATAAGTCACTGAGTGGAGCCTCAAGTGTAAAATGATTCTCCAAGGACTTACTTTAGAAATAGCAGAGCTTTAACCAATCAAGAATAAAAAAATAAATAAACAAATTAAAGGAAAACCAGTAGTGTAGAGGAAGGAGAATAGGGGGAGGGAAGAAGAGAGGACAAGTGGGTGCTGGCCACTAGGGACTGAAATGAAGTAAATGAATTTCCATGTGTGTATGATTTTGTCATAATGAACCCAACTACTATGTATAACTATAATGCACTAATAAAATAAAAATATTTTTAAAAGAAATTGCAGAGTTTTGTAGGAAAATAACTAGGTAGAAAAATGGTCAGTCATGGGCTTGGAGTGTACCTTAGAATTCTGTCTAGCTCATCTCAGAAACTTTAGTTTCCTCTCAACCTACTTTACTTCTACCTATAATTTTAGTATAGAAAAACAAAGCAGCATACATATTAGGAACAATGATAGTACTGCTCCCTAGGTGAAACATAAAAATATTATTGTTGACATAATGATAATAAGAAAGCATGTTTATTGAATTGGTTAGTATGTGTCAGACTTTTTGCTAATTGCCTTAACAATTAGCAATCCTTGCATAACAACCTTTCGAGTTAGATAAATTGTTGTCCCATTTTTTAAAAATATTTTTATTTGTAGATGGACACATACCTTTATTTTGTTTATTTAGTTTTCTTATGTGGTGCTAGGGATCGAACCCAGTGCCTCAGGTGTGCCAGGCAAGCGTTCTACCACTGAGCCACAACACCAGCCCTGTTATTCAATTTTTACAGATGAAGAAACTAAAGCACAGAATTTAAATAATGTTGACAATGACAGATAGCTGTTGAGGGGCAGAGCCACAAATTTAACCCAAATAGTCCACCTCTAGAGCAATTTGTCCCTGTCAGGAACTTCCTTCATCCTTTCAAACCTTCTGTATCTAGACACAGGTTCCCTGAGAAATATCTGATTTCATGTCTGCATTTCATTTCCTCTCTTTTCCTCGACTACCAGTCTTCTCACTCTCTTCCACAGAATTCCAGATCCATTGGGTCCTACAGTGTCTTCTAGGGGTATCTATTTCCTGTACTGTATCCTTAGGAATGATGATGATAACATTTATTTGGCATTATTGATTTCACTCTTTCTGCTATCTCCTGGAAGCCTTATTGGAAAGTACATACTACATGAGCTTTAGTCAGACCTCTGTCTGAATCCCAGGTTCACAGCTTGTTTTCTTTTGAAAGAGTCATAACTTGAATGAATGTCATTGCCTTATCTCTAAATCAGAGAATACCTACCTCTTCCATTGTATGCTGAGCATGCAACAGCAATAATGCCATTGTTTGTTTAATCCTTTCTCTTCCCCTATCTCTCAAAAAAATTTTGATGTTACAAGTATTATCCATACCTTGTGTCCTTAACCTCCTGTTGCCTTCATTTCTTTAGTTTTCAGCAAACTTTCTTTTTAGGAGAAGATTATAATCAACTGGGTACATGTTCAGAGTTATTATTGTTGCAGTTGTTGTTTAATAGAGGATCATAGATGGTGAAGAATTAGGAAAGTAAGGGAGAACTTGCTAGGAGGTTTAACCTTTGACTGTGAGTGTGAAAGGAAAAGGAGAAAGAGAAAGCACACAATAAGCACAGAATTAGGACTGGCTATAGAATGAATTATACTATTTTTTGCAAGTAGACATTTAGATTTACTGTGTAAAAGTAATATAAATTGTTGTTATGTCCAAGAACTGTTTCTTACACGTTATTTATCAACTTGACACATGTCTCTTAAAAGAGAGTCTTCATTTTCTCTTGCCTTACATGAAGGACATTGCTTTTTTAAAATTTTTTATTGGCACCAGCAACAGACATAGCCTCCTGGAGCATAGTTACTTCTTATTTCTTAAATAGTTCCACAGGGAATTTTAAAGTTTGATGGTTTGGTTGGATGTTAAAGAATCTTAAAATATATATATGTGTGTGTGTGTATAAATATAAATATATATTTAGC
Source organism: Marmota marmota marmota (assembly GCF_001458135.2). Classification (NCBI taxonomy): domain Eukaryota; kingdom Metazoa; phylum Chordata; class Mammalia; order Rodentia; family Sciuridae; genus Marmota; species Marmota marmota. The sequence continues at coordinate 21,005,536 of NW_026000019.1, forward strand.
TGTAGATGGATACAATATCTTTATTTATTTATTATGCGGTGCTGAGGATTGAACCCAGTGCCACGTGAGTGCAAGGTCAGCACTCCAGGTCAGCACTCCACCACTGAGCTATTATAGCTCAGCCCCTCAAAGAATCTTTATTATTGGTTATTGATTTCTCTTTGTTTCCTTTACCGTTTCATTACTTGGAATCCTACTTTTCAATGAACCCATTACATAAAATATCTTCAGAAAATGTTTTGTAAAAAATTAAGTAGGACTAGAACTTACAGATGAATAAAAGATAGAAAATCATTGAAATGTCAGGAAGAGAGACTGACCTTCAGAATATAAGTCTGCTTGAAGACCCCATTTAAAAATACTTTATCATACCTTAATCTGGAAGAGGCTAAATTTTGTGAAATGCAAACCAGAACCCAAGGGATGTCTGCCTCCTTAGGAGCAAAGTTGGACCATTTTCATTATTTATCTGCATATTCATGAAAATCTGTGTAAATATATTTTCCTCTGGTAAGCGTACTTTATAGGTCTAAAATAATTGTAAACGAAGGCCTTCAAAAGTGTAAAAATGTAATTTAAAAAAAAATTTATTGTTTTTAGTTGTAGTTGGACACAATAACTATTTTATTTATTTTTATGTGGTGCTGAGGATCGACCCCAGGGCCTTGCAAATGTGAGGCAAGCGCTCTACCGCTGAGCCACAACCCAGCCCCTAAAAATGTAATTTATTAAAATCTAACATTGCGGGACACAGTGGTGCACCCCTGTAATCCTGGTGACCTGACAACTAAAGCAAGAGAATTCCAAATTCAAGCTAGCATCAGTAACTTGGTGAGATCCTGTCTGAAAAAATAAAATAAAATGAGATAGGGATATAGCTCAGTGGTAAAACACTGCTGGGTTCAATCTCAGTACAAAACAAAACAACAACAAAAAAAACCCCTAACATTAGAATCTATGAATCTTTTATTTAGCTAGGCTCTAAAGAATAAAACATTAGGGTCAGTAACACCAACTTTGTCTCTGCTTTTATATAATTTGGAGGAATTTTACACTTTTTATGTTATAATCCCTTTCAAATAAAATTCTCACCCCCTAAATAGTAAATATACTACATTTTCTATAGCCATTGACTTCCTTGTCTTCACCTTAAAATTTTAAATATTACTTTCTCCTCTCATATTGTTAGATTTTAACTTTACATCTGTGCAAGTTCTCTACTACTGAGCTATATCCCCAACACAGAGCAGTCTTCCCTTAGAAGTCCTGAGACATTCCTTAGATTCTACTTAGATTAAATTTTTAGCATTTTATAGTCCTACATTTAATTTTTCATTATTACAAATACTATTCTACTTCTTTCTTCATTTGGATAATTTTTCTAATTTCTGATTCATAGTAATTATATGCATGTTTTTGTTTACTGTTTCTCACATGTCATCACTGTCAAGGAATTGTATGTATCCCATATTGTGATAAGGCAGTAAAGGTGGGGAGGCCAATAACCCATTCTGCTTTATACTGGGCTACTAAAAAAGAAATTTTTCGGGTTGTGGTTAGTGTTTTTTCTAAAAACATACCTTGTAAAATAGAAATTCTGTCTTGAAACTTAGTGACATCTCACAGATAAATGAGTGCTTCAAACTTTAGATTTAAAATAGGAAGTTCAAAATATTTTTAAGATTAAGATTATATAAGGGGCTGAGTTTGTGGCTCAGTGGTAAAGCACTCACCTAAAACGTGTGAGGCACTGGGTTTGATCCTCAGCACCACATAAAAATAAATAAATAAAATAAAGGTATTGTGTCCATCTAAAACTAAAAATTAAAAAAAGATTAAGGATTTTATTCAGTAGTTTAATTGTTTTTATACACTGAGTATGCATAGAATGTGTGTATATACATATATATCTTACTGTTCTATGATTGTTTTTAATTCTAGGCAATGAAAACTACAAACAAATAGCAATGTGTGTGCTTTATCACATAAGCATGGATGACCGCTTTAAGTCAATGTTTGCATACACTGACTGTATACCACAGGTAAGTAGCTTAACATTTTAAGAAAAACATTGAAGAAATATATTTTTTTTACTTTCTTCTCTTGATTTGTTAGATTTCCTTTTACTTAAAAAATTATAATTATTGTTATTAATAAATTACATGTTATAGAATACTTAAAAAGTACAGAACTGGGGCTAAAAATGTAGCTCTGCAGTAGAGCTCTTTCCTAGCATGCACAAAGCTCTGGGTTCAATTCCTATTGTTGCCAAAAAAAGTACAGAACTATATAAAAATGAAAATAACTTTTTGTTTTTCCAAATCCCAGAGATAGCTATTTAACATTTTGCTACATTGTCTTCTACATACTTAAAAATAATAATATTGAAGGATTATATATAGTATATATAATTTTCATGTATTGCTTTATTTACTTAATAAGTAGACTCTCACGACATTGAACAACCTTCAAAAAATTATTTCTGATAGTTGTATAATATTTTGCTTAATGACTGTAATTTAAATATTGCTAAATTATGTTTAGATTTTTTTCAGATTTGTCACAAAACATAAATAAGCAAATGAAAATAATAGGGAAAAAATATCATAGTCATAGTTTATCTACATCTCTGAATTTTTCTTTAAAGTTCCCAAAAGTATAACAACTGTGTTCAAGAAAAAAACACTTGTGTCCTTGACACATTTTGACCAAATTACTTTCTAAGAAGGCATAAATATATGTTTCCAAAGCATTTCACTTTTAACAACAATGGTTATTATTATTTCTGTATGGTGTTTAATATTTCCATTTACTTGCATTTCCATGAATATCGGGGAAGTTGAACATTTTCATTTGTTTATTATCCCATATTCATTTATAAATAATTCAATTTTCCACTGGCATGTTAATATTTTATAACTGATAAATAAGATCAATATGTATATAACTATTTTAACTGCCATGTTATAAATATTTCCCAAGTTTGCCACTTGCTTTTTAACTTTGTTTATAGTTGATAGTTTTAAATACTTTGCATTCTCTGATAGAAAAATATTTTATCAGAACTCTTTTATTTTAGAGCAGTGTTCTCAAAAAAGATCTTTCCAGGGTTGAGGACTAGCTCAGTGGCAGAGCGCTTGCCTAGCATGTGTCAGGCACTAGATTCAATCCTTAGCACCACTTCAAAAAATAAACAAAATGTGCTGTCCATCTACAACTACAAAACAATTAAAAAAAAAAAAAGTTCTTTCCAGTAACTCAATTGCTTAATATATTTCATATGTTAGGTCTATTTGACATGAAGGAGTTCAGTGATTTTTTTTTAACACAGACTATGTTGTAAGGTTAGAGATTTTGTTTATATGTGTGATTATACTCTTAGGGAATTTATCACGGAGTCACTATAGTGCAATTAATCATTAGTAAACCAAGCTCTACTACTTTGAATATCTGATGATTGGAATACTGGTTGGGCTGCTTTTTAATATTATAATTAAAAAAAAATAGTTTTCTAAAATAAAAAAGCCAAAATTGCAAGATATGTGTATGATAAAAATAATACACTCTTAAAAAAAGAATGACTAAGTCAGCCTTACTGAAGTAATTCTTCTTAATACTCCTACCAAATAATTCTTTGTCATCCTAATATGAATTATTAAATGTATGTTGCGCTCTCCTTTCATTTATTCTAAGTGACCATTCTTTATTCCAAATTAAAGAAGTAGTATTAAAATTGAATTTGCTATTACATGTGGTTAAAAAACTGTTGAACTTTCAAAGATAACTTCTTAGCCTTTCATATTGGGGGATAAACTAATTCCGACTATTTACAGGAAATAGACATCTTTCAAAGATATACAGCATTATCTTATCTAACAAGGCAGGACTTCTTGTAGAGATAACGTGTGCCAGACTATAGCCAATGCAAAGTATAATCACACTCTTTGCAAACAACTTTTCAATAAAAGAGTAGCCATGTCAAAGGGAGATTACAGGTGATTTACTATGGTCTCACTCCATGTGTTCTAAAGGTTCAAAGGGTGTTCCTTTTTCCATCTCATTTAGTGTCAGAACTTCATTGACTACAGGATATGAATTGGAAAGCAGCCAAAAAAGAGTAATATTCATGCAGAGATTGACCATTTTAAACAGATTTATATTTTAAAGAGAATATTAAATAAAATACAAATAAGTGAAAACCAGGAAGGAATAGAAAACTTATGACATTGAATTTTGAGTTTAGAGTTATCCTACTGTTCTAGAATGTATAATCTTAATATAAGCTATAAAATTTTATTTTAAATGAATGAATCAAAAATAAGAGCCTGTTTGGATTATCTTGTTCTGACTGCAGTTTAAAACTTTGTATATACAAAGTTCTCCCATGATTTTTCAAGAACAATATTCCTGTGTGTTTTCGTGCCAGTTTTCTAACAACAAACAATTCAACCATGGAGTTTTCAGAACATTTGTGATCTACATTTCATGAATAAAATTTTCCAAAATTTATTCTGAGTTCAAAAACTTTAGTTGTTTTTTTTCCCTTGTTTTTGTTTTGTTTCTTAACTTCAACTCTTACAGGAATCATGAGTTTATGTGTACCAAATTACATTGTAAACATCCTGAAGCTTTTAAATATAAGGCAGTATTTTGAGAAAGCCAAATGATATTCTAGGATATATTTGTTCCTAAAGTGTCATCCAACCAATAAACTGTTCTTCACAGTGCCCAATTTTGACCTATTTAGGGAAAGGTTGACATGTATGTTGCTACCCAGTGCCAACTTCAAAGAATAATATAAAACATATCAGAATTTAAATTAAATTTTCAAGTTTCCTTCAGGAATTAAAAAAAATTTTTCAGAGGTAATGTTTATAATACTTATAAGGCAAACTTACTTGTAACAGCAACTAATTAACCTGTTTATTAAACAAAGTCATATCAAGGTTGTAATGTCTGAGAATTAATGTAGTATTTTATTCTCTTTGAATTATGCACATTAATTTTTGTTTAGTAGAGGTCTTCAATTGTTGCACATGAATTTTTCAAAGAGAACCCTAAAATAACTTTGCAAGTAGAGAAGCAATGGCTTGGTAGTGGTCATATTCATTTAAATAACAAAGTATGTATTCTTTAATTACATCATATTATGTAGGCATATGTATGTGATGTATGTGAGTGTGTATATATGTACATACATAGAGTTTATAAAATCCCTAGATTTATTTATCTATACATGTAAAGGGGTTTATAAACTGTAAATCACTGTACAAAAGTAGATATTTACAGTAAAATGTCAAGTCTTTCTCATCATTTTCAACTCATTCACAGTCCAATTTAAATACTACCTTTCTTATGTGTGTTTTATTGGATAAACCTATAATTAGATTAGAATTCACTTTTAGGAAATAATTTTAACATCCAGAGTAGGTGATTATACATACAACATGACTCATAATCTCTTCCAATATTATATTGCTTCGTTTTCTTTGTACTTTATTGCTTTTAATTATACCATGGATTCTAATTTTCTTACAGTATTTGTTACTGTTTTGCAATATTTGGGCCTAAGTCAAATACATGATCTTAATAGTCTCAGTGGGTAGATTGTTTCAGGTAAGCATACTTGGGATAACCAGGAGTTAATGGTTGTATTCTAATAATAGTTAAAAGTGCACATTAACAGTTCATTGTTATTTAGACCTCTGAGATGTATGTTTTGTTTAAATAGGTGCAAATGCCATCCAGATGTTTATAAAAGTATTTATTGGTAATACAATGGCCAATCAAAGTACATGGTTAGGTAGTGATGTCATGGTGTTATTTAATATGTTATCCCAGAACAGTGTGCAAGAGTCTTCATGGTTATCCACATGTTTTCCACCACCGTTGTCCTATCCGGCCCCTCTTTGATCTACATGCTTCTTTTTAGCTGAATGCTGGTAAACGTCCTTTCTGACAGCCCCCTTTGCTCTTGCCTGCCATTATCTGCTGAAGTTCAGAAACCAGAGCATCACTTCAAACAGGAGAGTTAGGGAGTAGCCAGTCAGAAGAGATTCCTGAGGCATGCAAAGTTCTGGCATAATCATTCAAAGATGTTTGGGTAGGAGAGTGGGGGTGGTAGGAGGTGTATGTGAATGCAGAGAGCTGTGGGGGTTGGCCTCTGGTCACTGGTAAATAAGTGAAGTCAGGTGCCAGAGAGTCTAGACACGGTGATTTCAGTCGTGGGTCTTTGGTATCTGATACTCAATATGGGACTTGTCTGATTGAACACCATTGCCTCCTCCTTGCAAAGGCTGAAGCCCTTTTAGTGCTTTCCTGTTAAATTAGTAAAAGATGACGACGTACATAGTTAAAATAGAACAAATCTAGTTTTAATATTTCCTAGTTGTCAGCAATTACACTTACTTTTGAAGTACCAGGGATAGCAGTCATATTAAAGACAATGATACACTGATGCCCTTGGAATTTGAACTAAACTGTTTTTAAATTTGAATGCTTTAATTATAAGTGAAGTGTTTCTCTTATTATGAGAAACTAATTCTATACTGTGACACACACTTCATTCATATTTAATTCTAACTCTCAATTTTGAGGCTAGGCATTGGGTAAGATTTTAAACCATGCATTATTTTTTAAATCTATTTCTACAAGAGATATAACATGGAAATTACTTTAAAAAAAATCTTGCCTTCTAAATAAATCACCTATACCTTCATTTTCAAGGGCAATTGTCATACTGCAAAAGGAAATAAATTTTGTAAGTAATAAATACTTTGCCTTCTTAAAACTGCTTTGGCATAACATGTTTTCATTATAAAAAGTTTTTCAGTATTAGTAAAAGTTTGGAAGAAATCGTAAGTCTTGAAAAACAGTTTGGAAAACATACTAATTGTATTAGAGGAGTAGCACACATTTTTACTAATTTGTAATTTAATTTTTATTGGCAATTTCATTTGTATTTTAACTTTTATTAGCTGATAGGTAGCAAAATTCGTTACATATATATCTAGTAAATTATGGTTATTTTATTTTTGCCATAGAATCTTTTTACTCTATGGTTTTGTGAAGTGGTAATGGTTCCTTGCTCAGAGGTTCCATTAGTGGCAACATTTGTAACTAAAGAACTATCTTTCAGGAGAGGGCATGACACATACCAAGCATTCAGCTCTGTACTATTTCATAGTTTTGAGCATACAGATTAGTAAATATTTAAGTAGATTTATATTTAGAAATTGGAATGGTGTTGTGTTTCTAATTTTGGTTTCCAATTGTTCATTGCCAGCACATAGAAATATGGTTGATTTTGTATGTTGACCTTGTATTCTTTTTGAAACTTAAGAGTTTATATGAAACTAACAAAGACAGCAATCAAAACAAAATTTAATAGAATGTGATCTAAAATAAATTATTTGTTATTCACTTACTACATATAAGGCACTATGTAGGATTGATAAAGGCATATTGTTCTAAAAAGGTATTTCCTTGAGATAAACATGAGTATTTTTAGAGTACAAATCTTAAAAATAACTTCCATATGTTGTTAGCAATTTGGAATTAGACAAAATATCTTCACATAATATGCACTGTTAATTGATTGTTTTCCAATCACAGATGACTAGCTTCTCCAAAACACAGAATGATATTGTTCATGTTTCCTTATTATAGCAGCTGTCACTGATCTTGACAAATTTAAACTATAGCCAGCTGGCATAGGTTGCCCACCTATTCCTTCTTAATTTATTTCACTGTTGCTTCTCACACATTCCTCTCTTACCATTAAATATAGTTATGTTCTCATTTTATATCACATCCATGTTATTCAATCTAGCTTGCAGCTTCAGTTATCAATCATATCTAACAATTTCTAACATTATATCTCCAGTCCAGACATTTCTTCCAAATTTGGGCCTGTATTTATAATTTCCTACTGAATATTCTGCCCTAGACTGTTAACAAGCAGCTTAGACTCCACATATCTAAAGCCAAAATTATTATCTTCCCTTTAAGGTTTTCCCTACCTTAGTTTCCCTTTTTTGGTAGATGTTAGCACCGCCATTCATGTTATTGTTCAGGTTAGAATCCTGGGAGTCATCCTGACTCCTCTTCTCCCTTTAACCCAACATCTTCTCAGTTAGTAAATCCCATTTTTATTCTGTCTGCCATATAGATCTCTAATCAATCCTCATAACTTTGTACCCATGGCCCTACCTTGTCCAGGCAGCCACCATTTCACCTGGATTTTTCCTCTAGATTTCTAGGTAATTTCCCACATTTTCTTGCCCTGATCAGTCTTATTTTTGACACTAGTCAGATTTTCTTGCAACACAAGTCTTAACCTGACACCTTCCTATTTAGAAGCCTTTAATAGGTTCCAATTAACCTTAGGATGAATTCCCAAATCCTTAACAAGTACTTCAAGACCTTACATGATCTGGCTTTTACCTTCCTATTTCTCAGCTGTTTCTCTTTCTCCAATCTTGCTCACTTTCTTTTGGTCCTTCAGAAGAATTGTGTTCTTTTGTAGGTGGTGGGAGGCAGGAAAATCAAAAGTCAGTAGAGGAAAGGAATCAGGGAGAGGGAGGAAGGGAGGGGGAATTGTTGGGGAATGATATTGGCCAAATTATATTATTGTATTGTGTGCATGTATGAATATGTAGCAGCAAATTTCATCATTATATATAACATAATGCCCCAATGAAAAAGTGTGGAAAGAAAAAAGAAAGAATTGTGCTTTCTTTCATTGTGACATTTACATAAACTATTTTCTTTATTTGGTATGCTCAATTTCCCAATAATATTTAATTCCTTACATGCAGAGATTTTTATCTAATATTTATTTTATATTCGCCTGGAAGTTTATATTTAATGTTAAGTATCTGGTAGTTGATTACTTATTCAGTATTGAAGAGTAAAAGCTTGCCAGTTTTGTGTTTTAACATAGATTATATTACTTTCAAAGTACAATCTAAGATAACACAACGTAAGATATTGCTTCTGAGTTTGGACTTTATTTGAATAAAGTGTTCCCTCTGCTTTTTGCTAGTTAATGAAGATGCTCTTTGAATGTTCAGATGAACGAATTGACTTGGAACTCATTTCTTTTTGCATTAATCTTGCTGCTAACAAGAGGAATGTACAGCTTATCTGTGAAGGTTAGTGACTTTGAGCTTCATAGGTAACTTCTGTAACATCTGCTAATTGGCATATTATGGGAAATAGGATAAAAGGAACTAAGAATTATAATAGATATGTAAATCCTATTTTTCAATAAGGTTTTTCCTTATAGCTCTAGTTCTTAAGCATCAAATAGAATATTCTGTCATGAGCAGAAACACCCATCAGTAACATTTTCTAAATTAAGGTCAGCACTGATTGAAATTTGATTTTTTTTAAACATTTTTAGGTGAAATGAAACTTTTTATTTGCAAAATATTCAATTACAACAAAAGGGGATAAAATACATTTGTATTAGGTTATGTTTCTACAGTGTCTTGGTAAAGTGTCTTGTCATACATTATAATGTTTTAGAGAATACTCAATAGTTTTTCTTATTTGAAAAGTTGTAGGTGCTCGTTATAAAAATGTACAAGTGAGCAAATAGGAAAAATTTAATCTTTACTCTTACCATTCAAAGATAAATGTTAGATTTTAGTAAAATACTAATGTGTATTTTCAAATAAAAATGTGATTCTCTAAATATTATTTTTAAATGAGTATCTTGAATATCATTTAATATGGTTAAAATTTTTATAAAACATAATTGTTAGTAGATGCAAAATAGTTCATTAGAGGATTTTGCCAGGGTTTATTCTAGTTCAGATGTTTGGTTTGTTGCCACTTCTTTTGTTACAAACAGTGCTGTAGCAAATATCCTTTCTCTATATCTTTATGCATTTCAGTTTTATATTCTTAGGCTAAATTACTGAAGTACGATGTTTTTCTGGTTCAAAAGAATTTATGTTTTTTTTTTTAAATTTTACTGTGCAAATTCCAGGCACAAAAGAGCAAATGCTATATGAATCTATTTATATGAAGTTCTAGATCAGGCAAAACTAATCTGTATTTTTAAAGAAGAAACCCAAGAAGGAGAAGAGGAAGGGAAAAACTGAAAAGTGTGTCTGAGGAGGAGTATTTGACTGGGAAGGGACACAAGGAGAACTTCCTGGAATGAATTGAGACACTCTATATGTTGATATGTAGTATGGGTTGAACGAGCATGAACCTTTGTCTATCAGTTCTACACTTAGGGCTTGTGCATTTTACTGGATGTAAATTTTTATAACAAAAAAAATCTTTAAATTTAAATTAACTTTAATTTTAATGGGAAAATTTTCTATTTCAGGAAATGGGTTGAAGATGCTCATGAAAAGAGCTCTGAAGTTCAAGGATCCATTGCTAATGAAAATGATTAGAAACATTTCCCAGCATGATGGGCCAACTAAAAATTTGTTTATTGTAAGTATAGTTTTTAGCTTTCTGTCTATTAAAATAAACTGAGTTGTAGTTTTAAATAGCTATATTTGAAAAGATAACTCTTACTGAGCTCTCATCAGATATTTATTCACAATCCCATTGGCTGTTCTACCATAAACTTGTTAGGTTTAGCTCTTAGAAATCCTAATCTCGGCTGGCATGGTGGTGCACACTAGTAATCCCAGCAGTTTGGGAGACCGAGGCAGAAGGATTGTAAGTTTGAGGCCAGCCTCAGCAACTTACAATTAAGTAAGTCCCTAGCTTACTTAGTAAGTCCCTAAGCAACTTAGCAAGACTGTCTCCAAAAGGGGGGGTGGGGACGGGGACATAGTTGAGTGGTAAAGTGCCTCTGGTTTCTTTTTTCAAAAAAAGAAAAACAAAAAGAAATCCAAGTCTACCTTTTAATGTTGTTTTTGTTTTGTGATCTCTACTACTAATTCCTCCACCCCTATTGCAGTCTTCTTGCATCAGACTAACTCACCACAGGCTCCCTTTGCAAGTTAGCTCAATATTATTAAAACAGGAGAATAGCATTTGATGTTTACTTTTTCTTCCTATGGGTTACATTATTAGATTGGTTCTTCTTGTAATTTAAATTTGAATTAAAATTCTGTTTTATTCAGGATTATGTTGGGGACCTTGCAGCCCAGATCTCTAATGATGAAGAGGAAGAGTTTGTGATTGAATGTTTGGGAACTCTTGCAAATTTGACCATTCCAGACTTAGACTGGGAATTGGTTCTTAAGGAGTACAAGTTGGTTCCGTACCTCAAGGATAAACTAAAGCCAGGTCTGTTCTAGGTATTTCACTTTTGCATTATCATTAAGGTCATTCTGTTGTGAACAAGGCTGCTAGAGCAACATTTTCAACTATTATTATACTAGGCAAAACATATTCTTACCACAGTTCTGTCTCCCGAGAAGGGTGGTCATTGGTCTCCTCTTAGATGAATATTCTCTTTTCTCTCTCCTGACAATATATTTTCTTAATATTAGTTCTTCCTTCTTTATCCTACCTTTCTTGTTGTTTTGTAGTTTTTTTTTAAAATATTTTTTTAGTTGTAGATGGACACAATGCTTTATTTTGTTTATTTATTTTATGTGGTGCTGGGGATCTAACCCAGGGCCTCACACATACTAAGCAAGTGTTCTACCACTGAGCTACAATCCTGAACCCATTTTGTAGGTTTTTTAATCCTGTCTCTTTTTAATTACCAAATACCACCCCTATACATACCTACATACACACATACACACAAAAAGTCCTTTTAAGCATTCAAATAAGCCTTTTTTTTTTTTGTCTAAGTATGTAAAAGATTTATGGGCACTAATTTAACAGCTTTACCTATCTTTTCTGTGAACTGAAATTTGATGATATAATTGGATTTGGATCAGGACATTTCTTTTTTTTTAATATTTTTATTTGTAGATGGACATAATGCCTTTACTTTGTTTATTTAGTTTTCTTATGTGGTGCTGGGGATTGAACCCAGTGCCTCAGGCGTGCGAGGCAAGCACTCTTCCACTGAGCCACAACCCCAGCCCTGAATCAAGACATTTCAATGAAAATTTTCTCTGGTTTGACTTTTCTAGGTGCTGCAGAAGATGACCTTGTTTTAGAAGTGGTTATAATGATTGGAACTGTATCTATGGATGACTCTTGTGCTGCACTGTTAGCAAAATCTGGGATAATCCCTGCACTCATTGAACTGCTAAATGGTAATTATCTTAATTTATTTTCATACTAATGACTAAGCAATTTATTAGTTTAAATTTTTATGTGGAGTCTGCAACATGAAATAGTATTTACCTTATTACATTAATCAGAAGAAACTTAAGTAGTTAAAAAAAATGAACAAAATACTGCTAACTAGGATTGGATAGAATAATGTTAAAGACCTTTAGACTATAAAGTTGAAACTTTCTATAAAGCTTTTTGGGTCCAATTTTACAGATACTGCCCTTCCCTCACTTTCTCTCCCCTCATTAATATTCTATCATTTCTTCTTTTTGTCTAACTTTTTGTTAGTTTTAGTTGGATCTGTTCTTTTATTCAAAACTTGCTTTTTGTATCTTGATTTCTAAGTAGAAAAGTACATTTGGGAGCTGATTTTAAACATCATATTTTCTGTGGATCCATGGGCATTGTCTTATGAGCTTCCTGTGATAATGAAAGTGTTCCCATCTATATCTGTGCCAGCTGACATATGTCACTATTGAACACTTAAATGTGGCTGTCAGGAGTGAGAACCTGAATTTTTAATTTTATTAGCTATGGTAGCATATGAAGTTTTGAACAATGTAGGCCTTGATTGTCTCCTTATATTTGTATTGCTCTTAAGTGGCCAGGACACATTGTTAATCTATATTGCATAGAAAATTTATCTGAATCTAATATTATCTTATTAGGACCAAGTTCTCTAGTGTCTTTCACATTAAAAGTAGCTAATACTATAAAAATTTAAAAGGCTAATATGAGATGACTAAAGTCTCAGTCCTTCCTACAGCAGGTATAATGTATGTTTATTTTGTATTAATTTTAGTAAACTTTTTTGAAATGTAACATACATAAAGAGAAATGTATAAATTATAGGTATAGACTTCAATGAATTTTCTTTTTTCCAGTTTTCATTCTTTATATAATTTTTTAAAAACAGATTTATAAGTACTTACAACTCTTAAAATCCTACAAATGTTCTTAAGATATATAATAGATAAAAAATTATTTGAAGCAATAATATTTATCATTTTGATAATTCTAAGGACTTTTTTTAAAAAGAAAATAGAAATATTGCTTTAATTCTTAAATTTATATCCTTGGACCAAGTTGCAAAACCAACTTGAGAGGGCACAGCCCAAAGTCTAGCTGAAACAGAAAGAATCACCTAAGCTTTGGAGAAGATACTTGACTCTGCTTTAATAAGAACAATGAAAATTTAAAATTCACTGGAATATTTTTACCTGGTTGACAAAATGCATAGAGACTGATAACTCCCTGTTGGTGAAGTTGAGAAATAGGCCTTCTCAAACATTTTTCATTGATGTTCAAAAATAATGTGACATTATGGGGATTCATTTGGCAAAACCCATCACATTTATAAATGTATTTCTCTTTTTTCCAGCATTTATACTTTTAAGAATTTACCCTGCAAATAAGTCTGCAAACATGTAAAATAATTTATAAAAATGATTTTTCATTATAGCATATTTGCAATGGTAACATTTTGGAAAAAAATTATAGTGACTACCAATTTTAAAACTCCTTAAATTATGGTTCATATACACAGCTAAATAAACATAGCTTTTAAAAGACTGAATTTAAAAGTTATATGTTTACCTATGTTCATATTATTGAAAATTATCCATATCATAGTGTTAGATTACACTAATGGAGCATAGGACATTGGATGATAAATTTTGTGATATAAATAAGGATCATAATAATATTTATTTAATAATCTATCACTGGCCTAAATAAACACAAAACTCTAATAAAACTGGGTCTGTATAGAGGGGAGCAGATGAACTGGAACAGGGATGAAATTTTAAGTTATGAACTCTTATATAATTTTGATATTTGAGTGATTAAAATGTTACTTATTTTCAAAATAACAGTTTTTAAAATTATTCTAATTTGTTATACACAGAATGCATACATAGAGCACAATTTTTCAAGTTACTGATTATACACAAAGTATTTTCACACCATTCGTGTCTTCATACATGTATTTAGGGTAATGATGTCTAACTCATTCTACCATCATTCCTACCCCCTTGCATCCTCCCTGCCCCTCCCTTCCCTTTGCCCTATCTATAGTTCCTCCATTCCTTCCAGGCTCCCCCCACATCCCCATTATGAGTCAGCATCCTCATCAAAGAAAACATTCTGTCTTTGGTTTGGGGGGATTGGCTAACTTCGCTTAGCATCATATTCTCCAACTCCATCCATTTACCTGCAAATGCCATGATTTTATTCTCTTTGGATGCTGAGTAATATTCCATTATGTATATATACCAAAGTTTCCCTCTGATTTCATCTACTGAAGGACATCTGGGTTGGTTCCACAATTTAGCTATTGTGAATTGTGCTGCTATAAACATTGATAAGGCTGTGTCCCTATAATATGCTGTTTTTAAGTCCTTTCGGTATAAGTATTGTGATAGCTGGGTCAAATGATGGTTCCATTCCAAGTTTTCCAAGGAATCTCCATACTGCTTTCCAGATTAGCTGTACCAATTTGCAGTCCCACCAGCAATCAATGAATTTTCAAAGTGAGCATACCCAACATTGTTGCCTTACCCATGTAGAGAAATAAAACATTACCAGAATCCTAGAAATACCTCTCCCCTTCTCCCAGTCATTACCATCTTCGTCAGAGTAGTTTCTATCTTTTTTATCACTGATAGGTTTTGCCTGAGTTTGAACTTTATATGGGGAATCTGGTTTATTTTGTCCCTCATTTTATTTGTGAGATTCCTTTATGTTTTACACAGAAGTTTGTTCATTTTCGTTGCTATAGATAATATAGTATTAGAAATAGTATAGTATTAGAAATAATTAAAGGAGAGACTAGGTAGTTGGGAGGCAAAAGTGAAAAAAATATAGCTGATAAAAGGAGAATGAAGATTTTGTGGAGAGCTGGAGAAAGTTGAAGCAAAATGACCAGTGTCCTAGAATTGCTGGTCCCACAGTGATTTAATTGAGAGAGCTGAGGTATGTGAGAGTGAGCTAAGCATTCATGCTTTGGTTTATCCACTGTGAGATTATCACAGGTAGGGGCTATATAATATTCTTTTTAAATAAATATATGGATTTTCCCAATTTAAAAAAAAAACCTTTGATGTTCAGTGAATGGATGTTGTAGATGAAGGGGAGTAATTAACAGTGAGAATTTCAACTCATTTTGTTTTAGGAAGTTTGTGATGGAGGTCATTTGGGGCAGACTGGACTTTAAGGGGCCCACAGTTTACTCCACACAACTAATTAGATACTATGTTAACCAAGAAATGTCTTTCTAGCATATCATTGAACTATTGGCAAGGTTTATGGCAAACTACAGTATTAGTAAATCAAATTTAATAACTAGTAGTTAAAATTAGATTTTATTTTTAAACATCAATGAACATCAGCTATTCTGTCAAATGTTTTTAAACATTTATTAATTAGCTTTTATTATTATATAACTTTTATATGATTATAATGAGATTGAAACTAAAGTACTCATTTCATGCCAATGTGTAAAGTTTAATTTTGTGAACATTATTCAACAAAAGGAAGTATCTTTTTATAATAGTCCAGTTTCTACCCTGCCCAAAACTTAGAATTCAGAAGATGTAGGGGTTTTTTTAATAAATTGTTTTTCTCATGTGAAGTCAATATTATAAAGGCAAAATGCAAATGGGCTTATTTCACAAATTAAATTGTTTGAAGAATTCTTGTGAAGAATAGAAAGAAACAAAGCAAGTGGTGGTAAGTGTTGCCATTTCACGTTAGGAGCACAGAAGTTAATTTAGTCTGGTTTTTGTCATGTATATTGGCAAAATACAGTGAAGATGACAGGGAAGCACTGTTTCTATTCTTTTCCATCAGTCTTGTCCCTCAGTTCCTATTTAGTACTACCTGATCTTTTCAGATGAACTATCTCCAGTAGTCTGATTGAACCTCCGAATTGATGTAACTTCTGTTTTTCAAAATCTTCATATTTTTCTTTGTATTTTAAAAATAATTAACCTACTTAATTTAATTATAACCAAATTTCTTAAAGCTACTATAAATATACTGTCATAAAATTTCTCCACTGATCATAGTATCATAGGAGAAACACCAGAGACATAGATGATATGTGTCACCTATGTATTATAAGTATTTTAAACTGTTATCCTTTACTTACATACTTGCCATAAACAGTGAGTTTATCTCTCTGTTATTCCCAGTAATTCTCAGTTTGGTATGTAAACATTATTTTTTTATGAAATTTTGTTTCCTTCTAGCTCAACAGGAAGATGATGAGTTTGTGTGTCAGATAATCTATGTCTTCTACCAGATGGTTTTCCACCAAGCCACGAGAGACGTCATAATCAAGGAGACACGTATCCTTTCAGTGTTAGAGGATGTATCTCACATCATCAAAAACATGCTTCTTTCTTGTTGTTCTTTATGTAAATATTAAAATGCTATAGAAAACACCAAGCTTTACAGTAAATTTAGAAGATACACTATTTTCCATGGTACTCTTTACCCTAAATCAATACAGGTTGAACATGACTAATCTGAAATAGAAATGCTCCAGAATCAGAAGCTTTCTGAATGCCAGCATGACACCACAAGTGGAAATTTTCATGTCATGTAGCATTCTCATTCAAAGCACAAGTGTACTAAAATATTGTATATATGTACTAAATAGCCTTCATGGTATGTACATAGGGTGTGTATGGCACATAAATGTGTTTTCTTGTTCAGACTTATGTCCAATTCCCAGGATAACCTATTACATATAAGCAAATATTCTAAAATCTAAGTAAATTTAAACACTCTAACAATTTCAGGTGAAGAATTCTCTACCTCTATATTATATTCTATATAAATAGAATATAATGAGACCAATTTTATTTAACTTGTCAGGTTTTGATTACTAAGAAACTTGAACATGTCAGAATTTCCTTCTCTACTAATATCACTTAATTATCACAGGTTCCAAGGACTGTCCTTCCAGTAACTTTATTTTCTGAACATTGGAAAACATGTCTGTTGTCAGGATTGTTAACTACCCAACTGTATGTTAAGTATTTAATATCTGCAAAACGTCTTGGGCATCAGACATTTGTTGCTAACTGCTGTCTGGATGTCCTTACCTAAAAGGGCCTTGGCATGGTGTATCCTAAGAGCATTGTGTGCCTATGTTTTCATTATGTTTCTGTGCTGGTGATCAGAGCCTTGCACATGTGAGGCCAGTGCTTTACCACTGAGCTGCATCCTCCACCCTCATGCAGTCCTAATTTTTAATAATCTTTTGCCATTTACTAACTGTGGGACCTCAAAAAGTTAGATGACTTCCTTAGCATACATTCTGACATCAAGAAAATGACTGTGGTAGTAAATAAAAAGACTTCCTACTTTGTGGGTTTGTTGTAACTATTAATGGATTTAAGGTGCCTATTATAGTTCCCAGTACCCAGAGGTACTCAGTAAATGGTAATTAATCATTACTGCAACCAAGGGGTACTCTATACAGTCACCATCCTTTTATGAGGAGCAAAAACAGTCCTGCCTTCTGTATTCATTGTGAATAATAACAGTGTCATCCACACAGCATGTCAAGCTGGAAATGTTACTCTCTATTGTCTCTGTTACTATACATAATTAGTCATATATTCTACATAAGCATTGACCATCAAACACATCCTGATTTATGAAATCAGTCCTGGTTGAAAAGATAGATAAGTAAATATAAAACAATAATCCAATATGTTCAGTGTCATAAAGACATGGGTATATGAGACACCTGGGTATATATAATTAAGTCTGAGATTTTTCTTTCAGTACATCAAATTTCTGATCATCAGATATGACCTACCTTATAATTTACTGCTTTTTTTTTGTATATTTGTCAACTTCAAATGCATTCTCTCCTTTTTTTTCCACCCATGTCTCCTACCCATCAAAGTTTTATATACCATCTTCTTAGTTAATTAAGCCTTTCTAAATCCTATGCCTTTCTTATTCCCAGTAGTTCGTTCGTTCGTTCATTCGTTCTTTCTTTCCCTCTTTTTTTTATTTTTTATTTTTTTGGGTTTTTTTCTCTTTTAGCAATTTCATGCTTTTATTAGTGCATTATAGTTAAACATCATAGTGGTGTCCATTTTGACATAATTGTACATGTGTAGAATGTAATTCACTCTACTTCAGTCCCCAGTACTTTTCCCTTCCTCTTCCCTCCCCCTGTTTCCTTTCCTTCACTAGTCTTATTGTTTTATAAAATTGGTGTTTTATACATATATGGGTGAAATTCACTATGGTATATTCATATTATGTACATAGCAAAAGATAAATTGTGGTATAAAGGTGTATTAAGAATTGTTAAAAAAAAAAAAAAAAGAAATTTTTTTTAACCTCTTAAAAGTACTTTCAATCATCTGTTTATATGCTTATCTCTCCCAAAAGATTTTGAGGTCCTCAAGCTCAAGTACTGTCTTTATCTTATCTTTATCTATACCCAAAAGTTAACACAGTACTTGATATGTGGTAAAAACTTGTATGGTCAATGAATACTGGTATCTAACTGGTTAATGTCCTTTAAAGTAATACCTTAAGAGATTTTTTAGTTTTAAATGATGCTACCATTACTCAAAGCATTTTGAAACTCCTCTGTGCTACATTCAAATCTAATGATGTACACTTTAGATATCACCTTTAGAGGAAAATTACCTTGCTTTTGAGGGAAAAAATTAACTTTTGGAAGCATATAAAGGCTCCAGAAGTTCAGCCTGGGGAAAGTCTAACTGAAGAAATCTTCATTTTTTTTTCTTTCTTTTTTTTAATTATTAGTTGTTCAAAACATTACAAAGCTCTTGACATATCATATTTCATACATTTGATTCAAGTAGGTTATGAACTCCCATTTTTACCCCGTATACAGATTGCAGAATCAAATCGGTTATACATCCACGTTTTTACATACTGCCATACTAGTGTCTGTTGTATTCTGCTGCCTTTCCTATCCTCTGCTATCCCCCCTCCCCTCCCTCCCCTCCCCTCTTCTCTTCTCTCTCTACGCCATCTACTGTAATTCATTTCTCCCCCTTGTATTATTTTTCCNGGCTGGGGCTGGGGCTGGGGCTGGGGCTGGGGCTCAGGCTCGGGCTCAGCAATAGAGTGCTTGCCTAGTATGCGTGAGGCACTGGGTTTGATTATCAGCACTGCAAATAAATAAATAAAATAAAGATCCATTGACAACTAAAAAAATACACTTTTGAATAATATTAAAATCATTGAAAGTAATAAACTTTTCCCTAGCTGTATTCCGTGAAACATTCCTTAAGTATTAACAGTTGTTTAATGAAAAATAGGGTTTTGAATAAGCTTGCAAAATAGAGTTTAACAGACTTTCTTGCTATAGGGTCTTTTCGGAACCTGTATGTATGTGCTCCTTCTAGAGGTTTAGAGCCTCTAGAAGGCTATTTTATGTATAGAGGGTATTTAAAACATGTAACTACAGAAGGCACTACAGAAAACAGTCAAATGAAAGCATAGCTTTCCTAGGTGACTTCTTTGAAAGACAGTTCTGTTTGCACTTCATTTCATAGGATTTTTAAAGAATGAAGTATTTAAAATACCTACCAAGTGCCTCATATATACAGTAAGTGTTTCAGCCTTTGCTACCTACTCAGTACCTTAGTAGCCAAACTCACAGTATTAAGAGAACTTCTGTTTGACTGTTCTTCATTCTAACTTCAATTTTTATTTAATACCAATATATTTGGGGTCTGTACTTTTAAAATAGTTATCCAAAAGAATACAAAATGTTGAAAACAGTGTAAATTGGCAATTAAAGACTGGCAGAATTAATTTTTTTACAAAAGCTCAAGGAATACTACTTCAATCTGATGCTTTTATCCGTGTTTTAAGATTAAATAAGTATTGCTGAAGTGCTTCCATCAAAATAATGAACTCAGAAATGTTTTGGTGTTCAGAAACCAAGTTTTTTATTGATGTCAGTGACAAATATATCTTGTTGCAACTTGTCACATACTAAATATTATGAAAATATTTAATTTCACCATTAAACAAAATATTTATTTGAATTTGTTTATCATCCTTTGTATTGTGATTGCCCCAGTGGGTCCAATATATTTAAACATTTTGAAAAAAGAATGTGTTAAAAAGAATTCATTACGGACTGGGATTGTGGCTCAGCAGTAGAGCGCTCCCTTAGCACGGGCAGGATCCGGGTTCGATTCTCAGCACCACATAAAAATAAAGGTATTGTGTTGTGTCCATCTACAAAAAAGACCCTCCCTCCCTCCCTCCCTCTCTCTCTCTCTCTCTCTCATAAAAACTCAAAAAAAAAAGAATTCATTCCTTTTAAATGAAGAATTTTAATGGTGAATGTTACCTATAAATAATAAAATCTAACTTTATATAAGATAACTAATTTGTCCTCTTAAATAATAATGTAGCAGAATATGGAACTCTAGGTTGACAGTCATTTCCCTCACAACTTAAAGGCACAACTTAAAGGACTTTCCCACCTGTCTGCTGGCCTACATTGCTACCAAGGAGAAGTCTAATCAGTCTAATTATAATTATCTACCCTAAAGTCTGCTGGTAATTTAATTTCCTTTCCCTTTAGAAATAACTTGTTTCTTTTTTTTTTCCTAAGAAGACCAGAAGAATGTTTATTTTCTTTAACATCAAGTTTTTTTTTGTTGTTTTTTGTTTTTGTTTTTATTAGAATTTGAATTTGTTTATCATCCTTGATTGATTTTTCTAAGTGTACAAATGTACTTTTCCTGTTTGTAGTTTTAAGTTGTTTTTTTTTTTCAGAAAATTTTTCTTTTTCTTTTTTTTTTTTTTGAGAGAGAGAATTTTTTAATATTTATTTTTTAGTTCTCAGCGGACACAACATCTTTGTTTGTTTGTATGTGGTGCTGAGGATCGAACCCGGGCTGCACGCAAGCCAGGCGAGCGCGCTACCGCTTGAGCCAAGCTTTTAATAAGTATTTGTTTAGTTGTAGTTGATACAGTACTTTTATTTTATTTATTCATTTTTATGTGGTGCTGAGGATCGAACCCAGGGCCTAGGCAAGTGCTAGGCAAGTGCTCTACCACTGAGCCACAACCCCAGCCCCTCATAAAATTTTTCTTGAATGGTAATTTTTAGTTATTAATTTTTTGCCATTGCCTTGGTTTTCTTGAGATTTCTATTATATTGGCTCTTCGTGGCCTATCTTTAAAATCTGTGATTTTCCAATCTTTTTTTTCTTTATGTTTTGATTTTATAAATTTACTTCCTTTTTACCTCATTTCTTTTAGGATTTTATCTGTTGTATCTTGTGTTATTTAAATTTAGTTATTATATCTATAATTATTTTTACTTTTATTTTTGTTTCTTTCCAAGTTTTTTCTCTGGGTTTTGTAGTTCTGATTTATGTTGTTTGTTCATATATATTTTAATATTTTCTTAAATTCTTATCTCTTTCAAAATGACAGGTTCTATCTTTCTCTTACATGAAAATGCCTTACCATGTTTTCTCTTTCTTTTCCCCTTCTTATAACAACCATAGACGGGATTTGACTGTAATTATTTTCTTTTGTTCATTTTTTTTTTTTTTTAGCAATACCGTAATATACACTGGTTTTTTTTGGAATGATTTTGGGTCTCGTTCATTTTTGTGTGAAATCACTCAGATCAAGAAAGCATTTATAGCTACACAACTCTAGTGCTTAACAAATGAAATATTAAAGTGAACTAATGATTTTAAAATTTGAAGTTAAATTTCAATTTAGCATTTAAACTTAGAAGAAATGGGGGATTTCTAATATTACTAAAGAGTCATGATCTCAAATGCAGTTTATATCTTTAACCATTTTTATTCAGAGGCTCCAGCATATCTCATAGACCTGATGCATGATAAAAATAATGAAATCCGAAAGGTCTGTGATAATACGCTAGACATTATAGCGGTAAGTAATTATTCTCTACACATGTACATTTGTCTTCATTTTAGGCAGGAAAAGACATTATACACCTAATTTGAACTATGCATTCAATGTTAACACAATTTTGTATTTTGGTAAGGTTCAGAAAATTCTGATACTAAATTTTCTTTTGAAACATTAAGCCTGTTGGCTTCAACTTCTAATTATAGTCTCCTTACTTAACGAGGCTTTATACATGTTCAGAGTTTAAGCCTAATCTACATGTCATCTTGGAATCACTTGAGTTTTGAGGGTTTTTTGTTTTTGTTTTTTTGAGAAATTATTCTTTAAGATCAGGAAATTTAATAACTTCTGTTAAAACTAATAATTTTTATAGCTTGCCTTTAAATCTCTTAAATAAATCAAATTTTGTGTTAACTATTTTTTTCAGTTTGAAAACAATTTAAGTTTAACTTAAAGTTTTTAAACAGTTCAGACTAACTTTTTTTAAAAATAAGCTAATTTTTATTATATGCATACACTTGCTTTGTAAGTTGCAATTGCTTTGGAATGATGGGAAATATAAAAAATCTTCATGTTATTCATGACTTTGGATTTTTCTTTTTCTTTTTTTTTACTTTTGGTTCCAGGGATTGAACCCAGGGGCACTTAACCACTGAGCCACATCCCCAGCCCTTACCTAGGGCCTCACTGAGTTTCTGAGGCTGGCTTTGAACCTGCAATCCTCTGCCTCAGCCTCCCGAGTTTCTGGGATTGAAGGAGTGCTCCTACCACACCCAGCAACTTGGGAGACTTTTAAAGTACACATGACTAGAGAGATATGAACAGAGGATAATCTAAGTCTTGGGGTAGAAACATGCTGACCCTACAGCCTCTTATTGAGAAATTATGCTGCTCCAACAGTCCTCTGCTGGTCTTGGGCCTTATATCAGGGATGTGCCAGATTCTATGTATTTTTAAAAAGTTTTTTTTTAATCTGTAGTATATATTGCTGCACACAACCTGCCTGCTTTCTTCTGTCTCCTCTGCTGTATGAAAATGGTACTCAACAAAGTAACCCTGACCTTCATTTATCTAAATCCAATGAGCATTTTTAGTCTTCATTTTACTTTGCTGACCCTACCCTCCTTGAAGGAACTTGTAGATCTTAGCATTAAAATCTAAAGTTACAAAGAAAATTATGTTTATGTTTTATTATTTTCATGATATAACCACAAGCTATGTGCATTATGGCTCTCTGAGATGCTGTTTTATCACTTTTGAGTGAGTACAAAAAAAAATTGGAACAAGTATATTGAAACGATTTAGTTCACTTAATCTATGAATCTCTAAACTGGATTTACAAAGTAACTATTTGATGTCTTGCCACATAATCACAGATCATTTCACACTGTGGAAAACCTTAGTCTGAAACATTTACATAGAAAAACCGGACTTATTAAACTGAGAGTGTTTCAAGATATCACACGTGGATGATTCATGTAATGTGGCACGCCTGTGTGCTGCTGCACTAAATCATACTCATGGTTCATTTTCTCAGAAGTGAAGTCCATGGAAACATCCATGGAAACATCCCACATTCTTCCAGAAAAACCAACAAAAATAACATTGCTGGGCTGGGGCAGTAACTCAGTGGCAGAGAACTTGCATGAGTGAGGCACTGGGTTTGACCCTTAGCACCACATAAAAATAAATAAAATAAAGGAATTCTGTCCAGTTATAACTATAAGAAACAGTTATAGATGGGCAATATATAGTTATAGAAAAATAGTTAGAGATGGACAAAATAATGACATGGCTTTGCCTTTCTGCTGGTATGCTCCTATAAGGTTCAAGACCCTGGTTCACCTGGTTCACTTCTTGCTTATTTTTCAGGCTTAGTAAATTTTAATTTTTCAGTGTGAGTTTGATGTTTTTATTTTTTTAATTTCATACAAATTGGATTTAATAAGTTTTGTTAGCCCTGTTTTATAGTTTATTTTATATTGCATAAACAAAAAGACAGAAATTCAGGATATTTTTCCAGCTTGTTGGAATTTAAATACACAAAAATTTATATTTACATGAATGTGTGTATTCCTTGCCTGTTTCTTATGCATATTGCTTTATTTTTTTTCCTTTAATTGACAACAGTTGGACTTAAAAGAACCCAAACATAGTATGAAAGAGAAAAATCATGATTTCTTAAATAAATTTCATTTAGTTCTGCCTTTTACTTTTAGGCCTGACTTGACATATTTAAAATGATATTGTACAGGTTAGCCTCCTCAGTATTTTAAGCAGAGATTGTTTTAGGATATAATTGTACTTAGAGATCTGATTAGAAAATGCCATGGCCAAGTCCAGAGGTGACACTTGGGACAGTTCAGAGAGTATGTGCATAAAAGTCAATAACTTTATTATGTGTGTGTTTAATTTGTGTATATGTGTATCATTCAGAGAAATGTTTTTCTAAGACATAAAAGCATCTTTTTAATAGCTGCTGCCTTAATTATAATGAATAGCTAAATTACTCTAGACCTGCTTTAATTTAGTATGAAAAATTGTATTAAATAAACCATATTACAGTCTCAATTAAGGGGCTGCCACATTAAAGGAGAAAGGAAAATCTGTTTTCCATCAGTTATGTTAGAACACAAAGCAGATCTATGTAGCCCTATGTTATCCTATAGTGTGTTAATCAGATACAAGGTGTGACGGAAGCCAGTGACAAAAGAGTTTTCGTGATAGTGAACAGACTCTGATAATAGGCTGGTTAAGGCTTCATAATGTTTTACTGGTTAAGTAGTAAACAAAATGATGTAGGACTTCAAAAACGATGGCACATTCCATGTAAAATCAAACCATAAGTCTTTTGTGACACTTTAGAATTTCTGGAAACTGAGTGCTTAAGATCATACTGTCAGAAGCTGAGAAGAGAATACAAGACATTTTGTCTTTTAAATACAGGATAAAGTCAAGGCTCAAAGCCAGGACACAAAGTATAATCCTCATAAAAAGAAGTGCTTCAACGTGAACAAAAACGAACTATATCCCTAGAATATTGCCACAAAAGCTTGCTAGATCTAAGATGATGGCATCTTAGAGGTGACTGAAATGCTATCTCTGAGTTCTCATAGTCACTGCCTGATAAAGAGGGTGGGCAGTGGGCATTACCAGGGGAGTAGAGATTGGGAGAAGGTGTTACAATTGATTTTTTTAAATCTTTTTTTATTCTTTTTTGATGTACATGATAATAGAGTGTATTTTGACATATTATATATACATGAAGTATAACATTCTAATTAGTATCCCATTTTTGTGATTGTACATGATGTGGAATTTCACTGGTGGTATATTCATGTATGAAAATAGGAAAGTTATGTCCGATTCATTCTACTGTCTTTCCTGTTCCCTCCTCTCTCCCTTCCCTTAATTCCCCTTTGTCTAATCCACTAAACTTTTCTATATGCCCCCTCCACCATCATTGTGTGTTAGCATTTGTGTAACAGAGAAAACATTTGGCCTTTGGTTTTGGGGGATTGGATTATTTCACTTAGCATGATAGTCTCCATATACCAGCAGAAGTTATAGTCATTCTTTTTTATGGCTGAGTAATATTCCATTGTGTATATATATCATATTTCTTTACCTGTTCATGGCTGGAGGGCTAGAATTGACTTTAGTTAATTATGTTTACTTCAGTGAACATTTTAACCCTGGATATTCATTTTTGAGTAGCTTTTTAACTTTTAAAAAGAAACTCCTATACTATACCAGTATTTTTCAATTATTTGAGATAATAATTTCAGTGACTTTATGAAGTCATAACATTAAGTATAGGCTTTTAGTCTTAAAATGTTAGAGCTTGAGTAAGTCCTAGATTTGTTTCATTGTGCAAATGAAGAATCAGGCCAACAGAGATTAAGATACCTTGAGAAATGTGCATACTCCAGTGGGTATCAGAGCCAGCACTGGAAACCAGATCTCCTGATTCCTAATTTAGTGCACTTTATATTATGCCCTGCCATATTATTAATACTTGTAAGCCCAGACTCTGAAATACAAAGAAACTGATTTTTCCAGGGCTACCAAACTGTGTTGTTGGGAATTCCAGAGTGCTGTGGAAGATAGGATAAGGGCATTGGAATATGATCCTTTGGAGTATGACTAAGCTTTTACTTGGTTTTCACTGAAATGGAAGAGGAAAGAAATAAAAAGGAAAAAAGTTGTTTGAGGGGTGGGGGAGGTGGAATATTAAGTTGTTGACACATTTTATCTTGGGAAATATATTTTAAGATTCTCTTTTTCACATTTTTAGCCTTAAAATTATCTTTTTAAAAAATAGAACAATAATAGTAGGTGGCAGGTGACTTAATATCAGTGCCTTTTGAACTTTTCCTAAAATTTAAACTATCAAGACCACTGTTTTAGCCTATTAATTTACTGCAATTGCTAAATAGGATCTCAGTAGTCATAAGCTAAAGCTTCGATTTTCAAAAAATCTGATAAACCTTTTCAGAAACACATAGATGAGTGATCACCTTCATATAGCAAAACACTGCTGTCTCATTTGATTCTAATACTTACCTCCAAGGAATAAAGTGTAACTACTTAAATGAATACTTGTTAACTAAATGCCTATATTTTATTCTAAGATGCTCTATTTGGTAAACGTTTGAAACCTGAGGCTATATTATCACAAACTAAAACAAACTTATGGCCAAAGTACAATATCTTACAAGCCTCTAAATTTTTTTAAAAGAGAGAGAGAGAGAGAGAGAGAATTTTTTAATATTTATTTTTTAGTTTTCGGCGGACACAACATCTTTGTTTGTATGTGGTGCTGAGGATCGAACCCAGGCCGCACGCATGCCAGGCGAGCGCGCTACCACTTGAGCCACATCCCCAGCCCCAAGCCTCTAAATTTAAAAGTATATACATTTTAAAATATTTTTCAAAAGTAGCCATTAATATTGGAATTTAAAATGCCATTAAAACTGGTGGGATGGAGGGGGTGTGGAGGTAGGAATGAATTGGACATTATTACCCTACGTGCACATACGATTACGTGACCTGTGTAGCTCTACATCATGTACAATCAGACGAATGAGAAGTTACGCTCCATTTATGTATAATGTGTCAAAATGCATTCTACTGTCATGTGGAACTAATTAGAACAAATGAAAAAAAAAAAAAAAAAAAACCTGGTGGGAAGCCAAGTGTGATGGCACTCACCTGTAATCCTGGCAATTTAGGAGAAATAAACAAGAGGATCTCAAGTTCAAGCCCTGTCTCAGAGACTTGTGAGGCCCTAAACTTAGTGAGACCCTAACTCAAAAAAAAAAAAAAAATAGTGTTGGGACTGTATCACATTCATAAAGCCCCTGGGCTCAATCCCTAGTGCCAGCCCCCGAGTCCCCCTGCAAAAATAAATAAACTGGTAGGATATATAGCATTATTTATGGTGATGAGTCTCTATTTTTTGTAATTTTCGAATTTCAATGATGAAAATATTCCCTTTGAAATTATGAAAATCCAAATATTATTTTCAAAAAATCATGTTTTAATTCTTTAAGACTTTAAAAATAGGGGAACTTTTAAGGCCTTGACACTACCTGCTCAAGGGTTTTTTTTTTTTTTTTTTTTTGGTCAATTTTCAACCTATGATCTATAACAAAAAAAAGTAAATACATACAAAATCTCAAGGCCACCTCTTATGAAAACACTGCTTGTCATTGTAGTAGATTCCGTAAATATTGTTGGGTCTTTTTGTAAGATGTAATTTTCAGTATTCTGGATAATGACGGTTTGGTATATAATAACATTCTATCTCATATTTCCTAAGGAAAAACTTTGTTTTGCTCTTTTTTTTTTTTAAAGAATCAAGAAAACCATAGTGTTTTCATTGTGAGACTATAAGTAGTAATGCATAAGTTAATCATTATGTTAGTCACAGATATTAAACCTATTGTTTTATAGTAAAAAATACTTAAAAATCAGAATAAATTATTTTAAAGAAGAAAATAACAGTACAATCTTCATCATTACTACTATGCTTTTTGAGCCTTATAATGCTAAGGTACTAGTTCTGTAGGCTAATTCTATCACAAACTGATACAGAGAGAGATGAAGACTTTAGAAGAGTGCTAAGGGTAGTCTCGTTACATGTGATGCTAGGTTCTGTGCGAACTTACTGCCTTAAAAAATCAGCTTTACCAAGAGAGTGTCAAAAGTTAGCCATGAATGCTCATGGATGTTTTTGGTTTGTACATTTGGATTTTTGTCAAACAGTCTCTTTAAAGAAAAAAACAAACAAACAAAAAAAATACACACACACACCACATACACATACATACATACACACACATTGTAACCAGACATAACCCTCTATGTTCATATATGAATATACAACCAGTGTAATTCTACATCATGTACACCACAAGAATGGGAAGTTATACTCCATGTCTGTATAATATGTCAAAATATATTCTACTTTCATGTATAACTAAAAAGAACAAATAAAAATAAGTATATAATATAAAAAAAGAAAAGAGAAAACAAAACTTGAGCTTGTGCGTGGAAGTTCGTGAATAAAAGTATTGCTCTGAGCTCGTAGGATGATAAGGCTGAAGGAATCGTGTGTGAAGAGACATCTTTGTTACTTATTTCTACATTTATATTTGTTATATTTTTGTTATCATTAAGTTAGGTTACTAAAATCTCATAAAAGGGCATAAGATGACAACTCAGCAGTTTTTTTTCTTCATAGAGAACATTACCTACGAGGCTAACTACAGTTTGTGAATATGTCATTTAAGGATTATTTCACAGGTATTCTTAGGAAGCAAGCTTTACTCTCACTGAAATAGCAAGTTCCACATTTTATATGCTTTGGGCACTTGACTGAATTTTAACTCCTAATGTTTCATTAACTTACATTATAATTATACATAATAGTGGGATTAATTATGCATATTCATGCATGTACATAATTTGGTCATTCCCCAATACCTTCCCTTTCCCTCCCTCCCTGCCTCCCCATGATCCACCCATCTCTCTTCTAGCATTATTTTTTAAATATTTTTTAGTTGTATTTGGAAACAATATCTTTATTTTATTTATTTATTTTAATGTGGTGCTGAGGATTGAACCCAGTGCCTCGCACAGGCTAGGCAATCGCTGTACTGCTGAGCCCCATCCCCAGCCCCCTATCATTATTTTAATTAGTACACTGTAATTATATGTGTTTGGAATTCATTGTGGTATATTCCTTCTTGGACAGCATAGTTTGAAACATTTCATTCAACTCTCCCTTTTTCACTAGGAATTCATATGCTTGAAACTATTATAATTAAACAATCAGATCCTGTGTTTTTCTGTTATCCTTGAATACCTCTTTATTCAGATAATTTAGTCAGATTTTAAATTTTTTTACCAGGGTGAAAAATTAGCTTTTAACCTCTTACCAAATGAAACAAGCTCAAATTAGTTCCAATGTTTAATATGGATCTAATAGAACTTATTATAATAAGGCATATTCTTGGAGTTTGGGTGACCTATAACTTATCTTTTAGAAAAAAAACCCACTAACATGGGCAGTTTCTTTCCCAAACACCATTTTGCCCTCTGTTTATGAGCTAAGTGTTTTACCTCACTGGGTATAATTCATAAGTTGATCCTTTGCTTTAACTGTAAGTGTGTACAATCATACCCTTGTAAATTATCTTGCTATTTCTAATATTACAGTATCCTTTTTTTTTTTTTTTTTGTAGCTAACTTTACTTGACCACATACACAGAGTCACATATGAAACCAAAAAGTATACTGTTGGGGTCATATAAATTTTAAAGAGGCTCAGAGCTATAGTCTGCATTTAGGCTAAATTACTTAGAAGCAGCCATAATAACTGTTTTCTGTAATTAGGCATCACTTAATATTAAATTTTGAAAAAACAAGGTGAACTACCAAAACTATAGCCAGTGAAACTGCTTGTAACAACATCTCTGTGCATGTTATTTTTCAACTTCGTTCTTTCCCTAACACACTTCAATTATGGCCAAGTCAGAGAAAACATGACTGAGAACATACTTGGTTATTTAACGTAATATCCATTTATTATACCCTTTCTACCATTATTTACTCAACAATTTAACCCATTCACAGAATATTAGAGCTGAAAGTTGACATTGGCGGCCATTTATTACCTTCTATCCAGTGTAGAATTCATTCTACAGTGACCCTGACAAATAATTTTAAGTAAAACAACATTATTTTGTGGTTGAGCAAAATTAAATTCAGCAATGCTATTTATTTTCTGTAGTAATTATTTTCAGCAGTATTTATTTTCAGTAGTTAGAAGCAGTGCTTTAATAGTGCTTTCTTCCTATAGTATTATCTAGACTAAAAAATATATCAAAAGAGGTCATGTTAGCCACCTGTCATTAGTGCCACAAATAATTATAGCCACAAGAATCCGTGGAAAGCAAAATTCTGGTTGTTTATTTAAATTTTGGCAATATTTAGATAATATTTAAAGAAGAATTTGTGAACTTTAAATTCTTTCAGTGCTTCTCATTGTCATTAGTGATTGTTAATCCAAAGAGACTTTGGCTATTATATAAAATAATTCTGAACAGGTATTTTTAATGTGCCTTCTGACCCAAATGAAGGTTCTAAAAATTCTTGGCTGGGCATAGAGACTCGCGCCTGTAATCCTAGTGGCTCAGGAGACTAAGGCAGAAGGATTTGAGTTCAAAGCCAGCCTCAGCAACTTAGTGAGGCCTTAAACACCTCAGCGAGACCTACTCTCTAAATAAATATTTTAAAAGGCTGAGGATGTGGCTCAGTGGTTAAGCAACTCTGGTTCAATCCCTAGTGCAATAAATAAATAAACAGTTCTAAAAGTTCTTTACTTGTGAGATATAAGTATTGCTATTGAATACCAAGAGATTGAGTTAATATAGTAGTAGTTGAATATTTGCTTTCAATAGGAATATGATGAAGAATGGGCTAAGAAAATTCAGAGTGAGAAGTTTCGCTGGCATAACTCTCAGTGGCTGGAGATGGTGGAGAGCCGCCAGATGGACGAGAGTGAGCAGTACTTATATGGTGATGATAGAATTGAGCCATACATTCATGACGGAGATATTCTGGAAAGACCTGACCTTTTCTACAGCTCAGGTAGGATGATAGCCAAAGTAAACTGTTGTTCCCAGTGCCATAAAAAGAGATTTTGGTCTGCCAATCTTGCACATTTCCAAGTTTGTAAGCATTTCTTAACATAATTGGTCTTCTGCTGATAACTTCAGGTGTAACATATATATACACAAAACAAACAGCAATTCACCTTCAATTTTTCCTACTTAGTCTTTTTTATGATCTCCATTTAAAAAGAGTGGGCAGCTCTTAGATTACTTTCTAGAATGTTTCACTTAAACTGACATTGTCCAGATTTCTAACTTCTGTTTCAAAATGTAGCAATCATTTTCCTCTATTCTGAGTTTATTAAACGTACAACTTACTAATTTATATTTTGTTTTCCTATGTATTTAATCTTAATAGTTTAATTTTGCTGTCGTTTCAAAAAATAAACTACTTGGTGAGTATTGGAAAGACTTTTAAATACTTTATAGCAATGGTTTCTTCCTTACTCTGCTGATGTTTTCAAGGTAAAATTTAATATTTACATGAACCTTATGTATATTATAACTTGTTGATTATGTCATGCTGCCTTTTTCCAGGGATGAGTCTGGAACTAAGATGGGTAATATTTTGCATATTGTGGCTTTCAGTATTTTGCATTGTTGTCAATATTACTATTACTCCATTGAGATCATTTAATTGAAAAGAGGAAGGAAAGGATTTCTAGCGAAGAAATAAAAAGCATTAGAACTAAGGATATACCTCAGTGGTATAGTGCTTGCGGCCCTGGGTTTGAACAGTAACAACAAAGAAAAAAGCATTAAAGTAATTATATCTGAATTAATGACCCACTCTTTATTTTTCCTACTATGTGTTCCTACAATAAATTTGCTAAGTGCTTTCAATGTAAATTTTACAAATGTTTTACATGTATTAATAAGACCTATTTGTGTGTGATCAGTGCATATTGATTGTATAAATTACCATCACCTGTAATCACTAAAAAGTAGCATCATATCTAATCACTAGTACTATTCACATATTCATCCATATGTTTTCATATGGGTGTTGTGCAATGTAATTATATTTGATGTAGATACATGAATCCCGGAAAATTTATGCTTAACCATATTTCACCACATAATTGTCACCACCACATGAACATATTATTGAGTATTCCATTCATCCTAATCTTGCACTGAAGATAGTTTAGTAATAAATTATTTTAAAGTAATACCGGAACAGTTTTTTTAGAAAGCTTCACATAATGGTCACACTCTTAAGTTTTTGCAAAAAAATATTGTCATAAAATCTGCAACTATTATGCAGTATTATATAAGTACTTGGAAAATTGATAGATTTCTTCCTAACAGAACTTTACAGTATAGTTTTGAAATGCTGCTTTGGGTTTCAAACCAGATGGACTATATCATTAATTTCAACCAACTAGAATTTCTTAGTTCAGTAACAGCGAGTAGCTATTATTCCCTACATATTCTGTATTCATGAAGTAAAATATATAAGAATTTTTTTTGTTTATAGGAATCAGAATATTCTTTGAATCAATTTTCTTGCTTTGAAAATTGATAGGAACCTGACAGTTTGAATCAATTACCAGTTTGCAAAGTTGAATGAAACTATCAAGCACCCCCACTGTTCAATTTTGTTATTTTAATTAAAATTTTAGAACATATTTTTTAATTATATCACATTCTAAAATTAATTCATTTAAATTAACCTCTTAAAATGAAAATTATTGACATTTTTCTGTTACTTTATAACAAAAATGTTTAATTTGTAAGTTTGTGGAAAAACTGAATTACATATATTTTTATATACCAAAGTTTAGAAATGCAGTAACTGATGGAAAAATAAGTAAATTTAAATACTTTTGAGGGATGAAATAGTATCATTAGAGATCCTGAATATTTTTTTTTTAGTAGCCTTAGCCTGATGATATGGTAGGCATTTGACAGAAATTTTATACCTTGAATGTAGAAATTCAGTTCTCACAGCAAGCTGTCTATTTTTTTAGTTCATGAATCATTTTACCTAGTTCATTTTCCCTGAATCCATAGGCTAAATGAATGTCTGTATCATTTCTTGAGGTTTCTCATGGAAATCTAGATAACATCAGTTCCTTTTTATTTATTGTGTGCTGTCATAGCTCAGAAACATCAGATAAATTTGTAGTACTACATATACTTTCGAAGTTTGAACTATCTTATTAAACCCCTAAGTCTCCATGAAAATTTAGGCTGCTTCTGTTAAAAGTAGCTCTAGTAACTTTTTAGCCACAGAGATTAAACTACATGGTCTATTATTCCCTGGGTCTTATGTTTTATTTTAAAATGAGATGATATATGTTACTTTCTAGTCATTTGTATTGTCCTCTGTGTTTGCAAACTGTTAAATATCAGCCAAAATATATCTGGGTTTCCTTTGTCTTTTTTTCTTTAGAAGGGAATCTTAGTTGCCAGGCATGTTGGCTTACACCTATAATTTCATCAACTAAGAGTCTAAGGCAGGAGAATCACAAGTTCAAGGCCAGCCTCAACAACTTAATGAAACCTTGTTTCAAAATAAAAAGTAAAAAGGGCTCAGGATGTAGCTCAGGGGTAAAGCACCCCTAGGTTCAACCCTAGTGCCAAAAAAAAAAAAAAAAAGAAAAAAAATCTTGGTATTGTGAACCTAGCATCTCCTTTAGTTCCAGTATTTTTTCCTAAAGTCTAAAATTATATTCATTGATTAGTTTCCTTTGTTATGAAAGTAAAGCTGTTTGCTTTGGTACTTTTTAACTATAGAGGAAGTATATTATAATTTATAAGGCTGTACACATTTCTAAATGACTTTTTCCTTTTTTTTTATTATTATCATCATGGAGAATCTTATTCTTAGCATGTAAATATATTCCTAGAATACACAGCTTAAAACAGTTTGTTTTTGTCTCAAGATTGTTGTAAAAATCACAGTCTAAAGTTTATTTTAGTAACAATAAATTAGAAGATACTGAGTTTTAAAATTTTTTACTTGTATTCACAGTGATTTTTTAAACTGGCTTTCAAAACTCAAAGAGTTGATATATGTGCTTTGATTTCATCACTGTTCCAGTTTATACTTCATTTGTTCATAGCTGTCTTATTTACGATCATCACGAGATTTCAGAAAGGTGTGTCCTCAGTGATGTGTTCTAGGCGATTCATGTAATTTAATAACTCAAGTGTATGTGTGCAGCTTAGAGTGCTGTGGTGTATTGCATCTGTTTTCCTTTTGTTCTCTAGCCATTTAAATGTTATATAAAATTCTTTAATTCTTTGTTATCATTGAAACAACATGGAACTTAAAAAGGACACTCCTAGGTATATCAGGGTAACCAAGAAGATAGAATTTTTGGTATTTCCCTAAAAGAAATAATTTTGGTTGCAAAATGTTAAGAATCAGATATTTCCAAAGAAGTTGGGGGTATGTGAGATGAGACTTTAATGGTACTTTTATACCTTGTTTTAGTGAAGAAAGAGTGCCCATTGTCAAGGGTGAATTAAAACCATGAAAGCTACAGTTTATTTAAGCTGCAGTGCCCTGGGAGTAATAAAAATAAATTTCAAAAGTATAAATTTACTTTTTTATTTATATAAGATCAGGCTTATTATATTATTAGGCTAGTTGTATTCTGTGTTTATGAAATATCTGGCTGAACCGTACGTAACCTCAAGCATTTTCAGTTTGAACTCTGTTTTGATGATGTCCCGGTTTGTAAAAGTTCCCTGTACACCATTTATCCTTTTGCTACTCATTGTTTTCTTTTAAGATGATAGGAACTCTGAAACAAGATATGATTTTGAGAATTTGATCAGTTTTTAAACTTAATTTCTTCCTAATCTGACTCAGTTTAGTAGTTTGTATTTCATAAATACAAACCATCTTTTCACTTGGTTGTATTTATATCTCAAAATACTATGTTTCTGAGTTTTAAAAGCTTCTATTCTATTGGCATAAAGAACATTTTTTGCATTCATTTTCAATGTTTGGAGTACCTTTGATTCCACATTTGTATTTTACATACCTTTGATCCTCTCAAATTAGCAGGTTTATTAAAACTTGATCCTCAATTATTTAGTTTTAATTTAACAGTTATTTTAATTTTTTAATCTTCAACTTGTTCATTTTAGCCACATTTTCACAAAACCTTAGATACATATGAAATGGGTTTTTAAAAATTATTCATAACAGCTTCACTCTCAGTGTATGGTATCTTGGCATTTCCAATAAATTCCTTTTTTTTTTTTTTTGAAGTTTTTCAGGGTTTATCAGGTCTTTTAACTTATAGAATCTTTAACTTTCAGACATAAAAACTGAACTAAACATTACTGACACTTTTAATGGAAGCTCAAGTATTTTGTATTTAGTAAAGTAATAAGATTAATACAAAAGGTATCCATTAACAATTCAACAATAATAATTAAATAATAATCATAGTCATCAATATACGATGTGTCACAAAGGATATGTGTACCAAATGAGTAGTAAGGGAGTCTAATGGAAACACAAATAACCTCACTTATTCATTTGCCCACTGTTACTTTGTTTACCATATACTTGATCTTTAATACCCTATTCCCTCAGATTTTTCATTTAAATACTACCTGTGTTTCAAGACTCCAGTTATTTACAACTCTGCCCCACCTCTCCCCAGGTAGGGTTTTCTAAAACCCCATAAAATACAGTAATCCCTCCAGAGCTTTTATTGCCTCTAATACTCATTTCATATATCTACTTTTGTTGTATCTTATTTATTAATAAATTATATTATTATATTCTTAAACAGAGGTTATATATTATAATTTTTT
Organism: Marmota marmota marmota; assembly: GCF_001458135.2. Taxonomy (NCBI): domain Eukaryota; kingdom Metazoa; phylum Chordata; class Mammalia; order Rodentia; family Sciuridae; genus Marmota; species Marmota marmota. Next base: position 21,041,640 of record NW_026000019.1, read on the forward strand.
ATATTTCCCACAGGATCTATCCCAGTATTATTATGCATGTGTTAGGTATAAAATAATCAGCTGGTAACTGAATAATTTGCCTACTGTGTGCCAGATTTATCAATAGTGTGGTGGGTATAACCTAACCAACATTTATATCTAGACTCTACAACCCATCATACTTTAAGAAAAGGAAGTTTTGAAAGTTCTCACAGCCATCCAGACCCTAAAGTATTTGTTCAACACATAGGACAGTCCCAAAACCATCACACGGGTCTTTTTTCCTCAGATGCTTTTTAGTCTTAATTTATTTTTATTTATGTAAAAATAGCTTATCTAGATTCTTAGATTGGAGCAGATGAGAAAGTAATACAACTTCAAAATCAGCAAAAAAAAAAAAAGAAAGAAAGAACTACAAAGTCCTAGATTTAAGAAAGGAAGCACTTTAAAACAAAGAGCTCAAAAAATGAGTAATAGAAAGCCATTTTTAGCAGTGCAAGTCAAACATATTTGGTAACCTTAGGACATTATTGTGTAATAAATGATATTTATAATAACAATCAAGTCACTAAGAAGTATTTACATTTTATATAGAATACCTTCTAAGAACACATGGAGTATAAACTGTATTTATGAAGATTTCTAATAAATTTTTGTGTGTGTTTTAACATTGGTCATTTAAATTGTCAAACTTGTTTAGAGATTGTTTAGAGATTCACTTATTTGATATATCTGATGCCCTAATCATGCTACACAATTGAAGCTGTCTTGGTATAAAATGTAAAATGTACTCAAGTATTGCTCTGTTACAAAACACCATGCTGTTCAATGCTTTTGCCTGTTGATGCTGTTTGCTTAGCGTGGACTGTTCTTACTGTGCCTCCACCCCTTGCCTCACCTCCTTACCTCTTCCTGTCTGTCTTCTCCACAGGACTGTAAACCCTTGAAGGCAGAGACTATCTTATCTATCCCTATGCTAGTATTACCTTGCACGTAGTTGATGCTCAATAAATTGAGTTATTGTGCAGAACTATTGAACAAACTCTTGATATGTGTGGTCTTCTATGAATACTCATAGAGAGAACAGCATGACATGCTAACCTAATATTTTTATTTCAGATTAAATATGCAGGTTATTTTCTTAATGTGTTGTTTGATAGGGTAGTTTCCTTTTTATTCCTTACAAATACATTTCACAAATACCATTATTCTTCTATCTAGATGGATTAATTGCCTCCGAAGGAGCCATAAGTCCAGATTTCTTCAACGATTATCATCTTCAAAACGGAGACGTAGTTGGGCAGCATTCATTTCCTGGCAGGTAAACAGTCTTCCAAGAAAAATCTGATGTATGGTGTTTCCTTTGCAAAACCAGAATTCTTTTCACTCCTCATTTTCTTTTTCATTAAGAGCGGGGGGAAAATCTTCAAACTTTTCAAGAACATGTTTGTTTGATTTTAAAGTAATTTGCGAATTCACATTTTTTGTGTAGAAAAATGGAGATTACAGATTTGAAAAAAAAATATATACTTCATCATTTTGGAAGATATAGAAACAGACAGTACTTTTGCCAAGTTAATGAATACATACTCTTTCCTGAGCACTTCTCAAAGCCCATAAAATAAGAAGACAAGATGTGTATTTTAACAACAATTCATACGTATTAAAAAGTGGATGCTTTGACTAAATTGAAGACTTTTCTGTCATAGGTGGAATTAAGTAAAATATTTAAGGAAAAAATACTTGACAAGCCAGTGTTTTACAGTTATTACAAAGTTTCCCTTAGCTGATATCCAGCTTCATTACTAATGTTGCATAGATTTTTTTAAAAAATCTGGCTTTAAAAATGTAAACAATATTTTCCCCTTTATACTATGCCTAGAGGTACAGTATTTTAATTCAGACTGACTGTTGAAATTTCATATTAAGCTACTTTAGTGAATAGGTATGATCTTATTTTTCTTTAAAACTATATTTTTTAAAATTATGGATTTAATTTCTGCTTCTAAAATTGTATGTTTTCTATTTGAGAATTACATTATGTATTTTTTAAATGATCAAACTACAGTGTGACCAATATATTATGACTACTTGTAAGAAGCTATTTTAATTCAGTTATAATAATTGCTGCAACCAATAATGATGATCTGTTATGGAGAATCTGTTTTACTAACATTAATTTTTTTAATTTTAACCTCACACCAACATTTTAAAGCAGAATTATATCTGTTCTATAAATAAAGAGTCAAAGCTGTAAATTTTATATTTAAGTAACCAACTCACACAGGTAGTATTATAGAGCAAAAATTTGATCTTGAGGTCTATAAGTCACCAAAGCTTTTGTTCTTCACAGCATAACATGATCCTAATTTGGAGGAAACAAAACATGCCCGTGACTTTTAAGCCTTCTTGACCACAGACCACATTAAAAGAAATAAACTTTCAGTGTTGAGAAATGGAGGTGTAGCTCAATGGTAGAGCACTTGCCTAGCATGCTTAAGGCCCTGAGTTCAATTCCCAGCACTGCAAAAGTAAAAAAATAAATAAATAAACAAGAGGTCTGGGGTTGTGGCTCAGCGGTAGAGAGCTTGCCTAGCACGGGTGAGGCAATGGTTCAATCCTCAGTACCACATAAAAATAAATAAGTAAAATAAAGGTATTGTGTCCATCTACAACTAAAAAATAAATATTACAGGGCTGGGGATGTGGCTCAAGCGGTAGCGTGTTCGCCTGGTGTGTGTGCGGCCCAGGTTCGATCCTCAGCACCACATACAAACAAAGATGTTGTGTCTGCCGAAAACTAAAAAATAAATACTAAAAATTCTCTCTCTCTCTCTCTCTCTTTAAAAAAAATAAAATAAAATAAATATTAAAAAAATAATAAACAAAAAGAAGTACCTTTCATATTGCAGCCTCAAGCATAGATACATATTTATTTATTTATATGTATCTACCTCTATACATGTGTGTAAAACAAAAATTTCTTAAAATGATATTATTCTTATAATTCCACAATGATAAATTAACCAAAATCTCTTAAAATGATATTCACTCTTAATACCTATAGTGTACAATGGCATGTTGTTTTATTCCTTTCATTTGTTAAATGGAGATTGCCACGCACTAAGTTGATTTCACAACTTATTGATGATTATGACCCAGAGTTTCAAAGCATGGTAGAAAAACATAGGAGTATTACATGAAGTGCCTAGTTCATTGTTCTATAATGGTCTTTAAATAAATAATAGCATTTTAGAAACAGTTTTATCAATAAACTGGATTGTCATAGTAAGAAATTTCTTGCCTCAGGAAATAAAAACTAACCATGGTTAAATACCAGAAAGCATATGACTTTTGATTACTTAATTATTCAAAAAGAGGCTCTGTTTAATCATTATAAGTACTATGTCATGTGACAATTTACTGGATAAATGTCTTCTGAAATTTAATTTAAAAAGGAAGAAATTATTTGGGTATATGATCCAATATTTATATTAAATAATTTTACTTATGGCATTTATAAGATTCTACCATTGTAATTATTAAATTATTCTTTTCATTTATGTCTTATTATGAGCAAAACATTCTTTTTGTACCTTCTTCAGATACTGCCTACCTAAAGAAAGCAAACTGCTACTGATTATGCATTACGTATTACTTATTTGAAGAAGACTTGCTTTCATTTTTTTACATATTATGACTTTAAAGAAACTAAACATTTTTCACTAAAATTGAATATACAAAATGACAATTTCATGAGCCAAATTCAGCAAAATCTCTCATTTCTCATTTTCAAAATGGTTATTTTATTTTAAAAATATTTAAAAAATAATTTAGTAGCTAAATTATATATTAGATCCAAAGATTTCAGGATTTTATTGCTTAGTTCATAAGTCTTTTAAATGACTTTGGTAAAATCCTTTTAGAACCTTCAGTTCTTTTTCATTGCTCAAAAATATTTAAGTAGCTTCTTTTACTTCATAAAAGACACATCATAGTAATGTTGACCTAAAGGATTAGTTAGTAAAACTAACTAGACTTCTTCAAGTCAAAAGAGTGATAAACCTATTTATTATAATCATTTTGATTTGAGAATTGCTTGCCCTTTAAAAAACAAACTTCTCTGAAAAAGTTAAGTCTTTCATCTCTTGTCTTTTATAATCCTTCAGGCCTTACATCACATAACTATATCACTTTTTATTTCCAGATGAAATAATTTACAATGTGTTTCATCAGTTTTTTTGTAGGGACCCCGAATTGTTACAGTAGAGATACAGACTATAAAGTATAGCCAAATATTTATAATTGTTCTTTTCCACTTTCTGTTTTACTGAGCCACTCTGGAATCATATGCTTTTTTTTTCATTTACTCAATAATTTTTGGTTAGTTATGCTTCTTTTGGTAGGACTCCTGTGATCTTTGATACCAAAAGACCATGGATCTTAGGTCTGGCTTTTTTTATTTTTTAATTCTGTAACGGTTCAAGTATTTTAAATTGCTATATAATTATTCACATATCTTATGATAATTTTTCTACTTAATGTCCAGATATGAAATTTTAGTGACTACCTTTCAGCTTCTGATATCCAGTAGGTACATTTAAAAATCATTAGATTAAATAACACTGACTTAAAACTTTGTTGAAGTTCTTTATTTTAAGTGATTTTTAAATAGGACTGTATTTCAAGAAATGTTAAGCAGAAATTGTTGAATTCTTATTCCTCATCACCCCTGTGAAGGTGAAAATAAACAGACATGATGAAGAATTTAAGCTATCTATAAAAGAATTATTTTCTTAATTGGGATCTTAAATATTGAAAACACTAGTTCTCTAAATACATGTAAAAAGAGGAAATGTTATTTATTGAGAGCTTTTTTTTCTCTTTAAATCAGAAAAATGGTCCATATGACTTATAAATTCTTTCCCTGCTTCTTTATCATATGGCTTTGATAAATAAGCATAGCCAAGTTATCTGGAAAAAGAATAATAAAAGATTAATGTACAAAATGTGAATTTTTATCATTACCAATGTTTTTAATGATATGACTGACAGTGGTATGTGGGATGAAACATGAAACAGAATGTGACAGTGCCAAGGGGCATACTCCTCAGACAGCTCTCGTGGTTGCCAGTCTTTGCTGGTTTTTGAACATTTTAAAATTTGAGCAGATTCACATGATCTCAAGTACATGATCTCAAGTTCCTGCAAAGTAAAGAATAAATTACTAATTGGTATGTCATGAGGGTTTTTTGTTTTTAATTGTTCGATGAATTTTTTCCTAAATTGACAAAGTGTAATAATAAGACAAATGTGTTAAAATTTGAGAAACCAAGCCAGATGAGAAAATTTAAACAGTTCAAATTGGTGTTTTTCTTAAAATCCAACTCAAGGGTCCTTCTTAGTCTGCAATCCTGCATTTTTGTAATACATCAAGGCAGTTTAATTGGAAACAGTGAAAACTGTTAAACTCATCTATCTCATTCTACTAGAGAGACTACATGTTTGATAAAATAGATACTGGCAGTTGACAGAGAATCCTGGGTTTTAGACGTGTATCACTATTGGTTTGAACCTCTTGGCGCCAGGATTTCCCGACATTTAAAGTTAATGCAAAATGCATTAGGGCTCCAGGGCCTTAGCTATGGAGTTGCCGATCCCAGGGTGTCAAATGTAAATCTTCCCTTCCCCAAATCTGAACTGGTGTTAGAAAGTAAAGTGGAACTTGCTATTGAAGCTAATTAAAAATAATAGGACTAAGACTAGCTTTTTTTCCTGTTATATACCATGTATCCATACCATATTTTTGGACCGATTTTTTATTATAACTCTTACTTTTCAAGACTAACAAGAACCTCATGTTAAGAATATTTTTAAACTGCTTCCAGCTTTTACAAATCAGTTTTTGTTGCAGTAAAAATGGCCGGTTTTCCTTTTATAGGAATCCAATTTTCATAAACTGGAAAAAAAAATAAGAGACTGCTTAGGTTTCCTTAGGGCTTTGAAAAATATTTTTCAGAGAGCCAGGCGTTCTTTGTGGTTGGCAGAGTGATGTCATTTACTGACCATTTCACTGAGGTCAAAGTGAACTGGATGTGTGCATTTTCTGAGCCATCTGATTCTTACGCCTCCATTTTCTCTATGTGTTAGAGCCCCTTTTTTTCTTTCTTATAATAATTCAGCATTAACATTTTGTACATTAAACTTATAATATATTACACATATGTACTTTTCATTCCTATTTTTTTCTAATATTAAATCACAGTTGAAATGTTAGTTGTACTTTTAAAAATTATACCGAATTGAAGTAATGCATTACTTTTTTTTTCTTTCTTTCTTTTTTTTTTTTTTGTTGTAGTTGGACACAATATCTTTCTTTCTCTTTATGTGGTGCTGAGGATCAAACCCAGCACCTTGCAGGTGCTAGGTGAGCGCTCTACTGCTGAGCCACAACCCCAGCCACAATGCATTACTTCTTGAAAATGTAAAACATATACTTTCATCAAAATTCGTTAATGTATGATTTTTTCCTATGACTAGGATTCTACATGTAAATATTAGACCTTTTTAGGGCCACCTTAATTATACCCAGTACATAGTTTTCGCCATTTTTTTCACTTGAGAAAAATAATCTCAAAATTTCATATTAGCTTACTAAAAGGTATTATTGTAGAGTTTATAGAACTATGTTAATTGATAGTTATATGAGTTTACTTTACAGTAATTATTCAAAAAAGCAGTCAAATTGTTGTCCATTTTACAACCCTGATTTGGCCAACCAAAGAAGCCCTTTTATTATTGAAATAAAAATAAATATACCCATGAAATTCTTTCTTTGATAAGTCTTCTGTCAATTTTTAATGGATAATGCACACTCTAATTTGTTCTAATAATTTAAGTGTTGGTCAGCTTCATCACTGTAGCAGTAGTGTGGATATTATATGGAAAGTTTTTTAAAAAGTGAAAAGAGCCTCCCAGAAACATTTGCTTTGATAGACATTGAGCCTGATCATTTGTTCAGTATTATAAGAACTAAAGTAAGTAGCAAATACTTAACTCTTAAAGATAATCATTACCTAAAACACTGCTTTATTTCAGTATATTACTAAATTTTTATCAGAGATGATCATAGCTTTTTTCTTATTTAAACTCCTGAATTTTATCATTTTTCCAGACATGGTATTACAAAATAGACAGGTACCATTTTTACCTGCCAATTGTCAAGGTTTTACATTAGAGCAAAAAAGTACTCTCATACAGTTCTTATAGAACTTAAGTTGATGAAACCTAAGTTGAAGGCATTTGGTACTGTAAAACAAGCCCCTTGAGTTGTCCATTTCCTTTAAGTCAGACACTTCATTTCCAGTATTTTATCCTTTTCAAAGAACCAAATATAAACAGAGAAGATATAAAAGTTATGTGTTAAAGAAGATAAATACCACCAAGTGTTATGAAGTATGCTTACCTATAGAAGACACATTTTTTTCAACACCTACTTTTGTGCCACAGATTTTTTCCAGATTATATCACACTAGTATTCTAATTAAATTCTATCTTTGAAGGTCAGAATAAATCAAAATAGATACATTTAGGGGCTGGGGGGGCGTAGCTCAGTGGTAGAGTGCTCACCTTGCATGTGGAAGGCACTGGGTTCGATCCTCAGCACCACATAAAAATAAAATAAAGGTATTGTGTTCATCTACAACTAAAAAAATTATTAAAAATAGATATGTTTAGCAATAAACAGATCTTCACCTTACATAAAATTCTTCACCTTTTTAAAGAACTGACCAGAGATCTTTTAATTTGCTTCTTTCTTATTGAAAACCCTTTTTATAAAATTGTTATTCATATATGATGTTTTGATAGCATAAAATTGGATAAGGCACTGCCACATCTGTAATTATGGTAATTCGAAGTGATGGTAGGGTTTGGTATTTTCATTTGCTTATGTTAAAACATGATAATAGAGCTCTTGGTTTATTCTTAGTATATAAGCATATTTTGATTTTAAGAAAGCCTGTTATTAAATACTATGTAATGTTCTAAAAACTAAAACTTATTGAATGCCTTATATGCAGGAATCTGTTACACATTTTATTTACTATTTGCTCTTAACAGGCACATTTGATGAGTCCCTAATATTTGTTCTTAGATGAATCTAGATTGGGAAGAGTCTGCAAGAGTTGTTTCCCAATAGAATTTGGCCAAACCATGATTAAAACACATATAGTAGAACTTCTTTATAGCAACTGCAGGACTGGGCAACAAGACAGGTACTGTCTTGTTAAAAAACTGCACTGTTTCAGGCAGAGTAAATGATTCAATCTAAAAATATCTAGATCTATGCAAATTTGTATAATAAATTATATTGTTACCCAAATGACATTATTTTTAATATATGTTAACATTTGTTTCAAGCCCAGTAATATATCCTGTCTGTACCTAGATATAACCTATAGAAATAATTTTAATTTCTTCCCACCTTCATCAGTATTAGTGAAGTAGAAGTATTTGAAAAAATTTCTTAGAATAGATAAAACGATTCTAAGAAATAATTCCATATGACATAGGAAATTATACGTAAGGTAATGAAGTGATTATTTTAAACTTCTAAACCTGTGGGATGGTAAAAAAAAATGGAAAACGTGAGTAGCAGTAGCTGTGTAACAACACATTTCTGATGAGAAAATCAAACCAAGGCAAGTGAAAGTTTTTATAGCAGAAGAGTCTTGCTCTAACACAATCCTTACATGAAATCTCATTTTTCTTTCTGAATACTCCCTTTACAATTCTACCAGTAACTTTAAAAAAAAATTTGTAGTTGTAGATGGACAGCATGCCTTTATTTTATTTGTTTATTTTTATGTGGTGCTGAAGATTGAACCCAGTGTCTCACATATGCAAGGCAAGTGCTCTGACACTGAGCTACAGCCCCAGCCCTCTACCAGTAACTTTTTTATTTAAGAAAATGGAATGTGTTAGGAGCATTCTAAAAATTTCAAAGAATAAAATGTTTGTCTTTTTAGAAAATCTGAGTATACTGAGACTTTCATGTCTTCATATATTGCATTTGATCATCAACAAATGTGTGAGGTGAATACTGCAGAGTTGCTATTTTAACAATGTGGAAATTAAGACTCAGAGGTTTTCAAGGGTCCACCCTAGAATGAGGTAGCTAATAAAGAAGGAAGACTGGTAGGAGCCAGCACTCTTTTTTTACACCATTATCCCTCCAGATGTCAAGCAGATACATGAGCCTATCAAGTTTAGATTAAATGTTATTAAAGTTCATAGTAAGAGATGTAGTGTCTGTCCTGCAACACCACAAATTTGTGTACCTATTCTGTTTTAATGCATTTGGCACAGTTTACTGCAAATTGGTACTTCAGATTTTCTTGGCAACAAACTGCTAAGAGTTCGTTAACACATTGAGCAATTAGCTCACTACCTTTAAATTCTTTTAAGTAGTTCACTAAATTCTCTACAGTTAAATTCAGTTGTATAAAAAATAGTGAAATGAATGGAATTATCTTAGTTGTAAAGTATAGACCCATGCAAATAATTTATTTGGCTAATTAACCAGTGTACATTTTTGCTTACATGATGCTATTTTTATGCTTACAAATAAATCCTCATGGACTTATTATACATTGATATTGTTTGTCTTATTTGTTTAGAATTTTTATAAAGATGACTTAATTCTAGCATTGAGAAGGCAAGGAAATTTAGTTCCACAACTTGGACACTAATGATTTGTATTTCCCAGGGAGAATTGAATTAGGTTTTATTAGTAAATTGGGCCTATAACATTTAAGGCCAGATTTTATTAGATTATCACACATCAGCATTAGCAAACTGTAAACTTTACTGAAATATAGAAATAGGAGCCAAAAATCAAGGCATAGAATCCTGTAACTTGGGAAGATGTTTTACCCTAGAGGAATTATAGTCCTGAGCTAGAAAAATATTTTCAGTTATTTATTTGCCTTTAGAAATTTAGAAACAGAAAAATTGGTGATAGAACTGCCCTCATCAACTTATTATTAATTTCCTATCTGGTAAGCTGAGCAAAGTTTTCTTAGAAATGCACACTAGCTGTTTGTAAAGCCAAAGATATTCCCGCCCCCCACCAAAAAAACTTATTGTCACTTTATTAGGACTTTCATTTAGGAGAAGAAATTTAGCACAAATGAAATAATGTAACTGACTGTATCCTGTAAAAATGTTAACACAATGATTATGGTGTAGCTTTGTACTGAGAGAATTGAAATGGGAGTTAATCCAGTCCTTACTGGGAAGTTATACCACCACCATTTAAGAATGACTATCTGGTGTTAAAGTTTATAGATTTTTCACATGTATTAAATACATTTTTTTAGCTATACAGATATAAGTAGTTGTAAATTTAATGGAGAGAAAGTCAAAACTTTTAAGCAAAGATGACTGCTCGTGATATAGTTGGCCTAGAAAGTGCTCTCATTTAAAATATGAGATTGTTGAAGGAAACAGAATGCCAATCACCTTTATAGTGGCTGGCTTATTCAAACTCTAATGAGAGGAACCACGGTGCATGCAGTTGATTCATAAGCACTGCTCCCCTCAAAAAATACAAGAGAACTAGAGCAGCTCGTTTTCTAGTTCCTTTAAGCATGGTTTCATTGATACTACCCTTGCTTCTTAATCGGGGATGTTTTCTAATTTAAGGTATGTCTATTTGATCCCATCTGTGTTTTAATGTGATTTAAGTATTTTTGTTAAATTTTTCTTATTAAAAACATTAAACTGGAATTTTTCTTAATTTTTTAAATAGTTGAAACTTAGGGCCTTTCAGTTTTTATATGTAATATTAATTAATTCCCATATTCTTCACATCACCTATAATCATTCCAGATATGAGCCATATGGGCTGTATAAACTGATTTGCACTTATTTTGAGTAGGAATTGTGCAGACTGTGGATGAATTATTAAATTTATACACTAACTACATCTAAGAGGGAAGGATTAAGTCCTGGTAAATGAGAAAGCAATGTGCAGAGGAAGGCCTGCCTGCTTCAGCTGTGTAGTGGCTATAGGGTCAGTTCCAACTAAAAAGTTTTTTGTTGTTGTTGTGTTTTTAAAGGGGGGGGGGG
>NW_026000019.1:21052775-21055223 GCF_001458135.2 Marmota marmota marmota
GGGGTGGGGAGTCTATAAAATCTCTTATAGAAGTATCTAAGACAAAAACAAGGAAATATAATGTTCTGAACTCAGCGGGTTCAAACCACTTGAGCTGCTATGACAGCTCATAAAACTGAGAGTAGTTTTTAACTGGGCTCTGTTTTACATTGCCAAAGTGAATTTTCCTTGCAGGAAGTAGCCAGAGGGTTTATTTAGTTTCCAGTCCATGGCTTTGATCTTTCTGTACTGTCACATCTCAGGTTACATAGCCCTTTTTCACGGCAGTAAATCTGCAGCAGTTAATGAGAATAAAATTTCCTCCTCCTTACTGCTGCATGCTGTTAATGCCAAACCACAGCCAACTGCATATTTGCAGAATTTCAGCTAGATGTATGACAACAGTGCAATCAGTGTGATCTTGTTGTCTTTGTAATTCATTTTATTGGGTTTTCTTCCTTTTTAAGTGACTTACTTTATCAAGCAAGTCAAGTGATTGCAAGGACAAACCTGGAAGGAAGATGTAGAGCATTTGTTACTAAGAGAAGGTGTCCAGGGAGGGCAGGGGATGACATGCCTGCATGCTACCATGAAAAGTCACATTGGTCTACTTTAAAGCTTTTAAAAGATCAAGCCCTTCTGTCTCCTCAGATAAATAGTTATTTCTTTGGTTGTGTTGAATGTTTAGTTTCAATGTAAATTGATAGTTAATGAGTTTTTTTTAATAAGAGTCAGAACATTCTTTTTAAATTCTTGTTATAAAAAATGTACCATAGTATTTAAGAAAATTTCAAAAAGCCTGACCTCCATATTATAAGATCTATTCTTAGAATAAAAATAGCATTGAAGGGGCTGGGGTTGTGGCTCAAGTGGTAGAGTGCTCGCCTAACACATGTGAGGCACTGGGTTTCATCCTCAGCACCACATAAAAATAAAAAATAAAGATATTGTATCCACCTAAAACTAAAATAAACAAATAAATATTTTTTTAAAAAATAGCATTGAACATCTATTGAACCATCTAATCAAATGGGTCCTTATACACAAAAGAAACATCATCAATATCTATTTAATAAATCAGTAGAATTTCAAAATCACATTTAAGCTGAATTTTATATATTAATTTGTGCATCTTTATAGTGAAGTACAAAAAATCTCATTTTTTTCTTTTTTGTTATAATTACACCTCTCAACATTAATTATGTGGTTCTATGAACAGACATAAAAGTTATTTTTCACTTAGACCTTGTATCTTTCTTTTCTACTGCCTTGCTTTGTGGTTAACAGTTGGAATTTGGCAGCTTTTTATCTCTGTCAGGAAATTCACCCTCAGAAGGCCATTTTGAATGATAGAAAAGACAAATATATTTTGTTTATATATTATATTTATGTATATAAACAAAAGTATTATTAAATGATTTTAAAAATCACTTTCTGTTTTCTCACTATTGAAGTCAGTTACTGTGACAGCCATCTGATTACACAGAAGAAATCCTTTCCTTTTTTTTTTTTTCTGGTACTGGGAATTGAACTCAAAGGCACTCAACCACTGAGCGCCACATCCCCTGCCCCATTTTGTATTTTATTTAGAGATAAGAGTCTCACTGAGTTGCTTATTAGCACTTCACCGTTGCTGAGGTGAACTCTAGATCCTCCTGTCTCAGCCTCCCTCCCAAGCCACTGGGATTACAGGCATGCGCCACTGTGCCCAGCTGCCTTTCCTTTTATAAAAGGATAAATCAGCCATGTGTAATACCTATTCATTGATTTAGTTAACTGTCAGGAAAATGATGGCTTTAAAGTGTTTTGAGAATTCTGGAGCATATTTCTAAATTGAGGACAATAAAATCTTTTTTTTTCTTCTGTGTTATAATTAAAATTATCAAGCATTAATCATTTGATTCTATGAACATATATAAAATTTATTTTTTTCTTGATAAAATAGAAGGTCCACTTTTGGGAAAATGCTGAGTACTGGCTACACAATAAGAAAGAGAAGTGGTTTGAAAACTTAAGAGGGGTACAACACTCATCACACATCTTTTAGAAGATACTAGGTATGATGTAAGGTATTGGACTTTACTGCAAATTGGACTCTTGGAATTATTATTTTTAAATAGCCTATCTGTGTCTACTTAAATTGTAACATCATAGTTTACATATAAAAAATAAAATAAAGATGAAAGCTAAAACAGAATTTTAGAATGTGTCTGACAGGCTATTCTGCAGTTTGTTTTTGTTTTTCTGCCACTGTAAATCCATCCAAATTGAGGTCTTGAGAGTCCACAGAAATTCTCTGCACAAAGTAAACATTATTTGTTTTTTTGGTTTTTTGTTTTTGTGCTCTTAAAAATGTTTTTGTTTTTTCTTTAAAAAAAAAAAAAAACAACAACAGTTGGTAGAGTGCTTGCCTTGTATGCACAAGGCCCTGGGTTCAATCCCCAGCACCAAAAAAAAAAAAAAAAAAAA
>NW_026000019.1:21055231-21068961 GCF_001458135.2 Marmota marmota marmota
AAAAAAAAAAAAAAAAAAAAAAAACAAACATAAGCCAGGAGCAGTGGCACATGCCTAATCCCAGTGGCTCAAAAGGCTGAGGCAGGAGGATTGTGAGTTCAAGGTCAGCCTCAGTTAACTTAGAGAGTCCCTAAGCAACTTAAGGAGACCCTGCCTCAAAGTAAAAAATAAAAAGGGCTGGCGATGTGGCTCAGAGGTTAAGCACTCCTGGGTTCAGTCCCCCACCCCCCAAAAAAATAAGAAAGAAAAAGAAAACAAATCTTAAAACAAGTGAAGCAGCTCAAAAGACATTATATTTTTGGAACATGAACCAGCAAGTTTCAAGTGAAATTATTGGAAAGGAATAGAAGCAAAGCAGGCTTCAGTGCCATATAGACTTAATCTTTATTCTAATTGTATTATTTGAAATGTCAGTTCCTAAATGGTTTCAAATCTGTCTATGATCTGAGATATGTTTATTAATAATGATGATGATATTTGTTAAAATACATTGAGTACCAGGCAGTGATTGTTAAGAAAACAGAGCTTATAGTTAAGCAGTTTGCCCAGTCCATAAACTTATTTTTTACCCACCTTTTGTTCTTCCCTTCTGTTACAGTGAAAGAAGTGTCCTTTTTTTCAAAGTCTAATCAGTCAAAATATTTTTACCCTGGACCCCATCCCTCTTGCTTTATCAAGGACTTCTTTCATGTCTTAAGTCTTTTTCCCTCTACCGTACCATTCTCGTCAGCATATACACATAATTTGGAATCTCCTAATTTAAACTCTCTTTGGCGCCACATCACATTCCAACAACTGCCCATTTCTCACTTCCTCAAAAGACTTCCATTCACTCTTCATCCAGCTTCTCCAGTATTGTCAAAATCACCTTTCTTGGGGAAGAAGGCCAGCGTCTCATTGGGGGATTCTTCTGCCAAGGAATCCAAGCCACCCTAAATAGCCACCCTAAACCTTAATATCTCAAATAATTAAGCCATCCTAAATTTTAAGATCTCAAATAATTAACAAATAATAAAACACAAACACTCAGAAATATATTTACAAAAGCAAAGCCCCTGATAGATCTAGTCCACATGGGTTCTTGAACTAGACAAAGACAAAATGACTCTGGTGGTTTATTTAAGGGAGTACATCAAAGGCAGGGGTAAGGTTTCAAGGGTGGAGTCTTGCTTTGTGATGTCTTGCAGTCAGCAGGTTGATTGACATCTTGACAGGTCACACCCATTTCAGGGTCTGTGTGGGATCTTAGGTAGAGCTTGAGGAGGGGGGAGGTTCACCAACATCAGAAGGTCAATCCCTGTGGGGAGTGCCCCCAGGGAGTTCCCAGTGCCAGACTTATCCCCTCAGGAGGCTACTATGCACAACCTAGTCCACACACAGCCCACAGAGGGCTTGTAATAATCACCAGTAGTTTTCGTATTGCCACATCTAATGGGCCATTCTCATCTTTAGTGCTCACTAGTTTTTGACAGTTATCCAAGCCCTGCTTTTTACAACTCCTTTCTTTCAGCTCTCAAAACACATCATTTTCCTGGCTTTTATTCTAAGCCCTCATTCCTTTTCAGTGATCTTTGTGGCTCTTCTCTTTTCTACCTACGATTAGATGCTGGTTGCTCTATTCTCTAGCCATACCCTATTTGGGGGACATCCTCGGTTCTAACTATACCCACCACCTCTGGGATTTCATCCAGATCCCATGGGCTTAAACACTGTCTTAAGCTTATATGCTTTAGCTGAGGCACCATTCTTATCCCTCTTGTTATTTGACATATTCAATTGAATGTTTAATATATTTTTCAATTGTTGGGCAGGGGGTGTGACTCAGTGGTAGAGCATTTGCCTAGCATGTATGAGGCCCTGGATTCAGTCCCCAGTCCTGCCCCCCCCAAAAAAAGTTACTAAATTGCTAGTTTTCCCCATATAAATAGGTTCCTTTCCTAATCATCTCCTAATCATCCTATCTCAGTAAATGTCACCACTATCCACCAGGTTGTTCTAGCCATAAACTTGGGAGGCTTCCTCGCTTCTTCCCTTTTCCTCCTGATTACCTTCTTTCCACAGTGCAGACCATCTGCGAGTCCTATTTTTTCCTATCTAGACTGTCTCAGATTTGGTAATTTCATTCCCACCATTGACACCTAGTCCAAGTTGCCATCTGTTTCCTCAACTCCTCAGCCTGGGAACTGATTGGCCTGCTTCTGCACTCACCCTCCCTCACATTCCTTTTTTTGTTTTTCAAGGTAGCTATCATGTCTTTAAAGTATCAGTGATGTGCCTCCCACCTGCCTTCCTGGCTTCCCTTGCCCTGTAATCAGATGCAGACTTCTTACCTTGTTCTGTGCCATCCTACTTTGTTTGACACTTACTGCTTCTCCAGTCTCACCTTCAAATGACCCAGTTGCTTACCAATTACGTTCACCCCAGGCTGCTTTCTCTTCCTCTCTTGCCAAGTCTTTTTCACTTTTTCACCTTTGTACTTAGCTTAAATAATCTTCATACTTGTAAGATAACTTGCTGCTGCTTATGTTTCAAATCTCAGCTCAAATACTACTTTCTTAGTCTTTTCCTCACAAAATCTTCAAAGAAGACCCTTTTTCTCCATATATCCTAATGGTTTCTTTGTTCTCTTGTTAGTCTTATTCCTTCCATAAGAATATAATTTCTAAAAGGACTAGAACCTTGACTATCTTGTTCAAAGTTGTATCCACGTACCTGACATACACTAAACTCTGAGTAGGTGTTTGTGTAATAACTGAGTTGTGAAGATCAGAGCCAGTATTCAAACACAGACATGCCTTACTGCATTTCCATTTGATTTTCAATGTGAACTATTTTTTAAAAAATTTATTAAATTTACATTTAATCTATTATTTCACAGCAAAGGAAGAAATAATGTTAGTAGAAAAATTCTTGGCCATTCTTTGACTCTGTTTCTAGACTTCCAGTTCTAGATCAGGAGCTCCAGAGTTTTGTGTCACGCAGATGCTGGAAAAAAAAAAAAAAAAAAAAAAAAACGTAGGGAGAACACAGCACGCTGAAAGCCTGGAAATGTTTACACATCAGGTAACAACCAACGGTAAAGCTTTGTCATGCCGCAAAAATCTTTGCATCCAATTTCCATGAGGAGCACAGGAAAATACTTTTGAAGTCTCCACATAACTGTCCATCCTTTTAAAGAAAATCTACTTCAAGCAAAGTTATCAACCTGCAGAAAAATCACACATAGCATTACTAAGTATATTCCAAAAAAATGTACAATATGCATAACTGGAAAAAAATACAACATTTAAAAAAATTGTAAGAAAAAATTCTTATCAGTAATGGCAATAACCAACTATCTATTTAGAATTGCAAAATAATTATTTTCCTGGAGTTATATATCTGAAATACAAGTTTTTCATGCAGAAAGATGAGTAGAATATGTTCAGAAGTCACTTGATTCAGTTAGAGCCAATCTCATTGCTGACTTGCTATAAATATTTTTTTTTTCAGTTTTGTTGTATCTGGAGGAATGATGCCTCCATACTTAAAACACTAGCCTAAAATTCTTTTAATAATTTTTAAAGTTGTATCTTTAGAGAACATTGCTGAAACCGGAATATTATAGAAATTTATATTACTTTTTATTGTTAAGTAGCATAAATTCTATAGCAACAAATTCTACCCAATACTTAAAATGAATAAAAGGTTTCCTTGGCCTTATTTCTTCCCTATTACCAGATTATGGTTGGTAATAAATCAGAAGCATAGCATACATGCTGATGGGTTTTGGTGTTTTTGCTGTTTCTGTGATTTCCAAAAGATACTTTTAACTCATATTTTAAAAAGTTTCTATGATGACAATTG
Organism: Marmota marmota marmota; assembly: GCF_001458135.2. NCBI lineage: Eukaryota > Metazoa > Chordata > Mammalia > Rodentia > Sciuridae > Marmota > Marmota marmota. The sequence goes on from NW_026000019.1 coordinate 21,059,078, forward strand.
AAATTAACTTTATGGAGCATAAGGTAAAGAATCAAGGTAAAGGTATGCACTTATAACACTTAAACTTTCCTTTACCCAGGACCTTTTTAATTGACAAGCACTGGGGTGGGAGCCGGGGAAGAAACTATCCCTTTCCTTCTAAGAAGCTTGTAGTGCAGGGTTAAGATATAATTTTTTGTATATATTCAAGCATCTTACTTATTATCCCTTACTTCAACTTTCATTTTTTAAAAAAAATATTTCAGGAGAGTGGTATTACCAGGTTTAGAAAAAGAAATAACACTAAGCACGGCATTAGTATCAAAGGTGTTTTACATTTCCTACCCACTTTTGTGTTATTCCCACACCTAGAGTAAATGTATGTCTTCAGTAGAATAAGTTTCTTAAGTATGTTATAATTTTGCTTAATTTTTAGAGGAAACAGAATTAGTGATCTTTAGAAAAGAATGCCATATTACCTTAAATAATGAAACCTTTCCCCCTTTTCACTTGAAGAATATGTTATTTGGAGTGTTGTTTTTCATTAAATTATTTCTATTACAGGAACATATAGACATTTAGTATTTTACAGAAAAACAACAATCTAATTATATAATATGGTAAATTTTATTTTTTAAACTTTATGGAATTTTAAGCTAATTAGGGCAATACTAACAAAGAATCACAGTATCTTTGAAATACGACCTACTAAAGTTATAGGTCTAGTAATCTATTACAGTTTAGTTGCTTCATTATCATAATAAGCAGTTTAGAAGGATTACTCCAGCAACAGCCTGTTGTGACTTGTAATAGAAAAATAGCCCCTTTTAAAACATGTCAATGTCCTAAAATATGTAATTTGGATAATTTTGAGATTTGGGAGAGCCACTATATCAAGAAGTTGGTTGTACATGTTGATTTCTAGGCCTCCTATCTCATGAGCGAAATGTTCTCAGAGTAGAAACTGACTTTTCATTTTAGGTAGGTAGATAGATAGGTACATACATGCACACAAATGCGTGTCTGGAGAAGGGGGACTCTTGACCAACAGCAGGTAGGCACCATAGTCACTTTAAACAGAACCAGTATTTTCCTTGCCCTACACACCTGAAACAACTACTATAGGTAGACTTCTACACTGATACGGAATACTGCCTAAAACCCAGATCCCCCCAATGTGCAGTGCATTCTCATCACCCTGAAGAACCGTCAGAGTTGCCCAGCTTGCTTATAAGTTTCAGATCCTCAGGTTGGCACAACCCCAAAGACAACGGACATCACAAAATGAAAATACACCACCCTAAACATTCTCATGACCTGTCTAAGAGAAACCAATGCTAGCAGTAAGCCTAAGTACAGGAATGTGTACATTGTGGGAAATGGTGGTTTGTGGGAGATAACTAAAAAACCTTACCCTTAATTTACTATTTTAAAAATAAATTCACAGAATATAGAATAAGATGAAAAAGCACACAAATAGCATTCCCTGTTGTTTTGTCCCTTTGAGGTGTTGTATCATTTGCATTAATGATGACATAGAATCTGAAGGGTTTTGACTGAATAACTTTATTTATACGAGCAGTCCAGTCTCACTATGGTAAAAGGAAGGTGATTGGCCATGGCATCATTTTAGTGCAATGGTAATTAGTATGCCTATGTGTAGGTATAAGTCTCTATGACTTATGTAAGAGCCCTGTAGAGGCAAACAGGAAGTGAATGTAAGAAACCTGCCAAGTATGCTAGAATGTCTGTCTGCACCTTACGACAGGATTCAGAATCGCCTAAGCATTTTTAAGGAAGGCTCCATCACTTTCATATGTTGTAACAGCGGCAACACCACATATACTATAAAAGCATATTAATCTTGTAAGAAATTTGGAAATATGATAAGTTCAGTATATAGAGATATTAAAAGTGATAGCCATTATTTTACAAAGATTAAAACCGTGACAAAGAAAGTTACAGATATGGAATGTTAACAAGTCATATCAGTAGAGACAGAATCCCATCCAGACCCTTATTCCAAAGTCATTGCACTCCTCTAACTTTGTTAAAATTCAAGAGTTGTTAGTAAGCTAATTTTCAAATTAATTGTGCTGCATTTAAGAAAATTAATTGCCATTCCTAAGGGGAAACTGCCCATACATCAATGATAAGGAAAAAAATAGTATAGTGCTTCCTTATGCCCTTTAAAAATAATTTTAAGATACGGTAATAAGATATGAGTAAGAAAAACATTTGTTAGAATCACTTACTTTCACATTCTAAGTCTGCACTGAATTTGTTTCATACAAACAGTTTATGACCAAAGGGTGCTTAGCCATGTTCTTTGAAGATGATAGAGCAACACCTTACTTCATCATCAGAAGACTTGTGATTAAACTACCTATTTATTAGCCTTAGGTCTAAGCACAATATGGATTTCCTTATTTTTTAATAAGCATATAATGTAACGGTGAAATATATTCGTAAGGAACAAGAAAGCTATGAGACAAATATGGAGATTTACTTTAGCACCTATTCTAGTGCTAAATACACTACTAATATGTTATACTATATTCTGAGATCCTAAAGTCTGTAGAGGATGCTAAATATTTGAAACTTTTATCTGACATATTATTATAGAACTACTAAATTAGTGGCTGAAAAGTAACCAAATAACCTCTCCCAACATGGATCTTTCAAAGTATCCTAATAAGACAAGGAAATGTCTTTTTGTATATTTGTAATTATAAACTTATTTAGAATCAAAATTTAAATATTCATGTCTAGCCTTTTAAAAATATGCACTTTACCCCACTATGAATCAGCTGTGGCAAGGGTGGGTTAGGGAAGAATTCCCAAGCTGGTTGTAACCCCTGATGTTTCGGATATGCCTTGGTCCACATGAAAAAAATATATATATATTTATATATATACATACACTTTATTGTGTTTAAATAGGACTGGGTATCTCAGTGGTAGAGCGCTTGCCTAGCAGATGTGAGGCACTGAGTTGAATTCTCAGCACCACATATAAATAAATAAAATAAATGTCCATCGACAACTAAAAAAAAAAAAAAGTTTGAAAAAATAGGAAAATAGGACTGATGGGATGTAACTCAATGATGGACCACTTCCTGGCATGGACAAAGCCCTGGGTTTGATCCCCAGCACCAAAAAAAAAGTGTTGAGCTTCTATTATCCTTAATTTTGGAAAAGTATCCATCAACCACTGCTTGATTTTTATCTGACAAACATAATTTGTCTGTTAGGTAGCCAAAAAATCAAAGCAAATGAAGGGACTAGAAATAAATTAGAAACATTAGCATCTTAAATTTGATAAATTTCTGAGGTTGGTTTTTTTTTTAAGGCAAACTATCTCCAATGTAAGGTAGTAAAAGAACTTTGGAGACATGCATATTAACAAAAAATTAACATTATTTTTTTATTTGAGAGAATGATATTGTGTCAATAGAGCTGGCATGCATGTTAAATGGCCATATTACCTGTTTGATTTTGTTCACATGACAGATTTCTGTTTTATAAAGAAAAAAAGGAAATTGATACAGCCCTTTTTAATATAGTTATGATAATTTTAGATTCTATTCAGTTTTTGAACTTGTTCATTCCAATAGGGCATTATGACTGAGATTCTGTTTGGTGCTTAAATCACAGTAACTAAAGGTCATTATTCATATTTTAACTGGTTAGTCCAGCTAAAGAGTTTTTAATACTAGCATTAACTTTTGAATTATGTTTGAGGTATTTGACTTTACGGCATGTTTAGTTTCTTTTCATTTCTTATTAGTATTTTTCAGTCTCCTGCCCCTGCCTCCAACAAGAACTCTCCTCTCTGCTCAACATCAGAAACATTTTCCTTTTTGGCATGTGCTTGCTAGTTCCCCAAGCAGTATAAGCAAATTGGAAAGTTCAGCTGTCATTCTTGGAAGGTCATAGATCACACTAGCAGTCTGAGTAATCCAAGAGGTTTTAAGTATCATAGCATTTAGTTTAAAGTGAAATTTGCTCTGACAGGGCTGGCAGACCAATAGGAAAAAGAAATATTTGTGCTTGCAAAAGTGCATATGTAGAGACCAAGAGTATAAGTGATGGCTGGAAGTGATTTCAGTCTAAAAAAACAAATCATTAAGAGAGTGCATAGGGGTAAAATACACAGTTCATATTTTAAAGAGTCTCAAAATGAACCAGCACTAAGGTTAGCATTACATAGTAATTAGTTGTGGTGTTCAGGATTTAACTCACTCAGTCCCAGACAGTATGGTTAAACTATCACTGAGAAAACACTGCTCCTAACTCGATGTTCTCTACTTTAAGCCTACAGCAGTTATCTTTGTACCTTAGAAAACCCAGGTATTATGACAGATTATATAAATGTTGAACCAGGAACAGACAAACAATTATTTAAAAGAGGTGCTAATGACTAAATTTAGTGACCCAGAGGTTTTTGAGCCTCTGGGTAAGTTCCTTTAACATTTGGTGGCATGAAGTGAAGCAGTGCCTGTATTAGAACTGCCGGTTTCAAGAAGTCCTTATACTTAAGTGAAGGAGTGTAAGTTAAAAATGACTAGAGATACCAGAGAGCCTGAGGTCATTATAGGTCTAGATAAATATTCACTTCAACTTCACAGTCATATCAGATGACTCCCATTGGGCACCTATTAAGAGTATTGTTTCTGTTAACAGCTACAGATAAGGATAAATAAAATACCTTCTAGTAGTTCCAATTACTTCTTTCAAGTCATTGTTTGCTTCAAGAAAGCCAGTTTTGAGTCATAAGAATACATGGTTTATAAGTTTTTTTTCTTGAATGTGCAGAGCAGATAAGTAACAATTAAAAAAATAAATAAATAAGACTTCCAGCAAGATGGCACTGAGCTCCTACACAGAGAGGTAGAAATGGTGGATGAGATGTGACAGACAGTTTCAATACATGACCAAGTTCCCAAGCAAGATGGGAAAACTCCAGGTATCAAAAAATAAAATAACCATCCACCAGAGTATTGAAATAGGTGTAGGTTATATGATACTAGAAGATATAAATGAATCCCTTTTATAAAGCTTGGAACTTCAAAAGGCTCCTTTTTTTCTTACCAGCCGAAAGGACTAGATAATTTTAATTCATCATCCTAGAGAAATGGTCAAAACTTGTCTTGTGCCCCAAGCCTTCAGTAGAGAGGACAGACACCCCTGAGAAAGAGAAACCCTCGAGCTGGCTCCATCACATGAGTAGATTGTGAATCCATCCTGTGCATCTAGTGCAGGGATCCCCAAGTCAAGAAATTAACAGGTAATGTCTGACAGTCCCTGGTACATTATAAACAAATACTGAAAATCCCTGTAGAAATATTCCACAGCTCAAGGGCCAACAGACAGGAAACAACAACAAAAACTGAAATCGACTGCACAATAAGAAAATTACAAAGCATGTGAAGAAAGGACCATCATGAAGGAGAATTATCAGACACAGTAAGACATAGGCACCCAAGAGCTAGAGTTCAGAATCTCAGATCAGGTGAGTGGTGCATGAGTGTAATCACAGCTACTGGGGAGGCTGAGCAGGAGGATTGGGAGCTCAGGGCCAGCCTGGGCAACCTAGTGATACCCTGTCTCAAGATAAGAAATAAAAAGGTTCCATGGTAGAGCACCACTAGGTTCTATTCAAATAGAAGAAGAGAGGTCTCAATGGGACTATAAAATGTACTATTTAAGATACCACCGATGACATTTCTCCCCGTTAAGAAACATAATCATTAAAATAGACTCTAGATGAGCAAACAATTAAGGTATATAAGAAGAGGTGTAAATTGAGATTAAAAGAGAGAGAAATGGGCTTTCTTTGCCATTTGGAATAAATTAGTGACTATTTTTACATATGCTCCCTGAATGATTAGTACAAATTAGTTTTTATCTGGAGCATCTCAGCATAGTAACTAAATTGAAAGGATCTGTCCCCAAGGTGGTGCTTTTTTCTTTTAGAACTGACTGACAGATATCTGTTTAGAAAAACTTTAATAAACTCCAGATGAGTACTTTAGATTCAGCTTCCTACCATTCATATAATTTGCCCTTGGTTTTTGGAAAATTGTTAGTTTGACCTCACTAAGAATTTGATTCTTCAAGATGATTTAGATATTTAGTTTTATCATAATGAAAAAAAGCTTATGATTAAGCATATGAAGAATAAGAATAAAAACTAAAAGGAAAATGACATCTAAACTTGATCTATATTGGTGAAACCCATTTAAAAGGCTCCTTAGCTGTGTGCTCTTAGATTTCATTTTCTCAATAATACTTTTGTTCAAATTCAAAGTAATAAATAATGCCTTTGAGCAACCCAAAATATATGCATTTATTACAAGTGAATTTATAGAAACCAGAAAAGAGGCCATTTATGTAGTTCAGTGAAGATCTTAGAAGCCATGCTATGATGTTAGTACTTTAATATACATTGTGGTTTCGGTGTCTTTGACAATTGGCATCTTTTCTATTTTCCTAGGCACCAACTTACACAAGTTTTTAAAATATAGGTATTTCTATTTAAGTTATTTCATGTTAATAAAATGAATACATTGATTATCTAACGGCAGAGAAATTTAAATTTGATAAGCCTTGTTTTTTTTTTTTTACTTGTTCATTACTACTTTATTTATTTATTTTTTTAATTTTTTATTGTGGGTTGTTCAAAACATTACAAATTTCTTGACATATCATATTCCACACTTTGATTCAAGTGGGTTATGAACTCCCACCTTCACCCCATACACAGATTGCAGAATCACATCAGTTACACATCCATTGATTTACAAATTGCCATACTAGTGTCTGTTGTGCTCCGCTGCCTTTCCCATCCTCCACCCTCCCCCCTCCCCACCTCTCCCCTCCCCTCCCCTCCTCTCTCTCTACCCCCTCCACTGTATAACCCTGAGGGTCTCCTTCCATTACCATGCAATTTCCCTTCTCTCTCCCTTTCCCTCCCACCTCTCATCCCTGTTAAATGTTAATCTTCTTCTCCTGCTCTTCGTCCCTACTCTGTTCTTAGTTACTCTCCTTATATCAAAGAAGACATTTGGCATTTGTTTTTTAGGGATTGGCTAGCTTCACTTAGCATAATCTGCTCTAATGCCATCCATTTCCCTGTAAATTCTATGATTTTGTCATTTTTTAATGCAGAGTAATACTCCATTGTGTATAAATGCCACATTTTTTTTATCCATTCGTCTATTGAAGGGCATCTAGGTTGGTTCCACAGTCTTGCTATTGTGAACTGTGCTGCTATGAACATCGATGTAGCAGTGTCCCTGTAGCATGCTCTTTTTAGGTCTTTAGGGAATAGACCAAGAAGGGGAATAGCTGGGTCAAATGGTGGCTCCATTCCCAGCTTTCCAAGAAATCTCCATACTGCTTTCCAAATTGGCTGCACCAATCTGCAGTCCCACCAGCAATGTACAAGTGTACCCTTTTCCCCACATCCTCGCCAGCACTTGTTGTTGTTTGACTTCATAATGGCTGCCAATCTTACTGGAGTGAGATGGTATCTTAGGGTGGTTTTCATTTGCATTTCTCTGACAGCTAGAGATGTTGAGCATTTTTTCATGTACTTGTTGACTGACTGTATGTCCTCCTCTGAGAAGTGTCTGTTCAGGTCCTTGGCCCATTTGTTGATTGGGTTGTTTGTTCTCTTATTGTCTAATTTTTTGAGTTCTTTGTATACTCTGGATATTAGGGCTCTATCTGAAGTGTGAGGAGTAAAGATTTGTTCCCAGGGTGTAGGCTCCCTATTTACCTCTCTTATTGTTTCTTTAGCTGAGAAAAAACTTTTTAGTTTGAGTAAGTCCCATTTGTTGATTCTAGTTATTAACTTTTGTGCTATGGGTGTCCTATTGAGGAATTTGGAGCCCGACCCCACCAACTGTAGATCGTAGCCAACTTTTTCTTCTATCAGACGGCGCGTCTCTGATTTGATATCAAGCTCCTTGATCTATTTTGAATTCACTTTTGTGCATGGCGAGAGAAAGGGATTCAGTTTCATTTTGTTGCATATGGATTTCCAGTTTTCCCAACACCATTTGTTGAAGATGCTATACTTCCTCCATTGCATGCTTTTAGCCCCTTTATCAAATATAAGATAGTTGTAGTTTTGTGGATTGGTTTCTGTGTCCTCTATTCTGTACCATTGGTCCACCCGCCGATAAGCCTTGTTTTAAAATTAGAAATACATAGTAGGTATTCAGTGCTAAGACAAGCTCTCCATCTAGTGGTTATTTTGTAAATTACAAGCATTTTGATCTCAATAATCATCGCTTTAGGAATGTCAGGTATTATTTTTATAGGCATTATCTTATTCAAACTACACTTGTGCTCTGCGTACTACAAGAATTTCGGAAAGATTTTTTCTTCCTGTTAAACAGAGTATAGCTTCTATCAATTTTTTAAAAAATTTTGTCTGCACATGGCTTTTTTAAAAAATATTTTTAGTTTAGATGGACACAAAACCTTTATTTTATTTACTTACTTATTTTATGTGCTGAGGATTGACCCCAGTGCCTTACACATGCTAGGGCAAGCTCTTCACCACTGATCTACAACCCCAGTCCTATCAGATTTTATCTACGTGAATACCAGTCTCTTAGTTTGATGAAGCATTTTCCTGTACTAAAGGGGCAAAAACTGTTTCATTCTAATTATCAGTAATCTTGAAAATTTTCCCCTAGTTTTGAAATTTTTCTTCTTCACTGTTAGTTCAAACAAAAAAAAATATTACATTCTTTATTGTGAAGTGTAGCATAGTTGGTCACTGCTTTTCTGCCAGTGCCTCTTTCTAGGTTTTCAATACTTCACATTTGAACTTCCAGAATAGTGTCTTAAATATTTTCTAGGTTTCTGACTCTCAACCTCCTTTCCTACCACAGATAAATTTCTAAACACAGAATTAGTTTGTTCTCTTTCTTAAAAACCACCAGCATCTCTTAGAAAGCATATAGTTCTTGGCATAGTTTGTGAAGAGTTCCAGTGTCTGGTCCTTGCCTCCCTTCCTAGCTTGCTTTCCCATCACTTGCTTTCATCCTGAGCCTAAGACCTTCTCCATAACATGTGCTTTGCTGTTCTTTGGCCCACTCTTTCTTGCTCAGGCTACTACTCTATCAGCAATTCTCTCTTTACCTGTGAAATCCTACCTGTCCTCAGACTCATCTGATCATGCATTCAGACACTGTTGAGTGTCTCCTCCATGTCAGATTCTATGCTGGATACTGGGAGGTACTGCTGAACGAGACAGATTGTGCACTTGGTGGGCTTACATTCTGTAGGAGAGCACAACAATAAGCAAAATTATAATAGGTGCATTAAAATGGAGCTGTTTTCCATGAAGGCATTCTAGCCTCCCAAATTCTTCTCTAGCAGTGTGTGTGTGTGTGTGTGTGTGTGTGTGTGTGTGTATCTACCATATATTAAATAATCTATTCAGGAATATAAACATACTAATTTTGATTCTGTGTTCAACATATTAGAGTAATTAATAAAGACAATGAAATGTTCCAGAAAATTGTTAACAAATCACTTCATGCAATTCTATAAACTTCAGAGAAGTTTTGTCTCATGAAGCTAGCTCATGTCAAGTCCTTTCAGTTGACAATCCCAAAATAATTTCAGCCACTTAGGAGGCTTAGACAGGATAGCAAGTTCAAGGCCAGCCTCAGCAACTTAATGAGGCCCTAAACAAGTTAGTGGGACCCTGTTTCAAAAAATGGGAGTTGGAGCTTGGGGAATGTAGCTCAGTGATAAAGCACCCCTGGGTTAAATCTTTGGTACCAATAAATAAATAAATAAATAAATAAATAAGTTCCAAAATAATTTTAACCTTTATTATTACCTTATGGATCACAAAGTGACATTATGGTGGGTGG
>NW_026000019.1:21068982-21096102 GCF_001458135.2 Marmota marmota marmota
GTGTGGGTGTGTGTGTGCGCACACACACACACACATCCAATTATACCCATACCTGTATATTCAGTCTTAGCCAACTTGATGATAATTAATGACTCCTGACAATTTTTAAGAACAGTACAATTTTCATATACATTAATAGAGGGTCAGAGATTGGATCTCATATTCTGTACTGATTTTAGACTGCATCTTAAGTATGGTGTTAATTTCAGTTTCATTTTAAGGTAAACACTAGAAAACCAAAGTGATTTAGCATGCAAATGAGATGATAAAGATATGCTGTGAGGACTGAGTGAGGGTGTGAAGCAGTTATATCCAAGAAGAATTACACTCCTCGTGGGTCCAGAGAGTACTTCTAAAACTGATAAAACTGGATTTCATATGAGTGTAAAAAGTTTTGCACCAACAGTTTGGCATGTCCATGAGAGAGAGTCTCATTTTTTATAACGTCCACTAATAAATTTATTACCTGCTCTGTATTTATATTGCTGACTTAGGAATTTTAAAGAAGAGAAAGTTGTGTTGCTCTTATCTACTTTAATAAAATAATGATGATACTTTTCACTTACGCAGCACTTTTCATCCAAGGATTTCAAAGTGCTTTACAAATATGCACTAATTAAGCCTCACAAACAGCCAGAGGTAGGTGATTTTCTTGCTTTCTACAGGAATGTCGACTCAGGCAGAGTGTCCAGAGCCTGAGAGTGCTGGTCCCTCGCTGGCTGCCATTCCCTCGTAGTGTGCTGCATGTGGAGCGTCACTCGCCCTTTCCAGGCTCCTTTTACCCCTCTGAATCATCTCAGGCTTAGAATCCCAATGAATGTGTGCCTTAAGTTGCATATAAATATGGAGAAAATTCAGTCTGAGCTTTCTGTGTCAATTAGATTTCTAAATTTATAAAACAAACTCGAGATATGGTTTCATATTTGTTATTGGATGTTAAGTATAAATTTTTCACTTGAAGGAAATTTTCATTTTTCCTTCTAGGTAATCAAAAACCATCATTCTTGTACAATTCAGATTGATGTTTTTGGCCTTACTATTCTTACTTGCCTGTCACAACAAACCATAACCATTTTCTTTGGATTCAAATTGGGTATTTTCAAGAAAAAATACTGCATTTTGACAATTCAAAGGTTCAATAAAGGTGATATAATACAAAATAAGTAGTCCTCTCAAGAAATAGTAGTATAGTGGGTACATATGCTAATGTAGAAGGACATGAAACTTTTTGTGTAGATTAGGAGCAGAAGGGAGACACACAGTGCAAGATAGAATTAGAGCACCTATAGAGAGCCAAGTATAACACCTCTTAGCTGTAGCAAAGTGGTCACACAGGTAAAAGCAGGTATGCCTCCCTTGGTCCTCAGGGTTCCCAGTGTCCCCAGTGAGAGTACATAAAGAGTCTATCTGCTTTGTTTAAAGGAAAACCCACCATTAGGCTTTCTTGGTTTTGACCCAGGCTCTATTTTTTAAACAAGAAGTTCATCTGTAATGTATGATGAATTCTAAAAAACTTTTGGCCAGTTGCATCCCTTGAAATTTTCCCCCAAATGATATATAAGAAGCTAAAAAGGTTAACCTGACCCCATGCATTGTAACACACACACACAGATATCTCTGGGTAGGCTATTGCTTACATAAAGAGAACTTTGCTACCGTTAGCCTAAAGACTAATGTTCAAGAACTGAGACTCACTTATTAGTACTCAAGGGCCAGTCTTGCTTTCACTGACTTGAGGGTGCACAGCTTTGCTAATAATGTGATTAACATATTCAAAAAGAAAGAAAAAATAGAAGAGCCATTTGTTAATTCACAATGAAAAGAACAGGCAAATCAGATAATGTTTAAGTTTATTCTTCACTCTGCTGACAGACCACATTGGAAAACAGTCATCAAAATTTTGCCTATTAGCCATAGAAATTTAAAGAAGGAGATGGGAGTTAGCAGTTTGTATAATGGCCTCAGCCTCCGAGAATCTGTTAAGTCCTCTTCTTCATGCAGACAAGCCTGCCAAAAAGGTCACATTCTCCTGATGATTATAGGTCACCACTTCACCAAGGAATTGCTTGGGCTGCTCCTACCAGCATTGTAGCTGAAAAGCTCCTTGTTGTGTGCCCATGAGGCGGTCAAGGGTCATCTGATTTTTAGATGGAGCCTAATGGTGTTGCCAAAAGGCCCTCTGTGGGGCTCACTGTGAAGGTGCCTTTGCAGATATCCCCACTGGTCACTATGTGCCTCTCGTTTCCATCTTCTGCAGAGATCTCACCATAGCCCCTACATTGAGAAATGAGGACAAAATCACTTTGAGTTTAACCTAGGTCTTCTGATTTCAACCTCAGAGGAGGGGTGGGGAAAAAACAGGTAAGGATTGGCTGAAGGCAGGTGGTACACAGAGAGATGAAGGAGGACTGAGCAAAACTTGCAGCTGTGTAATTATCCCTTCATAACTGAGTTTTATTCGCTTCAGTGTTTCTAGAGAGGTTTCCAATAGCCAACTCTTCCTTCAGATTTTAAACTGAACCAGGGTATCTTAGCAGTGAACAGAAGGAATTTATGGACTCTACTAACCTATGAAACAGCTTTTCCAATACCCGTAGAATAAACTTCCCCTCTTTAACCTCTCTTCCCATGGAAACAAAATAGGAGGGGTGGTTTTACATAAAAAGCAGACTTAAAAATTTCAACCAACGTTGACAAATTATGGGCACAGAGTTTTTGATAAAGGAACCTAAAAATGTTGGTTTGTCTAGAATCACTCAATACAAATAATAACCTGACACTTTTCTTTCAGAAATTCTATTCCCCAAGGGGTAGATTCACATGAACATTATGTTTTATATGTATTTTGATTCTTTACATTTACTCTTTAATTCTCTCCTAACACATAAACGCACGCACAAGTCACTTAAAACATTAATTTTGAGAGTTACTTTTAAAGTGTTTCAACTTAACCTCAGTTTGATGATGAGAGGAAGTTTGCACCAATGTGAACATATTTTTAATCATATTAGATTTTGCTGAAAAGTATCTTTCCATTTAGTACAATCTCACATAATCTTGAATCATTTAAATGTGCTTTTTTCTGGAGCTTACATTTCCATGTTATAAATGGTTTCCTTTGACTGGAAATCAAGCCACTAGCATTCACTGCATGAGTTGTGCATGAGCATGTTATAGCTACTATATTTGCCTGGCAAAATAAGCATTTTTGTCATTTTTCTAAGTGTTGATTCCCTGATCCTTAAAAAGTACTTTGAATAATAGATTTTCTTCTAAATAATTTACTAATAGACTGAAGAATTTTTAATAATCATAAAGTGTATCTGCACTCCAGATATCTTTCCAACTCTGAAGGTTATCTTTGGGCTTATTTTATTTCCATAGAATAAGTCGAACCAAAACTTATAATTGTCTTCTTGATGTCACTCAAAAGAAAGATACACTATTCAGTATGTTTTTGCATTAGGAATTAGAAGGATTTGAAGATCAAACCTGGCCAGTTGTCAAATTTTGTAGAATTCTATGTCTTATTCTTTCAGACTTATGATATGATTTGACCTGTATGAGAGTTCACTGTTAAAACTCAAATTGCATGTCCCTATAAATAGTAAATTAGTCCTATATCTTCATATGAAAAAGAGGCCTTATAGTAAATAGCTAAACTCTCTTTACCACATTTTTAATTTTATCCTTCCCTAGCAGTGTATTACTGATCATTGCTAGCATGCAAAATCTTTTCATATTCTGTCATAAGAGCCATTTATGAATACCTTTTTAAATAAAACTCTTTTTATCTGATTCTTCTACTTTATTTCAAATAGTACCTGATGACAGAGGTTTCTTTCTGACATCTTATTGGAAGTAAATATACACATTTTAATGACTATATTAACTTGAATAATGATAATCCTTTGTAATGATATCTCTATAAATCACTATCACTGCTTTTAGAAAGAGAATCTTGGAAGTGTAACTTCCCAGCCTCTCACTTGACCTGCATTGTGGATATGTAATGGAAAACATAGCTGCCTTCTTTTTCTCTTTCAGCCTTGGAATAGATGGCTTTGGCCAACCAGTTGGCCTTCTTGGACGCCCTGCCACAGCCTACGGATTCCGCCCTGATGAACCTTACTACTATGGCTATGGGTCTCGATAAAATCATCCCTTTCTGTGTGTACTCTCAGCTTAGAAGAACTCTGTGTGGGTTGGGTTAACTCTGATCTTTGCCTAATAATGCATGTTGATACTATTGTGGGTCTGTGTTTCTTCTTACTTTCCCTGTTAGCTGCAGATAAACTCCAACCCTTTCTATTTCCTGTCAAGTGAGTTGATGCTAACACTGTTCACTCATCTAGCCACACCCTGATATTGAAAACCATTTACCATGAGACTCAGAAGTGAATGTTGAAAAGCTACTAGACTGGAAAACAGACACTACATTATGTACATTAAGGGACTAATTTAATTTCTATTAAAAGGATGCATAAAGTGCAAATGAATGATCCAAAGTCACGTGTTTGTATTTTTTAAATATTTTTATTAGTTGTTGATGGACCTTTATTTTATTTACTTATTTATATGTGGTGCCTCATGCATACTAGGCAAGCGCTCTACCACTGAGCCACAGCCCCAGCTCACATGTTTGCATTTACTGCAATTCTATAGGAGTCATATACTTACATGTGGTGCACATGAATTTTATTTCCCATACAAAGGAAAGTTTTGCCATTGAACTACTTTTTCTTGCATTCTTTTCCTACTTGCAAATACTTTAGTATTTCATATATGTGCTGTTTAGTATTTTGTATATGTACTACTTTAAGATTTATAAAAAAGAGCATCACCTTTTTATTCCTTACTATGTGCCTCAAAGGTTTCTTCACAAAATTACTATGATTTTAATTAACAATGGAACATATGCTGTGAGTGATGATGTATATGACTATAGTCTCTTAGGTGATTTGAATTCATGTTTTCCTAATTGTAGGCTATAAACCTGGAACAACTAGCATAAGTGAAAAGGATTAGTATTGTGCTTATGATTTTATTCTTCAATTTAGTATATAAGTATGGAAAAGCTAATGAAAAGCCTGATTAAGGAAAATTAAGGATCAGGATTTTGCTCACTTAAGTAATCTTGTTCACTTCTTTTTATAACAGATTTGGGTGGTAGAAAGTAGAGCAGCTTGATTAATATAGAGTTTTGAAAATAATTCATTAGTTTTACAATATTGAGAAATTTACTTGAAAAATCAAGCAAATAAATATAATCCAAAGATAGCTCCTCAGTCATGTGCTATGGAAGGATATATGAGGTTTGAAAAGGAATACATAGATCAAAGATAAGACTTCTGTCCTTGAATTTAAAACCATTAGTCTAACCACACTGCGTAGCTTTAATTTCTATTTTAGCATAGAATGGTAGAGATGGAAAGGTCCTTTGAAGTGAAAAAATCACATGAAATTTCAATATGATCAACAGGTATTTTCTTAACTACCTAGTTTGTGATACAGAAGTCTATGTTGCTCTAGGAAACATCAATCTAAGATATAGTTTATGCCCTTCAACTCAAAACAGTCAATCTTTTAAAAAGTGTACAATTATTTGTCTTGGTTTAAATCACAAACTATTGCAGCTGAAAAGGGCCCTAGAATCAGCCCTGTCCAGCTCTCATTTTTACCACTGAACAGAACAGAGGCCAGGAGAGATGAAATGCCTTGCCCATGCTCTTGAGTTTAGTCAAGAATGTGGCCTGCTTCCTCCCTTCCAGTGTAGCATCTCAGGACTAAGTATCTTGCTGGGCTATCTGTCATATATACAAAATATAGATATATATAAGTGGAACTAAAAGAAGAAAAAAAGCAATCATTCTATAGTTTTAACTTCCCTCACATGCTATAAACCGACTTGCGGGGACCATCCCCAATTTAGGTTTCCGCCGCCATGCACACTTTCTCTGTGTATTCGCATTGTTTTAAGCCTTCACAAATTTGGAAATTGTGATCTTTTCATTGCCTTATTTATGAAGGTAAGTTTTGCTAGTGAGATTAATAAGGAAGAATATCTAAAATTCTTATATACTTCAGAATTCAAAAGTTTTGGCATTGAGCACTTTTAGAAATACTATATAATGTAATATCCTGACCTCACCAGATTCTGACTGCAAATTAAGGTCATACTTACTTCAATGATGTATGCTGGAAATCTTGAGAAAAATTAGTTAAAATTTCCATAAGAACCTTGAAAGACAAAATATCTTAAAAGAAACAGACTGCCTTCAGCCTCATGTGTGCATATGAACCCAGGCCTTGTACATGCTGGGCAGGATCTCTGTCACTGAGCCACACCCAGCATCCTACCCTCAGAAGTCTGACATTGAGTGGCAGAAGAGAGTAGAAAATGAGCCATAGAATCGTTTTCATTGAGGAAAAGGTTTAGAACTCAAATATGTTGCACTTGACTGACTTAAAAAAATACTTTGGTTTTGCTTTACAAAAAAGATGGGTATTCTTTAAAAAGATTTAAGAAAATATACCTGCCTTGACTTTTTATGAGGAAAAGAAAGGGTGCTGTGACTGACTTTTAAGGCAGAACTAGCTCTGGAACTAGGAAGTCATAAAATGACTGGTATGGACACTGAACTCAGATTTGAAAATATAAATAGTGATTACAGAACTAAATGCAAGTGGAAAATATTACTCTTAAAAAATATGTAGGGCAAAATAATTCAATAATGATGACATGATTTTAAAACCCAAGAAGTGAATCAAGGGAATATTAGAGACTTGCAAATACATAAGGAATTTGGGGATCAAATCTGAAAAGAAAGGATGAAGCCAGAGCCATAATTGAGCTCTGAAGCCCATGCACATGCCTTATACCCAGACGGAATCACTAATGTAAAGTGCCTAAAGATTTGAGTTTAAAATCTGTACAAGGACTGTGAGTCTGGTTCAGTGGTAGAGCAACTGGCCTAGCAGTTCAATCCCCAGCACCACAAAAATAAATAAAATTTATGCAAGATATAAGATCCTCAGATCTATATAAAATTAGCAGATAGAAGCATGAGACAGACCAATCTATTTTTTAAAAAAAGTATGCCAAACAAACGAAAAATGACACCTCCAGCCTGAGCTTTGGGAAAGAAGGGAGAGTGTTTCCTGAAAATTCAAACATTTGAATCATTTGAATTTGGAGTTCAAATTTGTAGTATTGTAAGCCTGAAAAAAATGAACGCCAGTTCTCTGGGAGAATGGACCTTCACCCCAGGATTCCCAGGATTCTCACAAATTCTGATCAACTAAACAGGAGCTTCCAGGGAAACTTAGAATAGTATGAGGAAACAAGCCATAGTGAAAGACAGCAGAAACAAGGGACAGCAGACGTTGTAATGTTCAGACAGAGAATATAAGACAAACGTGTTTAAAGTATCTAAAGAAATAAGTAGGGAATGAAAAGCATGAGCAAGACAGAAAAGACAAGAAAGATCAGACACGGAAATCCAAACATTCTACATAGTAAATGTATTAATAGTTAATTCCAGTGGGTGAGTTCAACAGATTTGACACAGATGAGAGGAAACGATGTTACATTTTTCAAAACCAGACAGAATGTGCACTGATAAAGAATGTGTGAGTAATTCTCAAATGGTGTGGTGGAATTGATAGGACTTTTAAAAGTTATTGTAAACCTGGTACAGTTGCACACACCTGTAATCCCAGTGACTTAGGAGGCTGAGGCAGAAGGATCACAGGTTTAAGGCCAGCCTCAGCAACTTAAGGCCCTAAGCAATTTAGCAAGACCCTAAGTTGCTTAGGATCTTGTAGCTCCATAGTAAAACACACCTTGGTTCAATCCTTAACACAAAAAAAAAATTAAAAAATTAAAAAAAATTTTTTTAAAAATTGTAATTCTAGGTCAGAACTAAATCTCTTTTCAAAAAGAAAAAAAAAAAAAAGCAATCCAATGTTGTATAAAAAAGCTCCAGAAAAGATTAGAAGGAATGAAACAATACTTGAAGGAATATATCTTCAGGTAAGGAAGGGAAATTTTCAAGACAGGAAATACACACACACACACACACACTTGCATGAAATTGCAATGTATCAGAAAAAGAAATGGCCAGAGAGAATACTTAAAAGATAATGCATTTAGGAAGAAAACAGATCTCAACAACTTTGGAAGCAAATAGTCAATTGAAGAATATCTTCAGTGAACTGGTAGAAAAGAACTGCCAACCTACAACTGTACATAGGCCAAACTCATTTGAGTAGAAAGAAGATGGAATAAATACATTAATATAAAAAAACACAAATTTTAAGGCAAAAACATTAGATCAGTCTATCAGCTTTTGCTACATAATAAACTATTCTAAAACAGTGAATTGATAACCATTCTTGCAACTGGGAAGATTGCCGATTTGGCCCTAGTTGGTTGTTCCCTGGTTCCAGGGGCC
Source organism: Marmota marmota marmota (assembly GCF_001458135.2). NCBI lineage: Eukaryota > Metazoa > Chordata > Mammalia > Rodentia > Sciuridae > Marmota > Marmota marmota. The sequence goes on from NW_026000019.1 coordinate 21,077,439, forward strand.
AGAGCTACATTGCATTAAAGCTAACAAAGGCAGCAGTGCCATTTTCCAATGTCTTGTCTAGAAAGCCTTGCAGGTCAACATGCTCAGAATCATTTGGTACAGAGGCAAAAGCCTATAATCACAGCTACTCGGGAGGCTGAAGGTTGAGGCTTGCAAGGTTGAGGCCAGCCTGGGAAAATTAGTGAGACTGTCTCAAAAAGGGCTGGGCATGTAGCTCCATGGTACAACACCTTGGGATTCAATCCCCAGTACTGGGGAGGGGGGATTCAAAACCTGTGATAAAGAGAAAATCTCAAAAGCAGCTAGAGATTTTAAAGGAGGTCAGATGTTTTTTTCTCATATTGAAGATAGAAATAAGTAAATAATAAAGGCGGGGGGATCCCATGAAAATAGAAGGGAGATAAGTGAAGCAGAGGAAGGGAATTGAGGGGGAGGGAGGAGGCAGGGGACAAGGGAGGAAATGCAGAATGAAACTGACCAAATTATGCTGTGTACATACATGAATATAGCACAGTAAACTCCACCTTTATGTGTGTCTATCAATCACTGGCTAAAACGAAAAACAATAAGTAAATGGAAGAAAACCCTTAAAGTCAGAGGAAGGGAAGAGGGCAGGGAAAGGGGAAGCCCTGGGATGGTGATGGAGCATGAGTATGTCAAAATGAACCCACTGTGATGTGGAGCTGTAATGCACCAGTAAAAACATTTCTCACCATACACGGAGGAGAAAAGATCAGAAACAATCTAAATAAGAAGACAGAGGTACAACATCTCTAAAGTACTGAAACAACTGTCAGCCTGGAATCCTAAACCCAGTGTGCAAGCTGATTTTATGTGTCAACTTGGCGGGGCTGAGGGATGTCCAGATAGAAGATAAAGTGTTTCTGGGTGTGTCCATGAGGGTGTTTCTGGAAGAGATTAGCATTCAAGTCAGTGGGCTGAGTAATGATCTGCCCTCTCCAAAGTGGATGGACACCATCCAGTCCACTGAGGGCCATTCTGAAGAGAACAGAGACAAGGAAGAATGAATTCTGTCTCTTTTGTGAGCTGGGGCTTCCATCTTCTGCCTGCAGGCATCAAAGCTACTGTTTCAGGATTTATACCAGCAGCTCTCCCTCTCACCTTCCCCCAGTTCTCTGGCCTTTGGCCTCAAACAGGAATTACACTGTTTCTTAGGCTTTTGAACTCAGACTGAATTACATCACCAGATTTCCCTTTTCTCCAGCTTGCAAATGTCATGTCATGGAACTGCTTGGCCTCCATAGTCTCATGAGCCAATTCTCATAAGCAATGTCCTCTTATATATATATTTTATGTATCTTATATCTCTATATCTATCAATCATCTATCTGCCTATCCTATTGGTTCTGTTTCTCAGGAGAAACCTAATACACCCAGTATAAATATCTTTTTAAAACTGGCCAGGCATGATGGCATATGCCTGTAATCCCAGTGGCTCGGGAGGCTGAGGCAGGAGGATCCCGAGTTCCCAGCCTCAGTAATGGTGAGGCACTAAGCAAGACCCTGTCTCAAAATACAAAATAGGGCTGGAGATGTGGCTCAGCGGCCGAGTGCCCTTGAGTTCAATCCTTGATACCAAAAAAAAAAAAAAGGAAGGTGAAAAATAAACAGACATTTTCACATCTAGAAAAGTTGAAAGAACTCATCACTAGCAGATCACAGTACATAAATGCTTAAGGAAGTCTTCTAGACAGAAGAAAAATGATTCCAGGTAAAATGAATCTACATAAGGAATGAAGAATACTGAAAATGGTGACTATATGGACAAATATGCCCCTTCTGGCTGGTCTAAAGGCAAAGGCTCCTACCATGAATCGCATCTTAAGACTGGGAAAAGAAAGGAGGGAAGAAGGGAACAGGAGAAGAGAGAAGCAAAAGAAAACCTGCTAACGTGTCCTCAGGTCCCACAGCCTCGTGGCCAAAGGTGGCCTGCAGAGGGAGAAGTCCCAATGCTCACAAGCTTATCAGGGATGGGTTTTTTTCCCAGAAAAATTAATTTCTTCTCAAACAGGAGCAAATAATCACGTCAGAACAGAGTTCTACTCCAGCTCAGGTTTGGGATAATTGACTTTCTTCCATTAGAAACAAAATAACTTGCTCAAACCTTATCAAATCATTTCACTAAGGCAGAGGTCTTCAGACATTTGCTGACATGAAAATCACCTGGAGGGCTTGCTAGGCACTTCCAACTCTGCCTTGGGTTCCAGCAGATGCAGCAAATGCTGATGTTGAATGTGACCACAGTTACTATGTAGTCAGGCCCCAGAACACAAGGGTTCTGCTTCCACAGAAAAGGTACTGACGGGAAAGTAGACACAACAGAAGGTACCAGCCTAGTTCCTGCCAGCACACAATAGATAATACACACAAAACCAGCTGTCCTCATCACAGCACATGGTTGTGAGTGGTCACAGATAGTGTGGTTATCCCTCATACGATTAACAGTGTAGCCAAGATGGTCACAAAAGGGAAAGTGCAACTTTTGTTCACCCTACCTTAGTGTTTTTCTTATTGTCCATCTTTACCAGATGACAGTCATCTAGTTCCTCAGTTACCTCTTTCTGCTTCTGCCTTCACCCGCACTTCCATTTCTTTTAATCGAGGCTTTCGCTGAGTAATCAGGCCCCTCATCCTGCAAAACAAGCTGGTGCAAATGGAAGAAATTTACTATAGCCTACACAGCCCTATTCCCCTGCTGGGCAAATTCATTGTCTCCTTGGAGGGACAACTCCAACAGTGTTTCTTCTTTTGCGTGTGAAATTGTCTATTGACCCATCAGCAAGAGAGAGTGGGGTGGGGAGCTAAATGTAACCAAGTACCTCATAAGCCTTTCTGAAAATCATTCTTCCTCTTCCGTATCTGGTTGTTATCATTCCTGATGTAGCATGGAAATGCCTCAGAATGTCTCCCAGTGTTTGCAATACCTTCTTTATATCCTCTGATAAGTTCCCTAATCAATTGGTTTACTCTTTTGCCTATTTTGTATCAATTCAGTTTCCCCAAATCTTCTCAACTGTCTTTAAATAGGTCATGCTATCATTCCATTACTCCAATTACACTCCACTGTAAGCAAAATAAAAACAAAAATTCCATTGTATATCATGTTACTTGTTTGTTGTTGAATAGATGTTGTGTTTAGTAAAAGATGGGGGCTTCCTAGTCAGTACCAATGTCTCAGGGGGTGCACACTTTGCCCACAATTCTTCTGACGTTGGACTGTGCTTTGGCAAGTCACTAAGGCCAAGCAAGGCACCTGCAGATGCCAGCCCTGAGTGCCAGTGTAGGTAGTAGTCAATGCTGTGTCCTTGTACATTTCCCGTGTAACTTGCCTTGTTCCTTCAGAAATAGTCCCCTCGCCCACGACTCAGATGAGGCAAACTGGATTTGAAAGAGCTGGCTGCAACATTAAGCTAAGAAAGCAGCGAAAAATCACACAACACAGACGAAAGTTTTTCAAATTGAGGGCGGGACAGCTCTGTGACCTTAAGGGCTGTTTTAACAAAGGAGTTTTGACAAGAATGTTCTTTACCAAATAAGCAAGGAGTGGGCTGACCTAGTCCCAATGGGTAATGCCCAGGTCCAGGGCCAGGAGAAAGCAGACATCTTTGCCACAGCCCAGACAGCGTGCAATGCCAGACCAACACCCCCATGGCTCAAGGCCTCTAGAGGATGAGAGGATGCTTCATATAGCTCCGGGGGTGGCCCCCCACAGTCCCCTGGGAACACCGCCCTGGGATCTACTTATAATATTTGACAAGCTGTGACACTAAATGGGAGTATATTTTATTTGGCTTTCACTAATTTAGATCCCAATTTTTACACCTCAGTTACATATTTGGGAGTGTCTTTCACACAAGACCCCCATTAAGACACTTCCATGAAAGAATTCAGTGGAGCAAAGTCTCCCCACTGTCCCAGTCTTCCTTTCTATGGGCTTTTGGATCAAGTTAGAGCATCCGTTTTGTGTCTATAAACTTCCTCATCCACTTGTTATCTATATATATATGGCCCGTCAATTGATAGCTCTCTTCCCAAACTAGTTTTTACCTTAATTATCTAGCCATTTTGTTTCCATCTTCTGGACCATAGACCATATCCTTTTCTGTCTTCCTTGAAACTTCCCGAAGCTCAGCACATTGTGCCAATTGGCTTGGTCCTTCTGTGAGGGAAGGTGGAATAGAAGGCAGAGCCCAGCATTCAACCTAATTTCAGGTTGTGATGGCATTGCCACCCTTGGCCTACAAGTAGTCTTTGTTTCTTACTGCAAATCCTGCCAGAGTTGTTTCCTTTTAGCAGAGGCTTCCCCTTGATCTCAGTTGACACAGCCACCCCTTAGAACAGTGGAGAACCAGTGTTTGCATTGCCACGTCCTTGTGAATGTAACAGTTTGGACTTTTCCTTGAAGTGCCCCTGTTATTTTATTTTTAAATATTTTTTTAGTTGTAGATGGACACAGTATCTTTTTATTTATTTATTTATTTATTTATTTTTTGTAGGTGGTACCAAGGATCGAACCCAGCACCTCACGCATGCGAGGCAAGTGCTCAACCACTGAGCCACAGCCCCGGCCCCCCTGTTATTTTAATTGGGTCAGTTTCTGGGTCATTGCTCTGGAATGTTCAATGTTTAATCCAAAAGTCTATTAGAAGCCTTGTTGCTATGGCTGTAGGCCCCAGACTTTCCACCCTGAGCCTTTCCAACTAAGAGAGGTCTAACTAGATAGAAAGCAGTTGTTTTTCTAAGGCTACACATTAGTCTGTGTCCCCCGGAATTCCTTACATTAAAATCCGACCTCTGGCTGATGCACCATTCCTGACCCCATAGGGATCAACCTCAGTTTAAGATCCAAAATCCACAGTGAGTAATGCCACTAAAGAAAATTCTGGGAATGACAGGGTCAGCTATTTTAATTGTCCTGTATCAATCACAGTTTCATCAGAAAATATACTATTCTGATTGATACAATGCAGCATATGGAAATTATTACAGGATTAGCTCTTCTGTAGTGTGGGACTTGGTGGAGAAGTCTAAAAATGCTGTTTTTTCTGTGTCTTAGGGAAACAGAATTGCTTTAAATTGCTGCAGATCATGGGGCTAGCAGTCGGGGATGGAAGAGGAAACCATTCCAAGGAAACAAAACAGGCTCAGAGTAAAGGGGACAAGCAGATGTGCCCATAACATTTGAGATTTGCTATGAACCAGTAACTGCTATATGTATTTGATGGCCTCCTTTTTAAACAGGAGTGTCCTTTGTGATTATCCTGTCCCTGTCTTGCCATTGAATGTTGGCTGTGAGTGAGGTTGGCAGATAACTCCTTTTAGTTACAAGTTTCTGGATCAAGAGGAGCCATCCTGGAAGGGAACCTAAAGACCCTAAGGACCCCCATCCCTGCCTGAACCTGGTTTTGATGAAGAGGTCCTACACTTCAAACCAGAGTCTAATTTCACACTGTAGGAGAGTTTGGGAGGAGGAGGTAAGCACATAGTGCATGTGGATAGAAGGCAAACAGCTGTGGCAGTGGTGATACGTGATTGAAAAAGACAGTTGTGGTACTCTTCATCTCTCATCAAGATATGAACTCTACTTCCTCTCTTCTTAAACCTGGGGGCTCTCATTGTATCTTTCTTCCACCAATAGAAAGAGAAAAGTGATGCATGATGGTGGGGTCTAGTCTCAAGAGGCCTTGCAGCTTCTGTATTTGCCCTTGGAGTGCTCTCTGGGACTGCCATGCTGAGGAAACACCAGGAGAGAGAAGCCCCGCCATCACAGTGGACGTGACTCACCTAAATGCAGTCAGCTGAGTGGGCCCAGGCAAGACCTGAAGGGCCACCCCGTCCACCCATGAATTATGAGCATCAGCCAATGGCTTTTGCTTTAAGCCTCTGGTTTTGGGGCTGATGTTTTTAAAAGATGGTGCCCACATTATGTACCATCTGCATGCTCATCTTACGGTGGTACCAATGCTCCTTCCAACTGGTGTGGCACCTACATCCCTTTCCCTTGAACCCAAGTGGACTTTTTTGACAATCTCAACTAACAGAGTTAGGCAGAAGTGATGCTACATGGCCTTCTAGGCTGTCATAAAAAATATTTTCACTTCTGCCTGTTCTCTGGGGGTTTCTATAAGATACCATGCCATGAGAAAACCAAGCCACACGCAGAGGCCACATACAGGTGTGCTGCAGGAGGTGGCCCAGCTGAGGTCCTAGCAGACAGCCAACATCAGCTGGTGGTGGTAAATGACTGCAGCCCACAGCCCGCATGCTGCCAGGTTGGTGCCACATGAGCCAAGATGAACTGCCCTGCCACACCCTGTCCACCTTGAACATTGTGAGCACAATAAGTGGTGTTGTTTCAGTGAACTAAGTTTGCAAAGGTTCTTGTGTAGCAAGAATATAATAAGGATTATATCAGCCAGGGACGGATCCAAAGGCCTGTAGAAATCCTGCAAGTCACAGTACTATGGCTTCCTTAAGCCTTTACACTTTCTCTTTATTTCTGTCACCACTATTTGCATTTTCCAGATCTATGAAGATGATGAGTTCATGGGAGTAAATGAACAGTAATGGAAAGCAACCTAACACTCTCTGTAGCATGTGCAATTTGAATCTGTTTCTCAGTAAAATTATCAATCACTACAAATCTTGATCACTCAAGGGCACTTAGAAACATCTTTATTCCCAGAGGTACAGAAGGCTTTGCACTGTACAAAGCTACTTTTATTTGAGCATGGCAGATCAATATAGAAACTATGTAGTTAATTAACTGTGGAAAAAATGTTTAGCAGGTACATTACCCTCTATTTTTTCCTCAAACCTGACTTTCAGTTGCATATAATAGAACAAGGCACTACTCGGTAGGGCTCCTCTTGGTTGCGATATGTCTTATCTCCCTTCATATGCATGAGTTGTATCTGCTTAAACATATTTCATGGTATTTTATTGATATACACTTCACATACTGTAAAAAATCAACATTTAAAAATGTTCTAACAATTGGTTTTTTGGCATATTCATCAGGTTGTACTGACATTACTACTATCTAATTGCAGAATACTTTACTTACTCCAAAAATAAACCCCTTACACATTAGCAGGCACTCCCCATCTCTCCCCATGCCCAGTCCCTGGAAACCATGAATCTACTTCCTGTCTATGAATTTACCTACCCTGTTCATTTCATATGACAAACTCATGCAATGTGTGGCCTTTTGTGCCTGAATTCTGTCATTCAGCCTGATGTTCTCACAGTTCATGTACTGTAACATCATGAAAACCTCAGTCCTTTCTGTGGTCAAATAGTATTCCATTGTATAAGTATACCTCATCATTCAAAATAGCCACTTTGGGGGTAGGAAAAAAAAAAAAAAGCATTCAGGCAGTCCGGCATTTACCACCAGGAGGAGGTGAAGAGCATCAGACTCCTGCTCTTCTCAAAAAGCAGGCAGCACCAAACATTTACCACCAGGGGGAGCAGAAGAGCATCAGCGACTCCGGTTCCCCTCAAATTCCTCACCAGCCCAGCATTTCTTCTGAGAGTTGATTTTGTAGCCTCTCCTTCGGTTTTAGTTGTTCATTCTGGAAAACTGTTAGAATAATCAGATGCTGGGGATGGAATCCAGGGCATGATGCGTGCTAGGCAAGCACCTTAATACTAAGCTATGCCCCTAGCCCATGTAACTACTTTTAACCTAAATACAAAACAGGAGAGGGATTCTCCAAAGAATATTGCTATTTGTGAACAGCAGAGCATCAAGGGTGGCACACATGTCAGAGTGGACTGGGGCAGATTCAGAGACTGGGAAAGAGGGAGTTTTAAAGACCAAGTGAGCAGGAGCATCACATCAGACTCAGAAAAAAAATAAACTTTGGCTAGAATAATGAATAACAAGAGCAGCATTATTCACTAAATTCATTATCACTCATATATGCATTATTATAACTGTTGGTCCAAGTGTGGACAGACAGTCGCAGTACTTTCTGTGTAAGGTTTCACTGGTCTTTTTGCAAGCTTATGGTTCTGGTAGAGTTTTTTGTGCTACCATCAGGCGCTCAGCTATGTGAACCTTTCCTTCCTGACCTCTGGCTTTTTATTTTTACTTGGTTTACTTTTGTTTTGTTGGGGTTGACACAGGGACCCCATCTTGATTCCGAAGCCTTCGTGTTCCTTTCACATAGCCCTTCGTGGCCTGATTTCCTGGTATGAAAACACCTTCTTTATGTACTTGATCTAGGGCTGCTCTGGTTTGAGCATGTTCACCCCTGATTCCTTAAGTGGTTTGTAGCTTTCCTACTTCTTGGAGAATTTAAGAAAGGCAAACAAACCATTCCTCTTCCACTCTTCTCTTGTCAAAAACAGAGAAGTGGCAGTGGTGCTGTCCCTTGAGCTTTTGTGACACCAGTTTTTCTTGTCACTTGGGTGTGCACACTGTCATGGCTTTATTGCTGACAATGTCACTAGACTGAGGAATTCAAGCCTCATAGACTTTATCTACTCCCTACTGCTACCAAAAGCTCAGTCCTTGTCCCTGATGCTAATCCAATAACTAGGATGTGTTTTTTAGGAAAGAGAATTTTTATTGCTTTGCTCACAAAGAAGAAACCGAGAGGACACCTGTTCTGATATCCTATCCTTGCACACCAAGGGCAGGGCCCTTACCATCCTCAACTTAGTTTCTGACTCCTTACCATGTAACTGCATAAATGCCTACACACAGAATCTCTTCCTTCTGCTTTACCTCTGACAGACCAACTCTAGCTGCAAGATTGTAAAATAATCCAGAAAAATCACTTGTAATGGTCAATTTGAATAGTCAACTTGATTGAATTAAGAGATTCCAAGGATTGAGAAGTTTATAGGTGTGTCAGTGAGGGTGTCTAGGAATGATTGGCATGTGGGATAGACAGCTGAAATGGAGGCCCTCCCTAAGTGTGGGCAGCACTGTCCAAAAGGATGTTGGTTTGGATGGAACAGAAGTTGGAAGAACAAGGAAGAAGCAGGAGATGCAAAGCTCAATTCTTCTTGAATCAGCGCTTGATTGCTCTGCAATTTTCTGAGGATATCAGCTTCACTTCTTCACTCTGGAAAGTGGACTCTGCCAGTGATTCTCTAGAAGCCTTTGGTCTCCGATTAGTGTAGCACTGTTGGTCCCTCTTGTTCTGGGGCTTCAGCCTCCTAGACTGCACAGCTACGGGTTCTTCCAGCTCTCCGGCCTGCAGACGGCCACTGTGGACTATCCAGCTTCTGGTTGCATAAGCCAACCTGATAAATCCCCTTTTTATAATTATACTTCCTGTTGATTCTGTTCCTCTAGGGAACCCTGACTAGTACACCATTCAAAGGCCAGATTGTTTTTCAGTACTTCTTTCTCTTAGACAGGTTTATACCAATAGGTGGCCCATTCATCCAAGATATATCTTCCCAAGGGACTATCAGTAAGTTCAATATATCATGGCCCATGTCTTAAAGGGCCAGTTACAGATGAGACAGGGGTGGGGGGATAAATAGAGAAAGAAGAAAGAAAGAAAAGAAAGAAAGCAGGAAACACACGGATAACCAGAGAGGACCCCCCAATCCATGGCTGACAGATGGGAACCTACAAAATAGAGAGACCTGCTCATATAGAATTTCGTCCACCTACTTTATCTCTGACAGATCAACTCCAACTGCAAGATTGTATAATAATTCAGAAAGCCATTCAAAGGTCAGATCATTAAAGTAGAACATCATCTTTTTCTAAGGCTTATACCTATTGGTGGCCCTTCTTCCACTTACTTTACCTCTGGCAGACCAACTCCTAATTCAAGATTGTACCAAAAAAGAGGCCTCTCTCTGTCTATCGAGAGATGGCCTTTGTTTGTCAGCTCTGACAAATAAACTCTCATGTGTATCTCTAAAAAAGAAAAGAAAAGATTGTACAAAAAAAAAAGAAGAAGAAGAAGAAGAAACACAGGGAAAGACAACCAGAGAGAATACCCAAAATCATGGACATTAGATAGAAACCTTTAAAACAGGTCAGCCAATATCTTTCCCAAGAGACTACCTATAGGATCAACACAGTATTGACCATATCTTAAAAGGGACAGCAACAGATTGTCCTAATACCAATATATGAGAACCTAGAACTGACCAGAAGGGAGGATGTGGCTCAGTGGTTAAGGACTTCTGGGTTCAGTCCCTAGTAACTATATATATATGGGGGGGGGGCACAATAGACAAGCAAATTGGTCAGTATGGGCCATTATTTATGGTAAAAATATATTCAGACTTCTTACTCTAAAGTAAGAAAAATAATAGTTTTTTCAATCTATAAAATATAGTATATGGCTGTTACACGTGGTAAATGCTGTGGAAATATGCAAATATGCAAGAGTTAACAGAATAAGAGGTATCAGGAGTGTCCAGACAAGGTATAAAGGCCAACCAGGTGGGTCAGTGTGGACAGCATTTAAGATGAGATTTGAGCATAATGTACAGTGGAAGGAAGTGAGAGACTTAGCCAAGCTGGTATCCAGGAAAAGGGTGTGGCACCCAGAAGGAAGGGGAGAGCAGAGCAGGAGCTTGCTGGGCATGCTGAAGGGACCTCAGGAGGCCAGTATGCATGGCTGGGTATTATCCAGAGCTCGGCCCTTGTCCCTGGTGCTCATCTAATAACAAGGACATGGTTTTAAGAAAAGGGAAAATAAGTTTTATTGCTTTCCTAGCAAAGGAGACACACAGGGAATCCTGTCCCAGAGGCTGAGATTCTGTCCATCACCCGGAGCAGGGGGTTTTGAAGTGGCAATTCAAAGCCCAGAATCCCCACACTGTGTGGAGTCTGACTTGGTTCCTGCAATAGGTGTGTGCTCAAGGACAGATCAATCTGCCTAGGATGGGGAAGAAAGATAATCTGTTTTCCCCAAGGTTAGGGAGGGGGAGAGAGAGGAAGAGAAAGAAACATGTCTATTTTAAAATAAGTCTCAGTGGCAGAGCTGCAAGGGCTCCGTCCAAAGCACAAGTGGACACTGTTCCAGGGCAAATGATGGGGAGGAAAAGGAAATGAGGTCAAAGGAGAGGAGTGCCAGAGCACATGGGGCAGTGCTTCTCAAACTGAAATCCCAGCACAAGGCCCAGCTTTTCACCTTCACATGCTTCCAGGTGATCTGAGGGATAGTTCTAAATTAACATACATGTGAATCTCTCTCAATGCTGAAGTATTTCAGAAGAGATATATAAACAATGGAACAGGATGTTTGTCCCAAATCTGTCTCCTTTCTGGAGCAAGATTTGAAGTTGAGAAGCAATTTACACTTCAAAGGGTGCTGGCACCTGGAAGGTTTGCATCAGAAATCGGTACTTCAGGGACAGCTAGTATAAGCACTTCAGCTATCTCTTAGGTCAGTATTAGTGTCTTAAAGATGTTAAAGTGAATTTTCATTCCCTCTGCTTTCTGATTGTCATGTCTGAACAGCCTTCCTCCTCCATACCCCTCCACCATGACGTGCCTCACCTCGACCCCGATCTATGGAATCAGCTGACCATGCACTGAACCTCCGAAACCAGTAATATAAATAAATGTGTTTAAAGAATTTATCAGAAGACCTATGTTTTACTGAACAGACAGATAAGGATGGTGGGAACATGAGATTAAGAGAATAATTCTCTATAATGGCCCACTGTGCTGACCCCTACACGCTTCATTGACTAAGAAGCAATTTACCTTCAGCCCTGACCAGCCTAAATGGAATATCGTATTCCTCAGCAAACTACCTATTCTCTGTGGGAGAAATGCAGGCCCATAGTAATGTTGATAAGAGGAACCTAGGTTACCCAGAAGGAGGAGACTTTTGTAACAGATCCTGAACTCTGGGAGATAAGGATAGTTTCTCCTAACTATAAATTCTGTAAGAATGTATGGTTAAGAATCCAATTATGGGCCAAGTGTCCTAAATTGCCATGACAGCGGGGACTTAAAAGTCTGATGTCACTCTGCTGTCAGTCAAAAGTCAAGAGATAGACTTGGGTGGGACTTTGAAACTTCTTTGGGACCCCCAATAAAACTGGAGGGTGGGAGAGTCACATTGTCCCTCTCCTCTCTGAGTGGTCTCACCCTCTCCCTTTAGAGTGTCCCCTTCCCTTTTCCTCTCCCTTCAATAAACTCATGCCTATTACTCTGAGAGACATATCTGAAATCCTTATGACTTTTGATCGCAAGAATTGGGGTTTGGAGAGGGGGTCTTTGCAGTCCTCGGTTTCTTAGAATGCCCCAGCTTCGTAACACAAGGAGAAACCACCCAGCTGAAACTCGGAAACTGGCATGGGATCTCGATAAAGGCAACTGAATCCAATGGAGCTGAGATGTTTAGACCTGAGAAGGTAAATAATATCACAAGTTGTCAGACTCCAGAGGAGAGCAGAGCAGTCAGTGGATCAGGAAGATGAGCTCCTCTGAAGTAAAACAGGAAGGCCAAGAAGGAGCCACTCCTCATGGCCATGCATCTTGACAAAGGCAGGTCAGGGTGCAGGAGGCACACCTGCTTGAAGAAGACCAGCTCTTGACTATTGTGCTGCCCTAGTAAGGCTTCATGAGTTGGTGATGTCTCCAGAGTTCCCATCCCTTTTTGAATAACATCACCCTTTCCTTGAACTAACAAGTAAAGTTCTGAGGAACATAGTGGCTGGTGCCGGGACATAATTCTGAAATTGACAGACTGCATTACTTAAGAGGCATATCAAATAATTGTTTGTGATGTAACATAAAGCTTAAATTTCGAAAATGGAAAAAAAGGGTGAATTTTTCATCACCAAAATGAGTAATGTCAAGAAGGGTGGAATGGATCAAAATTCTCCATCAGAGTACAAGGCTCTAGTGAGTCTGTTACCAAAATCTCAGTCCTTGTCCCCAAGGCCAATCCAATAATGAGGACACAGTTTTGAGAAAAAGGAAAACAAAGTTTTATTTCTTTGTTAGCAGAGGAGAAACATGGGGATTCCTGTCCCAGGGGCTGTGATCCTGCCCATCAGGGGAACAGGAGGGTTTTAAGGAGGTGATTTGAAGGCTATATCCCACATGGTGTCTATCTGAGTTGTAATTTGATTGTTAGTTTGGGAGATAGTCATTTCTTAGATCTTTTGGTACCACCCAAATCTGAATTACTTTGTTTCTATGGTGGTGTGTGCTCAAGGACAGTTAACTTCACGTAGGATGGGGAAGAAAGGAAACCATGTTTGTCCAAGATTAGGGAGGAGGAGGGAGAGAGGAAGAGAAAGAAACATGTCCATTTTAAAAATGGACAGTGGCAGAGCAACAAGGGCTATATCCAAAGCATAAAGTGGACCACTATTACAAGTGCAGTAATCTATACTGGAAAGGGGCCCCAGGTTTAGGATTTCAAACCAGTTCTATATGAAGTAATTTATAAAAAAGTTTTTGTCACTAAACACTAATTAGGACGGCTGGACAATCTATGTGCTATTAGAATACGGTCCCATATTCTTGAGGAATCAAGAGTTCACTGGACAGAATTATTTGGATCCCTATCAGACAAAAATGCACGAGTTAACCTGTAACTTCAATAAGTCTGGGATCTAATTCAGGGTCTTAACAGGTGACATTTGTTTAGAGACTTGAATGACATCAGGAGTGAATAAGTGAAGAGATGAATCCTAGGAAGAGGAAGCATTTTTTCTCTCTCCCACTCAATCATCAGTGAAGTAACATGTTCTCATTAATATCTGGGGGATCAAGTGTATCCTGGGTAAATGAAGAAGTACAGACTCCCGACTACCAGCAGAGAAAAGAAGATAGAGGCTACCCAGGAGCTCTGCCACATATGGATTGATAATGCCACAGGCTGAGGGGTAAGGGTAGGGGGAGCCAGGTGGGGAGTGAAAAACCAGCCTCTACCTCAGAGCAAAGCCTGTCCAAGGAAGGTGGCGTGACTCTTGTCCTTGGAAAGACCCATGGAGCACTCCTAGGCACATACCCACCCTGCTGAGTTGTTAAATAATAGGAGAGATCTGCGGAGCCAGGTGTCCCTGACTCAGTCAGGCTAGGTGAGGTGCCACAGTCTGGCTGGGCACAAATCACCAAGCCGCCACAAAGCACTTGTATGTTCAAACAGGAAACTTTATTGCCTGAACTCCAACAGCACTCCACGCACACTCCTCGGGAACTCTCCCGAATGCCACCCACGCGGCCCTTTTCCGGCACACCACACCAACCGGAACTCCCTCCACCGGAACTTCACCAACCAACGCGAACTCCCCAGGAAATCTCTGGAGAACTCCAAAGTAGTGGGCGCCTGAGGCGGAAAGCAGGGGTCTATATACAATTGAATCAATCCAGCATCATCTTAATGGCTCGCCTCTCAACCATTACTTCTGGAAAAATGCCAGGCGTCATCCCGACTCGGCTGTGGCCCTCAACAGTGAGGACCCATAGCAACCCCCTAGCAACCAGCAATCAGCATGAGACAGGGAAAATAACTGGGATGCCAGATAACCCTCCCAGTAGTTTATGGTGATTGATAACATGTTGGGAAACCATGTAGTTCAGCATGTATACCCCTCGTGGTTTAAACCAATCAATTCAAATGAATCCCCCTCTTTTTTCTTTTTTTTAAGAGAAAGAGAGAGAATTTTATTTAAATATTTATTTTTCCGTTTTCGGTGGACACAACATCTTTATTTTATTTTTATGTGGTGCTGAGGATCGAACCCAGCGCCCCGCGCATGCCAGGCAAGCACGTTACCACTTGAGCCACATCCCCAGCCCACGAATCCCCCTCTTGTACTAACCAATCACCCCTACCCAACTTGTTCCTGCCAGTGAATGTGCTAATCAATGTTAAGAGTTGTTGTTTGATTTTCCTGAGGTGTGTGATGATTTGCTAGGAGATACTATGATGAAGTGAAGTCCCTGCCTTCACCAAAGAGTGTATAAAACTGCTGCAAACCCTGGGCTCGAGGCCTCTCAGTATCACCAGTTGCTGTGTGTGCTTGGAGGACCAAGCTAGCTCGCAATAAACACCTCTTTGCTGCTTACATCGATCTTGGTCTCTAGTGGTCTTTTGGGGGTCCCGAATTCGAGCATAACAGGAGCTCTGCTGCTGCAGAAGAATCATGTGTTGGTGATGGGACTTATTTGGACTTCCCCTCAACATGAAGAAAAATATAATGATGAACTCTCTCGGGACAGTATGATATGCATCAAGAGAATCCCACTCCTCCTGTCCCTCACCTGCACCTCCTTATCTTGTTTGCTTATTGTCCCATGGTGCTTATTGTCACCCACATTCCCTTCCTTTATCAGGAAGGCAAAGCTTTCCCTAGTGCTCTGCCCTAAACCTAATGGATGCTGCCATTGTTACTGTAGTCCTAGGCCAGAGGCCTGACTCCAAGGATTCAGTAAATCAGCTGGGCCACTAGCCTCAAAAAGCAAACAGGAAACATAATGGTGACAAGCGTGAACGGAACTTTAATCCTATAGATTGCAACTGAAAGACAAGAGGATCTCAGCCCTGTCCTCCAGGGGCTGACAATGACTTTGAGGTTTATAGAAAGGGGAATGAGGGCAAGGGTCCGGGTTTGCACAGCTAAGGCTGTCACAGCTTTCAATGCAGGTGGCCTTGCTCAGGTGTGGTCTGTCCCTGGTGATCTCAGGATCAGGTGAGGCAGGCCTTGTTCAGGATGAGAAAGTTGCTGTTGCCTGGGGATAATCACAAGAGGCTTATCCTATCAGTCCTTGTTCCTGGAATCCAAGGTGACTCTGGAGAAAAGAAGATGCATGCAAAATGGAGGCAGGGTCGCAAGTCTTTAGTCCAGTGCTCTGCCACTGGTCGGATATCTGCAGGCAAAAGCAAAGAGTCTAAGTCCTTCTTAACCTTGTCTCACCAGCCAGAACTTGTGACCACCCCGCTGCAAAGGAGGCTCAGAAAGAGATCATTTTGGTTTCTTAACCCCTATAATGAAGGTGAACAGTGGAGAAGTGGGAGGAGAGTGGGATGGACATTGGAGCTGGTAACCCTATACCATGTATGTTCTATAATTTGGCTTTTTTTAGGTCTTTCTCTGGGAGCAGCTATATACTCTAGCTCTGCCCTGATGGGGGTTCATGGGATTTGATTATGGATGCTTACAATGTGCCTTTCACAAGATACTTCTGATGGATAGCCTAAGTTACTTCTGCATGGATGGTGTACTATTCTATGTGGGTTAGCTCACAGAACTACACCCCAGGAGCAGTGGGCACTGTTATTAGGAATCCACCCTCCTGGGTAGTCAGCCAGCATCATACCAAATGGACACATTCCAGAGACGGAGCCACATATACTTTAGCCACCTTGATCTCTGGAGACACCAGATGTTTTGGTTATTATCATGGTTTCAGAGTTTTTACTTTTAAAATGGCAAAATAACAAACAACCTGTTATTTATCATGATGAAAATTAGAGATGGGCTCAAATATATGAAAGATAGGTGAATTTTCCAAAATGTTTTAGCGCTCTACTTTTTTGAATAAACCAGGTGTAAAAATTTAAGGAGCCCAGAATACTTAAAGAGGCTGCCTGAGGCTTGGCCCTAATGGTCCTGGCTTTACCACTTATCTGGAGGGTTTCTGATTTGCAGTTGCTCCTTTTGACTATAATGTAGAAGGATCCCTCAGTGTATTTTTGCTTCTCAACATTCTGGTGCAAGATGGTGGTCATACTGTCTATAGCTGCACTCCATACTGTATTCCCTAGCCATGTGTGACTAAGAGCATTACAATGTGGCTAGTTCAGGTTGCAAAAAAATACATTTCAGTTTGAAGACAGTACCAACAACCTATTGTTACTAAGTGGCTCTAATGACACCCTGCAGGGAAAGAGAGTAGACTGTAGTGCTCACTGCTCCAGAAACAGGGGTCAAATTGGTAGGAAATTTGGTTTTATTCGAAGCCTGCTTTGAAGGAAGATAGAAGAAACAACCGTTTCAAACATTCCATCTTCAAAAATCCCTAAAAGTGAGCAGAACTTTAAAGAAGAGGCAGGGGAGAAGGGAGGGGCAGCAGTGAAGTGAGTTGAAAGATAAGGGATGTACCTGGTGAGATTTAGTTAACCTGTGTTAGGCCAGAGGAACGCTCTGCTCCCAGCTTCCTGCCACTGGGTGAGGTCAGCCTTTTGGCTTTCCGTCTTCATAGGAGGAAGTTCCCCTTAATTCAGAGGGGGACCCCCAATTCAGTCTGTTTTACCTTGAATAAACATCTCATTAATAATTATTGATGTTGGGCTGGGGGTGTAACTCAGTGGCAGAGAGGTCTTGCACTCCGGAGGACCTGGGTTCTAACCCCAGGACACAAATAAAGTTTACATTGAGTATGTTTAAGTAACAATCTTTTGGCTACCTTGAGTTGAAATATAATATCAAAATCATTTTCAGTCTTTCTACTGTTTTTACAGTTGCTACTATAACATTTAAAAATTATGTAGCTTACCTTCTACTTCCAGAGGACAGTGCTCTTAGTACAGTCTGGACTTCATCAAGCTCATGGGGTGGATTACTTGTTTGTGCTCATCTCCTCATAAATACTTATTTAATATATATTTAATTTTTTAAAAAACTTTTTTTTTGGTCATAGATGAATACAATATCTTCATTTTATTTATTTATTTGGATGTGGTGCTGAGGATCGAACTCAGTGCCTCCCACGTGCTAGGCAAGCTCTGCCATTGAGCCACACCCCAGCCCTGTACTTATTTACTGTAACTTCTGGACAGGGGACAGAATTGGCTATTTGTTTCCCTTT
Organism: Marmota marmota marmota; assembly: GCF_001458135.2. Classification (NCBI taxonomy): domain Eukaryota; kingdom Metazoa; phylum Chordata; class Mammalia; order Rodentia; family Sciuridae; genus Marmota; species Marmota marmota. The sequence goes on from NW_026000019.1 coordinate 21,095,227, forward strand.
GACCTGAAGACATCATGCAGGCCTTTCTTATCCATCGCAAATCTTTCCAGCTATTGCTACCGGCCAGCGGGGATGTGAAAGTCCTACACTCGAAATAACTCGGGCCGGGCCGTCAAGCCGTAAGTAGCCGCGCCGAACGCCACTGGGCACCGTGAAGACTTCAGTGGCCAAGTTGGTGCCACGCAGTTTCACAACCACTACGTAAGCCCACTTCGTTCTCCTAACACCCTAAGCAGGCACCGCTTCTCTCGGGTCTCCTTTCCGAAATCCTGCGACCCTGGTCGGTCAGTCTCTGTCTCCGGCCGGTCCCGGGACCTCTGACAGCCTCCGCGCGGTCCGCCAAAGCCCCGCGTAGCGCAGCCAATCGGTGGCGCGGGGCGGGGCGTCGCCTGCCGAAGGTTCCCGCCCCGCTCCACGCTCCTTTTTCCCGCCCCGCCCCTCGCTACTTGATCTGTTGGAGGCCACCGGCGGCCATTTTGGGTTCGGGCGGAAAAGAAATTAAAAGTGTACGGTTAAGAAACTAAAATTTTAAATCAAGGCAAACGCCCATTCAATCCAAAACGTGATAGAGGTGATATCTCCACGTGATATAACCAACTTAGCTGCGGAGGGCCGTGATTGAAACGTAGGGCCGTCCTGGCGCCCACACTCAAGATGGCAGCGGCCTGAGAGTCACCTGTGCGGCGCTCTACCTCGGTTCCGGGTTCGTTCGCCTCAGTGGTGGGGGTGGGGGGGCGAAGGCTGGCATTCGGGCCGTTTCCGGGCCCGTCTCTGTGGTGTCCGAGAGACCCGACCCCGGAAGGTTGTGGCGTGGGGGCCGCGGCCTCACGGGGGATCGAGGGCGGTTGGTGTCAGCAGCAGCGAAGGGTCGGAGCC
>NW_026000019.1:21096127-21151030 GCF_001458135.2 Marmota marmota marmota
GAGGCTGGCCCTGGGTCCCCCGAACTGGGCGCTAATGGCGTGTGAGTGCCGGGAGCGCGCCTGCAACAGGTCCGGCGAGGCCGGCCCGGAGGCGGGGGCCGCGGTGCCAGGCGGTGCTGCGAGCCATTGTCATTGCCACCTTTAAGCTCCGGCATCTGGGACCTGGATAACCTCGGTTAGTTGCTGGGAAGGACCTGGAGAGAAATGTTCCCCGGAGGAAGCCGGTTTCTTGGTGGGGTGTAGGAGCTGCCCAGTGACCTGGAGGAGGGCTTCCCTGATCCACAGGTGGCCGTCCGGAAACCTAAGTGCTGCCCCAGCCAGCCAGAGGAGGAAGACGGGCAAGCAGGGCTTCACTGGGAAGATGACGGGTGGGCAAGTCAGACCGGAGACCCCACCTTTTAGCGCAGAGAGTGGAGATGACAAATTTTGCAAAATATCTGTCATGTGGCGTTAGGATATCCTTTTCTACCTTCTCATGTCTTTTAATCTCAAAGCTAACAGGCAGTATTTTGTGTTTTTCCTGCAAACAAACAAAAAAAAAAGAATCATTTGGGGAATCCACGTGTTATTTATCTTACTTTCAGTAAGTTGATTTTAGCTGAATTATGTTTAAAGGTATTTATAGTAGTTGTACCTGTGCCTCTTTGGACAAGTCGTGTCAAGAGTTAGAATTACTTCTTTAAGCCATTCTCAGATGGCAGTGGTCGGTTTGAACTGTATGTAGGCTGTCGTCTGACACTGATGGTATTTGTCATTATTACCCATGCTTTCAGAACAGTAAAATGGCAGATTTTCTCTCAAGTTCCTCGAGAAATTAGTGCACCCTCTTTTAACTTGCAAGTGATGTTTCTTAGAACCCGGACCTAAAACACATGGCTATGAAAAATTGCTGGTTTTAATCTCTTCTTTAACACTTTCATAATTTTAATCAATTATAGTGGTATTCATGGTATTAAATCAAGGTTTAATAAATGTAAAGCCCTAAATCGTGGTAATCATCATATCTCTTTTGGGGACTAATATTAAACAGCATGATTTTCTGCCAAGAGGACATTGATTTACTTGCAGTTCCTTATTCTCAGTTTTTCCTTTATTGTGTATTGAGGTTGAAAAGCTAAATTTTTTGGCTGAGAGAAGGCAATTATGTTCGCTTCAGATAAACAGTTTCAAAGTGGTACTTCTGTAACCTTCCTCTAGTTTAATTAGTTTTTCACGCAGCATTTTAAAGAGAAGTAGAGTTTTCTTCTTATGAAATGGCAGTTGGTTTCAAAGAACCCGGACCCACGTGGGCTACTTCAGGGAATGGAGCTGTTTGTAGGTATCAGTTAGGCAGTGAGGGAATTGAACTTGAAACTGGGGTCCTGTAGCCTTGAGCTGGAGTATGCTAAGTGCCCCTAAAACATGACCATGCTCTTCTCCCAGTTTTTCTAGTCCTGCTGCCATCCAACTACTTCTGTCCTTGCCAAGTTTCTGCTTTCAGGTGGCCTTGGCTTGCCCAAGTCCCAGCCCACCTCATGGCATCCTTCACCTAGCTATGCTACTCTTAGATAGAAAGCTCTCTTTAAGTTCAGGTTCTTGGGGGAGATAGTGATCTGACCACTTCATCTCTTCATTCAGGCCTGGGTCCTACAGAAGGCTCATCTATGAATTGACTGCCCTTTGGCCATAGTTGCCACTGGACCCATTAACTGTGCCCAGAAAAGGGGAGGGTGCAAGAACCTAGTGTCCAGCTCAGCCTTCCCTATTCTGCAGGAGGTGGTCACACCTGAGCAGCACCCCCACATTTCCGTAATAGCAGAATTCACCTCACTTCTCTCTAGTACCTGTCATCCAAGTAGACAGGTGACTGTCGCCTGTGGTTGAGGTATGGCATTTTTAGCATTGTTTTTACTTCTTGTTCTTAGGATAAGATTTTTAACAGAAATATTTACAATCTATGTGGAATTTTTGGCTGTGCTATTTAGAACTAGCAATTTGCTTGCCACATGACTAGAATTAGAATTCTTTTATTTTTAAATTTTTTCATATTATGGTAAAGCCAGAACTAAAAACTGATTTCACAAATATTCCAGACATTTGTTGTTTGTCCTACACAGTTTAAAAAAAAAATTTTTTTTTTGAGCAACATTGAATAATATTGAAATTCCCCCAAAAATATCTGATTCTCAGTTTCTCATCATAAGTGGATGAGCTGAGCTTTGTGACAGCTATTGCCTTCAGAATGCCAACTTCTCACAGTAGTTGCCAGTGCGCACATAGTAGGCCCTTTGCTGCTCCACCAATCCTGCTGCACTCCTGGTACCTCTTGCAACTCCGTGAATTTGTATCTCTGTTATAAAGAATGACATGTTCATATTGTAGAAGATTTGGGAAGTCTCTTGTGTTTGTGTATGCATGTATGTATGTATGTATTTTAAAGAAATTGTATTGAAGTATAATCATATAGAAGAGACTGAACATAACACGATTTTATAAGTTTTGACATTTGTAATCACCCTTTGGTATGTTTATAATCAAAATACTGAATATATCTACCCCCCACAAGTTTCCTCACACACCTTTGTTCCTCTGTGACCCCTCTCTAGGCAACCACTTACCTGTTTTCTGTGATGAAGCAGTTTGCATTTTCAAGAATTTTATGTGTGCGTGTTTTAGCTTTTGTGATTATACATTTTGCCGTTTCTCCCTTTTTTAAGCATAACTTTAAAGAGTTGTGAGACTGTACTTTTTCTTTATTGTAATTTGTATTTCTTCAATGAGTTATGTTTTCTTTCCCATTATTCTACTGCTCTTTTAATCTTTTCCTTGTTTCTATGATGTACTGTTAATGCTTTGTATTTTGTTTTCCTTTATAGTTACATATTAGACATACAGAAGTTCTATTGTTTTTGAATAACCAAGTTTTACAACATTTCCTTTGTGAGGCAGGATTGTAAGTTGATTAGAAATATGAGTTACCTTGTTTTATTTTTTGGTTGCTTTTCTAAGTAACTGAAAGTTCCTGTATGACGCGGGGTTTGGGTGAGTACGATAATTGCACATAACTGGTAGGTGGTGTACATTTTCTCTGGATTTGTTAGGTGTTCATTAACAAGCATTGTTGATAACTTGCTGAGCAGTTAACCATTTCTGTTGTCAAATGTGCTAGTTACAAGGTTGCAGAAACAGTTTGGCTGTTTCTGGAGACCTTGAACAGCTCTGCTCCCATTGCAGATAGAATTCATGTTTGCAATTGTTTTGTCTTCTTTTAGATCCCTTTGGCTTTGAAGAGGAGCTGCAGTACCTACGGCCTTGCTGCCTAAGGGATGGGATCAGAGAACAGTGCTTTAAAGAGCTGTACGCTGAAAGAGCCACCATTTACTTTGCCCTCTGGACTTGCTGTTTATCCTGCTGTGCTGCAAGATGGCAAATTTGCTTCAGTTTTTGTATATAAAAGAGAAAATGAAGACAAAGTTAATAAAGCTGCCAAGGTACCTTAATAGGCGATGGCTTAATAGTTAGTGCTTTTTACTATCTTGTGTTCTGATTTTTAAAAATGAAATTAATAGAGATCAAAGGAGGTAAGGCATAAGGAATAATATCGTTGATGGTCTGTATCAACATAGTTATCCTTATTTTGTGGGTTTATTTCCAACAGATACCATAACTGAACCCAAACCTCATAAAACTCCTTACAGTGGTTTCTGTCATCATAGCTAATTTTTTTAATGAGAAAAGAAAATGATTTTTCATGGCTTATCTAAGAGGGAATTAATCTAGTTTAGCAAAAATGCTGTAAGCATTGTCATATTAATTAGTTTGTTGATGAGGAGCTTGAAAATAAAATATTTTAGGAACTTTGTCATGTTTTTCTTTTCCTGAGACATTGTGATGTCCCAGAAAGAGTTTTACACTGGTGTTTGGACAGAAAGAATGTTGGCCCTCGGCTCTAGTTCTTGCTGAGGGACCTTGGACAGGTTGCTAACTCTGGAGGCTTTAGTTTCCTCCTTAGGAAGAAGGTTCTTGTTTATACCTAGTCAGAGCTGCTCCCGGCTGAGGGGCCAGTGCACTGGCATGCTGTCTCAGCACTGTCAGGGGCCCTCACGTCTTACAGGAAACAGTTCTAGGGCTGGGGTTGTAGCTCAGTGGTAGAGGACTTGCCTCACATGCACAAGGCTCTGGGTTCAATCTCCAGTACCACCAAAAAAAGAAGAAAAAGAGATATAAGAAACAATTCTACCTTGGATTGGAATATCATTTAATGAAATAAAATAATCTCAAGTCTTTCATAATTAGAGAAAAGAAAGATGTTAGTTGATATTTCCTTGCCCTTTGGCAGACATTCATTTTATCTTTAGAAGTTTATAAAAGAAAAAGTACAGTGGTATTCTTTAATTAATTCTTGAGTGTTTACTATGTCAGGAGTACTTTCAAGTTGAGTTTAATATCTTTACTCTGTAAGAATTATGATCTGTATTACCATGAGTCACTTTTTGATATCAATTGATGTGAAACATTGATAGCTATTTTATATAGTTCTTTAAATGATTTTTATTTTTTTAATGATTATAAAAGGTTGTATTAGTAATATAATTTTGGCATTTTATTGGTCATAATAATTATTTGATTTTGTGTCTTAGGTTAAGTGTGAAATTAACAGTTATAAGATGGTTCCCTAGGAAAAAGACATGTGTAACAGTCTTTTCATTCCCTCATTTACTCGTGCATTTCTTCATTCACACATGCATGCTATGCTGGGATTAAACCCAGGGCCTCACACAGGCTAGGCCAGTGCTCCACCCCCGGGTTACACCCCTAGCCCAGAATACATTTTCTTGTAATATTATGTGGTAAAAAAGTATAGCTAGTTCTTTTGCTGGGTAATTTTGCCTTTTGGTAAAGCCACTTTTTTCTCTTTTATCTATCCCATCTGAGAATTGTTAATAATTTTTTTGATTGTAATTTTGCAAAAGAGACAATTTAGAAAGATAATAATTGGTTAATGTCTAACATACCTCTTGTGTTTTCTTCTAATAAGATTATCCCCACCACCACCGCCCCCCAATCCAGTACTGGGAATTGAACCCATGGGTGTTCTGTCACTCAGCTACATCCCCAGCCTTTTTTATTTTTTGTTTTGGAACAGGATCTCACTAGTTTGCCCAGGCTTGTCTCAAACTTGCCCTCCTCCTGCCTCAGCCTCCTGAGTTGCTGGGATTACAGGTGTGTGCCACAGCACCAGCTGTTTTTTATTTTTTTTAAATAACTTAATTGACCATATCCAGTCAGATACTAGAATTTATAATTTATAATATTTGTTAGTTTTTTCCTTCAGGCTATATGATTTTTAAAAATCATATCCGGCATATGTACCCTGAAAGTCAAATAAACCAGAACATAAATTTTTTTAAATATATATATTTTTTAGTTTTCTATAGATTTTTATTTTCTTTATTTATATGTGCTGCTGAGAATCTAACCAGTGCCTCACACATGCCAGGCAAGTGTGCTACCACTGACCCCCAACCCTAGCCCCAGATCATAAAATTTTTAAAGGGAAAAAACCAAAGATCTACTCGTAATGTGTCAGCCATTCTGTACCTTTGAAACTCAAACTTGAATCATGAAAATTTGAAATGGCAACAAAGTGATAAGGAATTTACATTGTCAGAATTCTACTTCTGATTATCCCACAAATTAGGTCACAGTACTTGAGACATATATAACATTCAGTATATTAGGTTTTAGGACTGTGATGTCCTCGATATCTGAAATTTTGAAGCAGTGTAGTTATCTCAACTCTCACCAGTGTTTGTGTTATTCATCCTGCCTTTGAAAGTTCTGATGACTCTTTTAAGCAGATAGTGTTTTCCTTGGCAAATATTATTGGGTAGTATTGTTCTTTCTTTACTATTATAAATTCAAAAAATGATACCGATAGTCAACTGTTATAAATAGATAAATATATAACTGTGTGTTTGTGGGTGTATGTAACTGAAATGCAAGTAGAGCTCTGGTCACAAACCAATATGAAAATATTTAGGCCCGTAAGATCTCATTTGGTCTTGAATTCCTCAGCTGTCATTAATAGTGTGATTTGCTTACTGGTGATTATGACTCATTTCTAACCAACAACCTGTTAAGAATGATAAATTCTAAGTTAGAATTTGGTTACGGTTGTTTGTTATAATCAGAGTGCTTAGTTGAGGCTTTGTGGTAATTACAAGCTGTAAAAACAACTCCTCAGTCTTCCTACAGGAATCACATATCTGGGCATAAGTATGCAGCTGTCATCCAAGTACATGATTTGATGTTCCGGGAGACACTGTGAAGGGCTCCGGCTGCATAGTGGAAGGGTTTGTTGAAGTATTGGAGAGCCTGCACTATGTGGGCGTGACCAGCTGTGTCTGCCATTGGGCAGGTGTTCTCTTCCTCACATTGACATGTTCCCTCTCTCCCTTTCCTTTTCCCTTTCCCTTATAGGCCTTTCTTACACTATTTACAACGTCCAATTCATTGTAAACCAACTTGCCATGTAGTTAACAGTTACAGAGGGTATCTCTTCCCCTCTCATGATCAGATCCTGGTGTTCTCACAGGGCTCCTGCTCAGTGTCCATTCAGAACTTAAGACGTATTTGCCTGTTCCTTAGGTATGATGCAGCCATCAGACAGAATTAGCCATATCCTGGTTCCCACCATGCTTCCCAGACCTGACTTTCTTGCTGTTTCTCCTCTGAGGCTTGTAGTCATCCACATTTCTACCCAGACTAATTCTTTATCCATTTTTTATTTTTCCTGAATTTTATTCCTAGTTTATGACCTAACCTTCAGACATGGTACGCAAAGACAGACTGTCTCTGCATCTTTGTCCCAGATGTGCATCTTTAGGGAAGAAGGAATAGTATTTTTTCCTGAAAGATTATTACTCTCCAGTTTAGTCATCTTAGCTGTTTTGTTATGTTTATTTAACGGTGTGAAAGTGTAGATTTTTTTTCCTGTTTTTAAAGTGTGAAGGTAGATGTGAGCTATAGATAAGAACATCGAGTCAGTTAACTTTATGTAGTTCTCAAAATGATGTAACAAATCAGGAGCAGAACAACAGTGGAAAGTTAAGCCTCTAAGGCTTGAATTAATTTCCTAGATGGTTGGGTCTTTACCGATTCCTGAAAATGGGAGTAGTTTATATTCAGGGCTAGACTCTCACACTGAGGAGCTCTGAATGGATAGACATAAGGTAAGTACAGATAGCACAGATGTTGGGAGTTGTAATGTTGATATCCATTAGGAAGTGACCTTGCTCAGCTGTGTGCTTTAGAGGTGAGCGCCTGGAACAGGGAATAAATCCAACTGGAGTCCTAACTTTGGGGCACATGCATTCAAAACATTCAACAAGTTACCTCCACCAGAACAAGAGCCATTGATTTGCTCAATTGGGGTCACTGAGAAAATAACCAAGTTGCCCTCCCCAGGTGCAGCCTGTTCCCCTTGTTCTTAGAAGCAGCAGAAGGTTGACCCAAGAAACATTGTGATTTGATTAGCTGCTGGTCCTTCCTGTGAATCTGCATGGTCTTGCAGAATATTGACTGTATTCAAGGGCAATGACAGATGAGGTTCTTGCTAAGTGTCTTGTTCAGAATCATGCAGTGCATCATTTCTTCCTCTTTTCTTTTATTATAAACAAGCAGGAACTCACTTTGGAGCAAGAATTTTTCTGGGGTATTTAGGGTAAAAAAAAAAAAAATTAGCAGAAGCAAAAGTGAAAATCAGGTGGCCACTTATTAACTATTCCCTGTTAATACTGAACCAGGCGGCTCCTACTGTCTATCAAGTGTCTATCCTGAGTGCTAAAAGGAGAACAAAAGAAGGGACCTGAAATCAAAGAAAGTGATCAGAGCTCTAAGACAAAACTGAATGAAGAATTTATCTTGAGCAGTCAAAAAGGAAATAGTTCATGTTTGGTTTGAAAATTATTTGAAATGATTCTTAAAGTGAAAATTTGGGGCTGGTGTTGTGGCTCAGTGGTGGAGCACTCACCTTGCACATTCGAGGCCCTGAGTTCAATTCTCAGCACCACCAAAACAAATAAATAAAACAAAAGTATTTTTTAAAAAATGAAAATGTGGTGACTGGGCATCCATGGTGCATGCCAGTGGCTGGAGAGGCTGAGGCAGGAGGATCACAAGTTCAAAGCCAGCCTCAGCAACTTAGTAAGTCCCTGCCTCAAAATAAAAAATCAAAATGGCTGGGAATGTGACTCAGTGGCTAAGCGCCCTCAGTTCAATCCCTGGTACCAAAAAAAAAAAAAAAAAGTGAGACGCATGTATGATTTTACATACAAACTAGCTCCAAACATAACTCTTGGGATGTTCTCTTCAGCTAACCACACTCATATGACCAACTGGCTAGCATTTTGGCTCATCTGCATATCTACTATGTTCTATTTGCATATGTGTGAATTGTTTTAAATGCACACAAAGGCACATATACCTCTAACCTCAGCAACTCAGGAGGCTGAGGCATGAGCTTCTCAAGTTTGAAGCCAGTCTCAGCAACTTAGTGAGACCCTGGCTCAAAACAGAAAATAAAAAAGACTGGGATATAGCTCAGTAGTTGAGTTCCCTTGGGTTCAATCCCCAGTACCCCCCAGATAAAATAAATGAATAAAATGAAAATTAAAATATTAGAGAATCCAACATGCTCAGAAGATTCCTCTGTGGAAGAAGTTTATAATAGGTTTGAGCTAGCTGATAGAAAAATTGTAGCAAGGCTGGGTTATGAACTCTGATGCTGTCCTCCTCCTTTCAAGGAGGTATTTAGAACATTCAGTATCAACTACTTATTTGTGAAAATGAAACCTAGTGTTAAATTGAAGGTTATGCTCTCAGTGAAATCCTCCTTTCCATCTCCTCCCAGTCTAATGACCGGCTTTCAAGATTTCCCCCCTGTGACCTGAGGCTAGTACAGCGTAGACCTCAGAGCTTGAAGGTCATATCATAGCATTTCAGCAGTTTAAGTTTTGCTGTAAATAAATGATAAGTTATTACCTGGGGTGAGAATATTAGACTGTGGAACTCTTTAATTACTCAAGTAATTCTCATAAAATATGCATAGGGATTTTCCCAACGGGGCTGTAAAAGGGCCAACCAGAGAAGGAGAGACCCTACAGATTTAATTGACCCAGCCCCTGTGTTCAGACACAGAAATGGCTTATGCTTGTCAGGAAGGTGTGTTTACTGTCTCTGCTAAGGAAAGAGGTGAGGGAGGGGAGGATCGCATACTGAGGACTTCTCAAAATGGGGTTCCTGCTCGAGGTATTGTGCAACATTGCAGTTGTGGAGAAAAAGCACTGGGAATATTTAAGTCTTTTGGTACTGTCTGTTTTGTGTTTTACAGTATATGTAGTTCATGTAGAATATGAAAAAAATACATAGTATGTAGACCAGGCATGTTGGCACATACCTACAATCCCAGAAACTCGGGAGACTGAGGCAGGAGGATCTCAAGACAGCCTCAGCAGCTTAGAGAGACCCTGTCTCAAAAAGGACTAGGTATGTGGCTTAGTGGTAAAGTGCCCTTGGCTTCAATCCCCAGTATAAACAGCAACAACAAACTAGTGTGTGTGTGTATGTGTGTGTGTGTGTGTGTGTGTGTGTGTATATATATATATATATATATAGTACTTAACTGACATTATTTATTGGTGAGGAGTGTGAACACAAAAATGGCAGTCACTTTTATGTAGAATAAAAAAATCAAAAATTTAAAAGAGACTTTAAATATTTTAAGGGGATTAAATAGGTGATAAATAAGAAGGTGAGAACAATATTAAAATGTTTTGTAAAAGAGTCACTTTTGTTAATGGTCTGTGGCAGGGTCTGCAAACTTTTTTTTTTTTTTTTTTTTTAGGGGTACTGGGGATTGAATTCACCACTGACTCACATTCCCATCTCCTCCTTTTGTTTTTTATTTTGAGACATTAGGTTGCTGAGGCTAGCCTCAAACTTGTGGTCCTCTTGCCTTAGCCTCAGGAGTTGCTGGGAATACAGGTGTACACCACCATGCCCAGCTGGGGTCAGCAGACTTGAGCTCAGGATGGTTTTTATGTTTTTAAGAGGCCGTATGGTCTTCATTGAACTTCTTAACTCTGTAAATTAAGTATTTGGCTACATTTATGTTTTCAGCCATTATTTTTTTTAATGTTCCAATTCATTTTTCCTCTTGTTTGGAAGTTAAATTATCTGCATTAGACTTTTTTGTTCCTGATGCTCTCATCATTTTTTAGAAGATACTTTTTTTTTCTCTGTTCTTCAGATTGGTTAATATCTTCAGGCTCATTAACACTCATTCCCTTAAAAATTCATGGCATTTCCACAGTCCTTTGTATGTTGGGTACAAATGTTGGGTTGCATCCTGAATGTGCTGCATAGACTCTTGGCTCTGTTGTGACACTCTGAGGATGTAGGTATATTTGATACAGCAGGGTGTTAATCCCCTTAGGTTTGGGCCTTGGGTCTTTGAACTACTCCCCTCTCACCCTTCCTGGGAATGCAAGTTCAGATCTCAGTTCTCTTCTCAGCACTTCGTTGCACCACCTCGGGTCTGTTCTGTGCCTGTTGTTCAGGGATAGCCTCCTGGCACTCCAGCCTGCAGGATTCCTCTCTGTGATTCTTCTGGCCAGAAGGATGGCAGGACTTTGCTGGCGGAGCCTTTGTCACCTCTGTCACGCCGCCTTCAGGGGATGCCTGCCTCTGCTGCACAGTGACAAGAAGAGCCAGAGCTCCCAGAGGAGAAGCTCATCCCACACACATTGTCCTCCAGGCTTTTCGCCCCTCTGTTGCCTTGTGAGGGTTCCGGCAGTGTGTTGGGAATGTGTCGCGGTACTTCCTGGGAAGTCTGGGCACAGAGGGCCGGCACTGCCCTAAGGGAAGTGCAGGTCTGTGGGGTGATTTAGTTGTTGATAAGTTGAATGGAATGGGAACAGACTGAGATCCCCCTTGTCTTGGTGGAACTATGGGGAAGGGTAGGAGCTGGGGAGACCTGCAGGGGCGAGTGTGTGGTTTCCCTCTTCCCACGTGTGCGTGAGGCTGCTCTGGGTCCAGTCGTCGTCGGCTCCATCAGCTCTTCTGTTTACGTTTTACAGCACTTGAAGACACTGCGTCACCCCTGCCTGCTGAGATTCCTGTCATGTACTGTGGAAGCAGATGGCATTCATCTGGTCACTGAGAGAGTGCAGCCTCTGGAAGTGGCCTTGGAAAGGCTGTCTTCTGCAGAGATTTGTTCTGGGATCTATGACGTTTTGCTGGCTCTCATCTTCCTTCACGACAGAGTAAGTGACCTGTACAGTTCCAGCTCAGGGGCTCTGACGGAGCCTGGGGGATGAGTGTGTAGTAGTGCTGTGAAGCATGGTATATGTGGAAGTTGTAAGACAGAGCACATATTGAAAGGGCAAGATGGAGACGCTCCAGGTGGTCTGTGCAATGGGCAGCACATTCTGTCCCTGGGAAGTTATTGGTACAATTTTATTTTGAGGTTACTGTGGTCTCCCCCTAGTTTTGGACAAGTCTTTACCTGAAAACAGCCTCAGCTGGTTCCTGGTTGTGTTTTGTTTTCATTGGTACCAGGGATTGAACTCAGGGGTGCTCTGAAACTAACATCCCCAGACCTTTTTATTTGATTTTGAAACAGGTCTTGCTAAGGTGCTGAGGCTGGCCTTGAACCTTCAGCCCTCCTGCCTCAGCCTCTTTAGTTGCTGGGATTTGAGGTATGTGCCACCATGCCTGGCTCAGTTGATGCTTGTTAAAACAAAAAGTTAATATTAGTGTTGCTGTAGACCACAATTCCTATTTGTTTTCAGGAATTTTGTGCAATTTTAAATTTTGAAGAAATGACCGTTTCTTAGAGGCAGAGTTTAGACACATCCTATCCCACTTGGGTGGGACCAATTGAGAGACAGCCTCTTAATACTGGAGTAGCCAGGCTACCTGGCCTGTGGTAACGTTTACTATTATTATGGTTCCTATGTTTACTTCTGATCTATGTCTTGACAATTTCATCGAGCTACTATTTCTTGTTTGTTTGTTTTCACCTCATACATGCTGGGCAAGTGCTCTCATTGAACATCTTCCCAGCCCTGGAGCTATAATTCCTTAATGATGTTTGCATTCTGACACATTCAGATCTTCAGCAGTTCTCCTTAATGAAAAAACACCAGTCTTAGGTTAGAGAGATTTGCATTTGACTCATTTCAATGCATGTTTTCATTTTTTTTCTGTTTATGGAAGACAGACTCTCCAAATATTATGTGGGATGTATAACTCTTAAAAGCATGCTTACAAGTTCATATGATAACTAACATTGTTAAGCTTCTCTGGGGAGGAACATCTTTATTGGAACAAGGCATGCTGATAGTAGGACTGCCTGTAGGGAGAGTCCCTCTCCAGTCCTTCAGCGAATTCTCTCCAGAAGCTACTATGGTGATTTGTGTATTATTGCAGAGATAGTCTTTGGGCATATAAAGCAAATATCTTATTTTATTTTTCCTCAAATGAAAATACCATATATACTATTCTAAACTTTTCTTTATATATATTTTAGAGTGTTCTGTATAAAAATATGTACAAATTTGATCTCATGGGTAGAAAATTTAAAGAGCTCTTCCATCTACTGAAATGATTTCTGGTTGGGAAAATACTTAAATACTCAAACCCTGTTCTCACTTTCTCCCTTCCTCTTATTTGACTGAACTATTTTTTATAGTTTTAAAATCGACTCTTCTGTGGTCTGTGGGGCATTTCTGCTGGTCCTTCTCATTCCCTTTTCTTCTTCTTCAGGCAGAATTTTTTTAATGCTTACTGATAAGATTTCAGGTGAAGTGGATCTGGGTTCATGATAGAATGTAGGTAAGAAAGAATTTAGAGCAGAAAATGAATAAAATAACCTATGAGGGCAGAGATAAATTTTATCTTTAAAGGCACTGGTGCAAGTGGGCTAGGCCACAGGACTGGTGGATTCGTGTTTAGGGACGCCTGGGTCCCGATTTCCAGGTGGGGCGTGACTGGCCTGCGCTGGCTGGGTGTCTTGCTTCTCCTGCTCAGCAGGCAGGGAGGGGCCAGGAGCCTCCCCAGGGCACTCTCTGCTTCTTCTGACCTCATTCCCTTGGTCGTTCCTGGAACAACCGATAGTTTCCGATATCAGTCCACAAGTGGGAAGATCTTGTCGTAATCTTTTTTTGGTAACTAGTAGTTTTTTAAAGACTTCTTCTTCAGAGTTGGAGTGGCAGTCTTCTTCCTGTTCTTTTTTTTCCAGGGACACCTCACACACAACAATGTCTGCTTATCATCTGTGTTTGTGAGTGAAGATGGGCACTGGAAGCTAGGAGGAATGGAAACTGTGTGTAAAGTTCCTCAGGCCACTCCCGAGGTAAGCCAGGTGGTAGGCCTCTTTCCCCTGAGCACTGGTGGCATCCTCTGTGTGCTCTTGCCCTGGCACTGCCCCCCAGGGTCAGCGCCATGCTGGTCTGGAGACTTGAACTCTGTGGATGCCCATGTTCATGGAGTTGTAGGGTTTTATCCCTCAGGAAGCACTAGGGGTCATGTACTCTTCTCGTGTTATAGATGAGGAACCTGAGAAAGAGGGAGGTGAAATGGTTTTGTTCAGACGTTTTAATTAACCGCCTGCCTTTCTGCTCCTGAGCTGCAGTGCAGCACTTCCTTTGATCATGCCATTCTCTGCTTCGTGTTGAAATTGCCTTTGTGTGTCTGATTCTGCCCAGCAGCTGAGCCTCCTGAGGGTAGCTCCTCTGACCTTACCTTTCTACCTGCACCTGGCCGAGTGCCTGTCTCGCGTTAGGCATTCAGGGGTTGCTCCCTGAACATATAGTGTGTCCAGCGACTAGAGTTGGGACTTGTGCATCTTAACTCCTAGTGGCTGGGCTGCTGCTCCTGGGGTACAGCCTGTGGTTTTGTCGGACAGATCCACCTGCAGTTCTTTTTTTATTTTATTTCTTCTTTTCACCATTTGCATGTTTCTGATGGACTTACTCTCTCTAAAAAAAAGTGAAAACCACTCCCATCCCAATCCCCCTGCTGACGCGGTGGCTCAGTCTAGCTTTCAGTGTTTTCCTGCGTGCTGTCTGGCGCTCAGCTCGGCCTAGTCTGGTGGGCACCTTCCTGGACTCTTGATCAGTCAAATGCAATACTGCCTGAGTCATCCCTCTTGGTGATGGCTGCCTTCTCTAAAGTCTCTCTCCTGTAGTTAGCATGGCAGGCAGCACGCGGTCCTGTGGGTTCGTCCCACAGAAGGAGCTTCTTGGGGTGGTGCACAGGCCCTCCACAGTCTTCCCAGCCCGCCTCAGCTCCACTCAGCACTTGTAGTGCTCCTGCTCTGCTCGCACTCTGTCACGAAGCCGGGCTGCTGCACTGGCTGTTCGCCTCACTCTCTTCTTGCTTGTTCTGCCATTCTGTTACCAGGCTGCCTTTCTTCCCCTGAACTCCCTGAAAAGTGCCAGCTCATCCAAGATCTCGCTTGAGTCTCCTCTCTGTGAATCCTTCCTGCGGGCGTTGTCCTACCCTACAAAAATCCTGTGCTTCACTTACTGAAATCCCTGATGTACCTTCTAGGCTGTGAGCATATGGTTGGGGGCAGGGAATTTGTGGCTGTCCTTTGTATTCCTAGTGCCCTAGATGGTGTTTATTGGATAAAAGCCCTTCTTTGATTAGGTGAATGAATATGCTCATTCTATAGATGTTAGTTTTGTTTCCGTAGCTTATAAAGTTTCATGTGCAACAAGACTTTCACCTGATTTAGTGACAAAGACAAGATTGATAAGCGATGTATCCTGTGCTGAAAAGCCTTTTTTTTTTTTTTTTTTTAAATGGGGTCTTACTGTGTTACCCAGTCTGGCCTCAAACTTGTGGACTCAGGCAGTCCTCTTCCCAGCTTCCTGAGTAGCGGGACTACAGATGCACACCGTCACCAACAGCTGAAGAGCCTTTTACTTCTTAATGTCTATGCAGGAAGAGAAAGAAGTATTTCTAATTTCTGTATAAGGAAATCAGATGCACAGATGCCTCTCGGCAGCATGGGGTGTGTGTGAACCAGCTGGAAGGCAGAGAAAGGGGACTGACTTTTATGTTCACTAAGAATTGCTCCGTGCTGAGTACTGGTTTACATTTTTTAATCAGGAAGATTTTAAATTTGCATATTGGATATGTGATATTGATGGAAACGTTTCATTGCTGCCGTTTCTATTGCTCATGGCTTTTATAAATAGGTTTAAAAGGTTGCTTCGCCAAATGCGTAAGAACTGCTTTTCTTGATTTATTTTTCTGTCTAGTTTCTGAGGAGTATTCAGGCAGTCAGAGACCCAGCGTCTATCCCTCCTGAAGAGATGGTAAGATGATACGCGTCGGATGTGATGAAGGCCCACTTGTGCAACTGAGCAGAAAACCTCTCCCAGGCCTTTATTAAATTATGGATGCCTCGTGATTCCTCTAGCCTTGAGCTTCTGGGATTAATCTTACTACCACAGCCAGGGAGCCAGCTTACAGTTTTTGGCTGTATAGGTCCTGTGGTATTGTTTAGAGATGGAGTGCCCCGAGTGTGAACAGGGGATGTCATATCCAAAGCACACTGGCTTTGTACTTGACGGGAGCCGTGAGGTCAGGCTGGCCCTTTCCTTTGCATCAGCTCTGTCTTTGCATCCGTCTGTCTCGCTGGCCCTTGCTTGGGATTCCAGGATGTGTACAGAGTGGTTATTAATACCCTGGTTCTGGTGAAGAAAGATTCTATTCACAGACAAATTCAAAAGCAGATGCCCTCTGTAAGTTTTCTTATAATCACTATAAATGACATTAATCCCTAAAGACATGTTTAGTGTGCTTTATAGGAAATACAAACCAAGTATAAACTTAATATGGACCTTAGACTTAACATAAATCAGGTTTATTCATGGCATACACTGGTGTTTTTCAAACTGGTGATTTGTGGGTTTTAAGATAGTTTAAGGGTATCTTGGACAGTATTTTGAAAAAATTAAAAAATAGAGTGAAAGAAATCGTTACTAGGCATCTTAGTATTGTTTTGTGAAACTCGTTTTCATTATGTGTGTGTTTATATGCATACTGTATTATGTGTGCACACTGCATTGTAAGATTAACTTTTAAATATGTTTTTGAAAGCCACAAACACGTATTATGTTGTGATCTTTTATTTTCTTTTTGATCCTATTTCATATTTTTAAAATCTTTGATAAATTTCATTTGCTAATCATTTTTTAAAATTTTTTTCCAGTATTAAGTCCTGCTGTTTTTTTATTGGTACGTCTCACTTACACAGAATGGCGTGTTTCCTTGTGGCATATTCACACCTACATGACCATATTACTTGACCAGTTTCACTCCCCAGTACCCCCTGCACCCTCCCCTTGCCGGGATTATAGGTGTGTGCCCCTGTGCCTAGCTTATTGTTGGTATTCTTGATGACTTCTGGAGTGAGATGGAATGTCGGTGTAGTTTTGAGTGCATTTCCCTGATTGCTACAGTTGATCAACATTTTTTATATGGTATACTAGTAGTTTTTAAAGCTATAACTGAGTGTGTGGTACTGTGAAGTTAGATTTGAGTGTAATAAATGCAAACATGGGAGAGAGTTAGGAATAGTTTATAATGCTCTAGTTTTAAAAGTCTTTACTGCTTCTAGTCTCCAGAGTTCAGCCCTCTCCCGGAGTCCCACGGACATGCCCGGGATGCCTACTCGTTTGGAACACTGGTGGAAGGCTTGCTCACCGTCTTACGTGGACAGGGTGAGTTGGAGTTAATACTGCGTCCACTAAGTAAGAAAGTAATGCAGGCCTGCCCAGCGTAGAACTCGAGGGACTTCAGTCTTTGATCATAGTAAGGGACCTGTTGCTTACCGTGTAATTTGTTTAGAGCAAGTATCAACAGCAATAAGGAAACAAGCTTTGCATTTCATTAGTATCAGTAGTGAAAAGAATTTTAAGTAGGAAGCACTTTGAACTATAGCTTTCAGTCTCCTGTGATAACCTTATTGATAATAGTATTTTATGGTCTAAAGACTGTTCCTTAGTGAGGCAGCCAATAAGTAAATAATGCCATAATGATTAAGATATAGTAGTCTGAATAATAGAGTAAGACTCAAAAATATTTTCTTGTCAGGCTTAACATTTTTTAGTCTTTCAAAAGTTTTTTGGTTTATTTTTTCAAGCTGTAATCTGCCCACTGCTCTTTCCTTTGATGGCCTCCTGAGGCCCAGGCTATTAAAGGCATGGTTTTCTGTTGTCTGTCTCCATTCTCTCACGGCATGCTCGGCGGCCTGCATCACTCTCCAGTGAGTTTACGGAGGTGCATGCCATGCGGGGCCCCTTACTGGCCTCTGTGTCACTTGCCAAGCCTTCTGCAGTGCTGATGTCACTTCTTCTGCTAGGCTTTGGATGTCACCTCTTACCCCTAAATCGTCCTGGTCTGAATACTTGAACAACAAGGCATCCACTGTGTTCAGGGAACTAACTACTCTCCCATGCCCCTAGCGTGGGGACAGTTGTGTGCCATCCTTGGAAGAATTGAAAATAGTCATTCAAACAGTTGTGTCCTGTGGATGAGGAACCCTGGTTGAGAAAGCCCCTCCCACCTGCTGCTTACTCACTTCCTGGACCTGAGCGGAACAGCCAGGAAATGGGAGGCGTGGGAGGGGAGGCGCTTGGCCTGGCCTGGCTGTGTTGGCAGGCTGGCTCTCCACGTGCCAGGACCTGGGCTTGAAGCGAGCAGGAAGCAGTTCAGCGACAGCCGGGCTCTGTTTGTCTGGGCTTTTACAGGTGGCTTTGGTCTCACCAGTCTGCAGCCGTAGAGGCCCTGAGGAGGGCGAAGGCTGGACTAACTGTCGCTCTGGATTTCAGTTTCAGCGGACGTGCTCTCCAGCTTCCAACAGACCTTGCTCTCAACTGTGCTGCATCCCATCCCTCAGTGTCGGCCGGCGCTCTGCACCTTACTGTCCCACGACTTCTTCAGGTGAGGGCCTCGGCGCGTCCCACTGCCGCCGTGGCTGTGGGCTGGGAGGACCAGACGAAGCAGTCCCTGGTGCTGCTGATTATTAGGAGACTGACTGGTGTTCACAGGAGAAAAGAGGGAGAAGTTGGATCCGTCAGGTTCCCATCAAAGATGGAAAGTTTAGAAATTCTTGGATGCCGTGGAGTTTGGGGTTTGGAAGTCCTCCCGCTTCATCAGGCTTGGTCATGAAGAAGCCGGCCTGTGTCCAGCGGCTCCCAGCTCCAAGCCGACTGAAGCAGTTAACAGACGTGGCCTCCCTGTTCTGCTGCCTTCGTATGAGTGATGAGAATCGGTTATTTTGAATTTTTCTTATTGGGCAGGGTGTGAGTTCATTTTTCTTTAGGCAGAAGATTTCTCTCTTCAGTAATATGTGTGGAAGAACAAGAAAGTTCGTTTAGGGGGAGGAGTACAATGTAACTTAATCGTTTTCTGGATTCAGAGGTGTTTTTGAACTTCTCTTCAAGGTTTGTTTTAAATATATGTCCTTCATTTTTTATTTCCAAGACTGCAGAACTTACCAAGTTAGTTCCACACTCATAGCTTTTATTAGCAAAGCTAACTTTGTTGGTTTTGAAGCTTAAGTATCCTTTTGTGTTTGCAGTTAGGGAGGTGAGGAGAAGCAGGGGGAAGGGGAGAGTTACCCTAGGTAGTACTAGGGAGTAGAACCTGAGTAAGTAAGTGTGTGTGTGGTTATTGGGATTCTTTGTCCTGTTTCAGAGACACTGTTCAAAACCTTTACCATTGAGTTGTTTTTTTGTTTTTTTTTTTTCATTTTTTTTAATTGAAAAATACAAGAGGTATATATTCACCTTTATGAGTCTTTTAGCCACAGTATTTCCGTGATTATTATTTAATGATTATTATTAGTATTTAATGATTATTAGGAATTCTTTATTTCCTTTGATATTAAAGTCCTTACAAAGAATAACCCTTCACATTAAACAGAGTCTCCCATCACTGTGTGATTAACAATATCCTGTTAAAAACTCTTCACATTAAACAGAGTCTCCCATCACTGTGTGTAATATGAGTTCTTTATTTAAAATTTCCTGTTAGAGAGGGAGAAGAAAGCCAAGAAACCAGCCCCACGCCCAGAGTGGGGAGGTCTGTCGGGAGGCAGGGCCCTGCCCCGCCTGACGGGTGGCCTAGTTCTTGGATTTGGTTGAGACATTTGAGTGCCCTGTGCTCAGGAGCTGGAGTAAAAACACTTGGCCCTCGGACATGTGTGTTTGCAGGGCTGTCATCTCCTTACACGTGGTGTGTTCTTTATTTGCGGGGCAGAAAGTTTTGACAGTGTGAAAAAAACTTTACAGGTGAACTTTAGCCTAGAAATGTTGAAAAAAATCAAGAAAGAGGTGTGTCATAATGAGTGTAATACACTTAGGTAGTCTGTTGTGTCTTTTACTACCATGAAACACACATAAATCTGTGATAAGAGTTGAAATGTGTCGAAACCTGCACACAGACCATATGATGGTGCCACTTGCGGTTGAGATGTAAGCAGCTAAAAAGATGCAGCGTTAAATCATGAAACCAACCACAGGACATACCGTCCCTCCAACGACTGCATGTCACCTCCTTGTGCAGTTGCAGTGAGCCCATGAGGTTCACCTGCCTGAAGTGACTTGTGAGACTGACCTCCATATAAGCAGTTCATCTCTACCAAATTGCATACTATAGTAAAGGTGATCTCAACGTTCTTACGTGTTTTCACCATATACAATACTTATGATGTACAAAATATGTGTTATTTATGCTATCACTAAGGCTTTTGGGGAATAGTGGGCTATTAGTAATTCAGTTTGGGGGAACTCAGGAGTTATATATGGGCTATCAGCTGCCTGGGGGTGATGCCCTAACCCTGGGCTGTTTGAAGTCAAGTGTATGAGTAAGCCAGATCTGGAGGCCATTGGCAGTTGTGCCCACCAGGCCTGCTCTGACTGCTGTGCTCAAGCCCTGGGCCACTGTCCACAGGGCAGATGTGAGCAACACTTCCTTGGAGCCCAGGGTCCACAGCTTTGGGGCTCTGGAAACCACATAAGAAACTGACCTTGCCTTACCAAAAAAAAAAAAGACTAACTTATAGCAAGAAAAATGAAAAGCTTCCTGACTTTTACAGAAATCCCACTTTTCCCAGTCAGTCCTCTTTCATGGTTTTACTTCATCAGAGGAGAATTGGGAATGAACACATATTTTGTAATGATAATGTCATTTCTTCCAGGACATTTCATTTAACAATATCCTGTTAGAAAAAAACTTGGAGGATGATTGTGACTTTTAAGACCATTAAGCCTGTTAGCATATGTGCATTTGTATCGTTTATATCCTCTTTACAGATCTCTCATGTTCTTAAAATATTAGATTCCCATAGTCTTTGTCTCATAAGCCATTTGGAATCTTTTAAATGGCATAGAGAATGTTTCTTTGTTGAAAATTATAATGGTGCAGTCTTTGGTTATGGCTTCAATATTTAACATGCCTACTCTAATCTATTGTCCTACATTATTTTTTCTTTTTGGCATTTAGAAATGATTTTCTAGAAGTTGTAAATTTCTTGAAAAGCTTAACATTGAAGAGTGAAGAGGAGAAAACTGAATTCTTCAAGTAAGTTGAGACCTTACATTTACTAACTTAGATTTAGTCCCTGTAATCACTTGAGGAGATCTGGAGAAGGTGAGGCTGTCATTTTATTTATTTCAGAACATTATTGAACACTTCCTACATGCCTGGCTTTCTGCGAGGCCCTGGGGTGGCGGCCTGGTGAGGGAAACAGATACCCGCCTGCTAGTGCTTACACAGGGGGCGAGTACAGCGGGAGAGCTTGGCGGGAGCTGTGCGAAACAGGACGGGAGCAGGTGCTCCAGGAATGCTGTTCAGATGGGGCCGCAGGAAAGCAGGCACCAGGGCAAGACCCAGGGTGACTCCTGTGGGAAGCAGGCAGCTGCCCTGCTGGAGGGCAGAGTCCAAGGCCAGGATAGGCAGGAGGCGGCTCTTGTTCATGGCAGGAGTGTCCGCACACAGTCTGAGTATTGTGTGCGTCGGGCACTGGGTCCATGGAGGGGTGAGAGCATTAGGTGGACCCTGGGTGAGACCTCCCAGGAACATAGCGAGAAGGGTGGCCGTCACACTGAAGGAGCCAGTGTCAAGGAAGGGCTTTCTAGGGATGGAAGAGAGGTGAGAAGGGGATGCTGGGGCAGAGGCTGGGCGGGGTGGCCTTGGGAGGAGGTGTGGGTGAGGGTGGGTACAGCCCGCCATCCGTGTTGGCGTGGGGGTCTGAAGGGTCAGGTTGATGGTGTGGAAGTTACAGATGTAGACAACGGGGACTCGCGTGAGGGGGCTTGCTTCTAAAAAGATGGAGGCAAGGTTATCTGTTAAGGGTGGTTATGAGGAGGGATATTACTATCTTATTTCTCAATAGAATGCTTTTATGTATGTTTTAATCAACAAGGTTAGAAATAAAAGCCTGTATTTTTGTTTACTGTGAAAACTTTAGATAATGGAATATCTTGCATTTTTTTAAATCTGAGAAAGTGTCTGTATCTAGGAAGCCTCTGGCTATCAGGGGACCTGGGGGACACTTTGGCCACTTATCACTTCATTATAAGGGGTGATCTGTTGCGAGAGCTCCCTAGCTTGGCGAATAGTGTGGCAGCTGGCTGGCCGTGGTCACACTTACTGCATGTGTCTCAGGTCCTGGAGACTGCCCGCTCCCCTCACCTTTCCCAGCTACCTCTGGAAGGGCACCACTTTGGTAGAAGTGGGAGGGAGGCCGCGTGGAGCTGACCTGTGCAGGAGAGTTGATAGAGTGTCGCATTAATTTCCCAGGCTTTCCTTTGCTTTTTTGTCCTCAGATTTCTGCTGGATAGAGTCAGCTGCTTGTCAGAGGAATTAATAGCTTCGAGGTTGGTACCTCTTCTGCTGAATCAGTTGGTGTTTGCAGAGCCGGTAGCTGTCAAGAGTTTTCTTCCTCATCTGCTTGGCCCCAAAAAAGGTGAATTCTTTTTCAACGTGGTTTTGGTGATCAATAAATTTTGTGGCTGTTGGTCCATTTTGGAGCAAAGTGAAATTACTGAATGGTTTAGTTCAATGTTGGTTCTAAAAGTAGAGAGCAGTTGTTGGCTTCTATGGATACCAAAGCCCACAGGATAAACATGGAGCACCTTCCTCAAGGGTCAGGTTGATGGTGTGGTAGTTACAGATGTAGACACGTGGGACTCAGGTGGGACACCCTGGGGAAGGTCTAAGGTAAGGTGTGTACCTGCAAAGAACTGTCGCATTTGCTCTGAGTCACTTAGGCGTGCATCCCTGGCTTTCCAGAGCAACCTGTTTATTTTCCATTTTCAGTGAGGAGGCTGAAAATCACTGAGCTCAGTTTACTACTTGGCTGCAGGTTTTTTCCTGAATGTGGAATGGGATTATTGCTTTGAAACGTTATAACTTGATAGCACTAAAGGGGGTAACACATCAGGTTAGGAATGCAGCATTAATTTTACACTACAGAATTTTTTAACTAGGACCTGCTTTAAAAATTAATTTTCTTAAACAATTTCAGTTCAACAAATTATGTTAAACCCAGTGTGGTGGGAAGTTGTTTTATCTTTTTGTATCTCTTATTCAATGTCATTCCTTCAAACCTTGGATTGTCCTTCATAGCTCTTCCATTCTGTTACTTGGTGGATCTCAGACAGGGGTGAACCTCTGAATCACTTCATTGCTTCTTTTGAACGCTGATCTGTTTGCCTGTTGCTCTGGGCCGGACTGAGTCAGGACATGGGCATACCCACTGAAAGGCCCCGATGGTCCTCGGCATTCCTGTTTGATAACTGTTCTCATCACTGCCATACTAGATCAAAGCTCTTGGCAGCACTTAACTGCTTCTAATTTTGTAAATATAATCACAATGATATGGTATGTCCCTGATCTGATCTAGTATGAGAAACTCCTCACTGATTGAACGTAGATTTATCAAGTTGCTCATTCAGAATCCTGTGGAAATACAGGCTTTCTGTGTGTTGTGAAGTGTGCTCTCCACTCTTTCAGAAACATTTCCACAGTTAAACCTGGAGTGGTTTTAGGTCGATAGAAGAGCCCTTCTTTGGCGTGGGGCCTAAGAATTGAGAAGAGTACTTAGTACCTGTGTTCTGGGCTGTTTATGAACTGTGTTCAGGACTCTGCACTGAAACCATTTACTTTCTCACCTGTAACCTCCACTTTTGGGGGTAGATAATGCACGGGGAGACACGCCTTGCTTGCTCTCGCCAGCCCTGTTCCAGGCGCGGGTGATACCCGTGCTGCTTCAGCTGTTCCAGGTTCACGAGGAGCACGTGCGGCTGGTGCTGCTGTCTCACATCGAGGCCTACGTGGAGCACTTCACTCAGGAGCAGCTCAAGAAAGTCGTCCTGCCGCAGGTCAGAGACCAGGCCGGCCGTGGGGCCAGAGCCTTCCCAGGCCGTGAGAGGGAGCGGGCCAAGGGTGCTGCTCCTCTGGGGGCTGGAAGGAAAAAGAGGGTTTATGGTGAAAGCCTTGGAGGCAGCAGCTTGGTGCGAGGGTCTCCTGGAACGCTGACGGCTGAATTAAAACCGCGTTCCCTGCCCCTCACACAGGAGGCCCTGGAGCCTGTGGCCTGTTGGCCCATCTGTTCGGCTTTACTGGGGGTTGAACCAGGGACCAGGGTGCTGTACTGCTACCACTAGCTACATCCTGGGCCTTTTTTTTTTTTTTTTTTTTTTGGAGACAGACTCATTAAGTTGCCAAGACTGGCCTTGAACTTGTGCTCTTCCTGCCTCATCCTCCCAAGTAACTAGGGTTATAGGTGTGCACTACCACACCTGGCTCATACTTGGTCTTAATGTGGGAGAAACTAATTGTTTGCTAATTTATTTTTTGGAGAAAATGAACAAGAATTATTTGGGGAACATAAACTATGATTGTCCACAAGTTATTGTAACATAATTATTATTAATGAGAGTATTCCTGTCGGTGGTTTTCAGACTGCTTATCACCAACAGGGAACCTTATTATCTGCCCACCCAAGGGTCCAGGCTTGTACCAATTCCCTGTGGCTGCCGTAACAGCTCATCCGGCCTGCATGGTGACAGCCACAGCAGCGCAGCCGGCTCTCCGTCCCAGAGTCTGAAACCAGGCTGCCGGCAGGACCAGGCCTCTGCAGGCTGTGGGCGAGGAGCCTCCTCTGTCCCTTGGGAGCTGAGGTGCTCCTGGCAATGCTCAGCAGTTGGCTTTCGGGCACATTGCTCCATCCTGCCTGTTGTCACCTAGCTGCTCTGTGTCCCAGATTTGCCTCCTGAAAAGGTCACCAATCTATCAGAAGGACACCTGATCCACTATAACTTCCTTTACAAATCACATTCTATATAGTTATGAATTTATAGGGGTGCTCTTCAACCCAGCACAAGGCTTAAAAAAAAATTAAAGATACCAATTCCATGGTATCTCTCAAATAATTTTCCTGAGATTAACACTCCCCGTGTTCCAGGATCTGATAAGCAAGAAGCATGTTTCAGTTGTCTGTCGCTGTGTATCACAGCACCTCCAAACATGGTACCTTAGAATGACGATTCATTTTATTAATCCTCTTGATTCTTTGGGTTGACAGGACTCTCCAGAGATCCCCATGATGTCAGCCACGGGCTTCAGTCATCTGGGCCCCCCAGGCTGACACATTCAGGATGGTCTGTGACCTGGGAGAGGAGGGTGAAGGCTAGGCTAGCGGGGGCTTTGGAAGCTGGACCTTTCTCTGAGTCTACAAACTCTCAGTCACAGGCCCTGTCCCTCCGTATGACATTTCCACATGGCTCTTCTAGTAAGGAAGGGGGACTTATTTCATGGCTGCTCTTGGCTAACAGAAGTCATTTATGCCACATCCTCCTGGTTAAAGTGAGTCACAGAAGTCCTTCACTGTGGGTCGCTGGGGAGCTTGGTTACCACAGCCTAGACCTGTGTTCATACCTGCAGGTAGCTGGAAGATAAAGGGTGTCTGGAAGATTTCTAGCTCTGGAATAGATTTGTCCTAGGCCTTAGATTGGGCTGTGGTAGGAATGTGAGCAGGTGTTCGGCAAGCAAAAGACGACAGAAGCTCTCATGTCTGGAACACTGTTCCCGCTGCAGGAGAATGGCTGGGACGCTTTCTGAGTGTTGGAGAGTTCACTTTGGTAGCAGGTGCAAGTGGACCGTGAAGGGAGATGAGCTGGGAAGCTGTTGGAATAGTCATCTGAGAGAGGGCAGGACGGGGGCAATGTGGCAGCAGACATGGAGGGCACAGAAGGTGGAGGGGCAGGACTCTGGTTCCCACTGGATGGAGAGGTGTGAGGAGGATGGGTCTGGGGCTTGGGTGATTGTGTGATCCCAGCACCAGTCTTGCACTCAGATGCACAGACACAGGCTCTATTCAGCTCTGCGGCCTGCCTGGAGAAGTGCCTGGTGTGTCGGCACTAGTCCCAGTCTTGCTAGTCCTGCTGGAAACCTGGGATCCCCGTGCTGCAGACTTGCGGCTGGAACCCAGCACTGCTGATGCCCGAACCTGCCTTGTGTCTGGTCGGCACAGATGCTTTGCAGGTCCTGCTCTTGTAGGGCAAAACCTCTCCTGATATCTGACTGTCTTAGTTAAGATGCTTTGGATTGCAAGTAACCAAAATCCATGTTAAACCAACCAAAGTAAAAGGAATTTAGTGAAAGGACGTTGGGCTACGTAAGTGGAACCCAGTGCCACAGAACTCCCCGCTGTGTGGGCCCCACTGTGTGGGCCCCACTCTTTTTCTTTCTTTTTGCATCTTTCACTTTTGAAAATGCTCTGAAGACCAGCTTTCATTGTCCTGGGGTGCATATGGCCAAGTGTGGTTGTCCGTAACTTCCAGGTTACTGTCCTCATTTTAACCACAGAGCTAACCAGTTTCTCCACATTCCAGCTTAAATTACCAGGCAAGAGGGGCTGGGGTTGTGGCCCAGCGGTAAAGTGCTCGCGTAGCATATGCGAGGCCCTGGGTTCAGTCCTCAGCACCACATAAAAATAAATGAAGGTATTGTGTCCAACTACAACTAAAAAATAAATATTAAAAATATTTGCTCATTTTGGGAGCAGGTGTTATCTGTGTCATATACAAAGATGTCCAAGGTTCCACCCCTGGATGTGTAGAGCTGGAAAGAGCGGCAAGGACCAGGAATGGACTATGAAGTGCCCAAGGTGGGTGGTTCTGAGTGTGCTCGGCAGCACATGGCCAGCCAGAGCGTTAGTTTCTGCAGTGAGTTGAGTTCAGAGGTGAACAGTTAACACTTAAAATTGCTTTTGTAGCAATTTAATGGAGTAATTTTGTGTTGGTTTCTAATGTTATTTAACTTTGTTTTGATTTTATTTTTATTTAGTTTTGCAGGTGAGGCACTGGGGACTGAAGCCAGGGGTGCTTAACCACTGAGCCACATTTCCAGCCCTTTTTTGATGTTTTGGGACAGGTTTTCACTAAGCCTTTAGGCCTCATTAAGTTGCCAAGCCTGGCCTCAAACTTGCAATCCTCCTGCCTCAGCTTCCTGAGTTGCTGGGATTGTAGGCGTGCAAGTATGTCCGGTTCATCTGAGCAAGCACATTCTGAGCGCAGCCCAGTTGCTTGGCTACAGAGAGGAAAGACACATTCTGTGGTCATCTACACTCCTTTCCTCATTGCCTCATAGGTGTTACTGGGCCTGCGTGACACCAGCGATTCCATTGTGTCAGTTACTCTTCATAGCCTCGCAGTGCTAGTCTCTCTACTTGGACCAGAAGTGGTTGTGGGAGGAGAAAGAACCAAGATCTTCAAGCGTACTGCCCCAAGTTTTACTAAAACTGTTGATCTTTCCCCACAAGGTAAGAATGATTGAAAAGTCTAGCTTTTTTTTTTTTTTTTTAAATTGGATTTTTAGTGTTACACAAATAAAACAGGAGGGTACATTCAGTTAAATGATACAAAGAAGTATAAGGAAAAGGTTGTTTCCCTTTCCTGAGTCCTTGTAGGGGTGGAGGTATCTACCTTTCATATCTTTTTTGAAGCCCACACAGGGGCATACATGGATGGATTGTACACATCCATTTACATGGCGTCTGAGGGAACCGAAACAGCACCACACACAAGGCCACAGCCTGCTTTCATGGAGGGACTCGTGTCCAGTCAGCACGTACCCGTGTGGATCATTCTTGGATAACTGCCTAATAGTTCATTGAATTTAATTCACTCTCTCACCTATTGACTCATGGATAGTGCATCTATTTCTGTTTTTGTTTTGTTTTTAATTTTTTTTAAACTTTATTTTATTCATTTATTCATTTTTAATGTGGTGCTGAGGATCAAACTCAGGGCCTTGCACGTGCGAGGAGAGCGCTCTGCACTAAGCCCCAGCCCCAGCCCTGTTTCTGGGTCTTTGATCACCATAAGGAGTGCTGCAGTAGTCACCCGATGTGTGCATCTTCGTGCAGTTTGGGTGTCACGGCAATAGAATGTTGTCTTAGCAGGAGACCCCTGGGATGGAGGCATTTTACATTCTAGTGGACAACATCAGTTTCCAGGAAGATCGAAGTAGTTCTTTTTAATACTACACATTTTAGTTCCTTTGATTTTTTTTTGTTCATCTATTGGGTGAAAATCTGTTGATTTTTAGATACTTAAAAGAACTTGGTGTCAACAGCATCATTGCTTTTTTGTTACTTTGTATACCTTGAATAGGGTGGAATTATGTAGCTGTTGACGTTCTGTATCCTGAAGTATTCAGATACATGATCCAAGCTACTGTGTAGTCTTAATTATTATCTTTTTAAAAATTTCTATTCTAATTATACACGACGGTCGAGTGCGTTTTGACACACCATACATGATCACAATATAAAATTCCTGGTATCTAACTCCGTTCTGATTGTCAGTAGATAGCATGGGATGGTTAGCAGCAAAGAGCTTCATGTAGGCCTTTGTCTAATATTGACGCCAAGCCAATCTTTAAAGCAACATTGGTTTCTGAAGTTTGGGGAGTTCAGTTATTCTTAGTGCTGATGAAACCAGGGTTGCTGTGGTCAAAGGGGTGCCAGGGACACAGCCAGAGATGCTCTTGCCTACGTTGTCAGCTGTGAAATGTACATACTGAATTCAGTTGGTGGTGTTACCAATTCTTTTAGCAGATTACATCAAACAGGAGAGGTTTATTTCTACATCATAGGGGCTGCGGGCATAGGATAAGACTTGGGGATGTCTTGGGGCATGTTTGCACACTGGTTCTGTGAGAGCTCCCACTCCTCACATCTGTCTTATAGGGTGGAGTTATCTACTATTGACATTCTGTTTCCTGAAGTATTCAGGTACATGATCCAGATTACTGTGTAGTCTTTTTATCTTTCTAAATTTTATTTGTTCTAAGTAGTTATACAGGGATGCGTTTGACACACCATACATAGAGTAGCATTGTGTCGTCTTAATGAAACACCAGAGCAGCAGTACCAGATAAGAATCTAGAGGATGGAGAGGTGTAATCCTGGTGACTGAGTTGGGCTCCTCATTATGAGACCCAGTGAGCCCTGGCAGCAGCCCGTGTGCCCAGCTTAGAGTCAAGTGCAGCTCTTCTGTGCAGTGACGGGGGCTGCTGAGGAAGAGACAGGTCTAGGGATACCTCTTAGACGGTACCTGCATGGTCAGACTTAAAACAAGGGCTGATGTTGAGCTTCACGACGGGTTAGTCCTTCTGCCTAAAAGGAAGCCATGGACCTGCTCAGAGGACACTGGGCAAGGGAAACAGGAACTTCCACAGGGAGACAGTGGTGCCAGCAGAGGGCAGGCTGGGCGTGAAGGAGCTGGGGGCTTGCCAGTCGTCGTTTACCCCAGGCCCTTCCACCCACCCTCACTTCAAGGCAGAGGAAGAACTGAGCCAAGTTTTGCTACCATCTTTTTGACCAACATCCAATAACAACATTTTGGTAAACTGTAAAAGACATTTTCTTGAAACACCTCCACCCCCTTGGTTTGGGGTTAAATATTCAGAACATAAAATTCAACCATTTTTAAGTATATACTTTTGTAGTATTCAGTAGATTCATATTGGCTGTAACGTTTTTGCTCGGTATCCCAAAGGTTGTATTTGTTTAATGCTGGAATCCCTTGTATTCTATCACCACTGTGGAGTGCACATAGGGGACAGGCTATCTGTTCCACGACAGGATCGTGTCCTGGAAGGCGTTCTCTTCCATCTGTGTTAGTTAAATACACCCATTTCCTCTAACTGCTGCTCATCAAACGTGATAGATCTAAAAGAAATTTACTAGCCCTTTCATTTTTTGAGTTTTTATTTACCCTCAGATTCTCCCCTGCACGTCGGCTGCAGCCAGCACAGTCAGATCTCGCCAGCCTTGGAGAAACCCTCTAGCATATTCCCTAAGTGTTTCCTTTCTGGCAACATGCCCATCAGCAGCAAGAAGTCCATACAGCAAGATTACTACAGTACTCTTTTACAGACAGGTAGAAATACTAAATTTACAGTTTCCATTGCTTGGATGAATGTTTCTTGAGAGTAAAAAAATTAAGTTTAAATTCTGAAAATTTGGTTAGTGGTCTCATGTTATCTCCCCAGACTTTTGGGTATGTTTCTAGCCACCTCCTGGTTACTGGTAAGAAGAACGAGTCAACATTACTTGTATTCTTTTTTGCACCATATGCTTTACTTGGGGATTTGATGCCTCAGTGCATCTTCCAAATTGTACCAAGAATGATGGTACCCAAAGATGTTAAGGGGCATGCTAACAAAGGGTTCTGCGGTTAAAATGTTTGGGAAAATGGTAGCAGAGCTGACACATTGCCTACGGTTTCTTAGCACCCTAACTGTACTTGTAAGTTAACATGTTAGGCAAACTTATTTGAGCACACTTTTTTCGAGGTGTATGTATTTACCATCTTGATTTGGCTTAGGTATTTGTATACTTATTTATGGACAATTATGCCGATAAGCAAGCAGTATGTTTGGATTATTTCGTCCTTTACTAAATATCCAGTTTGTTACATGACATGCTTCCATTGAATTAATAGTATGTAAGTACTGTACAGGAAGTGGGTAATTTGTATGGCATCTTTGGTGTTACTTGCTGCAGGATCTCTTGTTGGTTTGGTGTGCATGGATAGGTCCAAGTGATCAGAGCTATACCGTATTATGCTAATCCCCACCCCAACCAACATATTGCCTGTTCTTACCATTTTGTGAGAATTCTTGTACATATCCTCACAGGTGATCAGTTTTCTCAGTCTGTTAAATTTCCCATGAACGGAATCTCAGATGTCAAAAGTACTTCAGGAGACAGTGAAAATTTCCCATCAGACCCTAAGAAGTCTGAGGAGTGGCCTGACTGGAACGAGCCTACGGAGCCTGAGAATCAAACCATAGGCACACAGATCTGGCCTCCAGAACCCTGTGATGCTGCTGCCGAGGAGCCCAGAAGTGGAGGGACTGGAATAAATCTGGGAGCTGGGATCCCCGCTGCAGTGCCTGTGACTTCAGGGGAGCAGACGCCCATCCCTGCTTCACTGCCCCTCACTGAGGAACCTACACCTTTGAAATCAAGCCCACCCCAAAAGATCAGTTTAGCACAGAGTGACCCGGACAAAATCAAGCCACCAAAAGTGCTGTCACAAGAAAGGCCCCTTAAACTTCCATCTGAACTTGGCTTAGGAGAAGAGTTTACAATCCAAGTGAAAAGGAAGCCAGCACAAGACCCTGAGTTGGACTGGTTTGCAGACATGATCCCAGAAATTAAGCCTTCAGCCACGTTTCTTATTTTACCTGAACTGAGGACAGAAACAGATGATGTCTCGCCTGGGATGCAGTTTTCCTCAAAATTTGCTGCAGCAGAAATGAGTGAAGTGAGTAGTATTTTTTGGATTAAGCTGCTATTAATATTAAATCAAGGGTTTTCCCTCAGGTCCCAGTTCATAGTACCCAGCACGTTTTCCCAGTGAAAGGAAAGAAAGATTACTGTACATGGTGGTTAAAATGTTCAAGCTAAGCAAGTTGGTTCCTAGGAATAGCATTCTTTTTTCCCCAGGAGGAGGTGCCTGGGCAGTCTTAGGCGATCTGGTTGTCGCATGAATAACCTTTTAACAAGGTTAAGCAAAAAGTAGTGTTACTACTGGACTATAGGGTTGTGAAAAGTTCTTCCAGGGCTGAGGTTCTCCCGTGCTGGAACCTAAGCAATCTTGCTTTTTCAGCTTTCACTTAGCATGAAGCACTATATTCTGGCATCAAAAAACAAGTGCTGGGTCTTGAAAAGTTTCCACATGTGGATATGATTTGTTCAGTGGGTTGCTGTTGGTGTGCTTTGTTGCAGGCAGAGGCTGAAGGCTGGGGAGAAGAAGGGGAGCTGAACTGGGAAGATAATAACTGGTGACAACGGGTATGAGCTGAACTTCAGGAGCAATGATTCCTTTAAAAAAAAAAGAATCAATACCTCAAAACCAGGCTGTGTGGACAAAACCCTTTTGCAGCCTGTGCTTCCTATGCCAGGAGCTCTCTTCACAGTCTGTGCCAACTGACGTGAGACCAACCTCAAGTGCTGACTGGACGCGCGGAGTGGTCGGGAGGCTCAGCACAGGTTCCTGGGAGGAGGAGCCCGTGTGCATTTGACTGAGGCCAGTTTCCCTGAAGAGCAAGCGGGTGAGGCCAGGCCAAGCGGACTGCCTCTTCCAGGACAGTCCTGGAAGTCAAGATGATAAATATAAAACCCCAAACTGGTTAGCTTAATTTTGTGCCATTTCTTGAACAGTGAGAAGAGTAGTAGTCTATTATGAAAATACGACTTAAAAAAATTTAGCTATAAATTATAAATGATTTAAATTGCTAAGGTCTCCTTAG
This sequence comes from Marmota marmota marmota, assembly GCF_001458135.2. Classification (NCBI taxonomy): domain Eukaryota; kingdom Metazoa; phylum Chordata; class Mammalia; order Rodentia; family Sciuridae; genus Marmota; species Marmota marmota. The sequence continues at coordinate 21,128,027 of NW_026000019.1, forward strand.
GCAGCTTATTTATTTGTTTACAGTAGTCCTGAGTAAAAGGCCCTTTGTGGACCTGGGCAGTCACTGACTGTTCACGTGTATTACATTGTACCAAAGTTCTTAATGAGAAATATCCCCCACAATCCTGTTCTCTACATGTCAATAAAGACTATTTTCACTAGATTCACCTTTACAAAAGCTGTTTTATATGTACTAGAAAATGTACAAACATAATTAAATCAGTGTTTTCATTTACAAAATGTCCTGGGAACTGAGAGAGGATCAGGCTTGGTCCTGTCTCCCGAGGATGCAGATGGTCAAGTTTCACCCTGGAGCATGCGTTTCACCTTCTCGATCCTTTCTTGCAGTGTCTCCACTTCCACTAGAAGCCAGGCTGGAGCAGGAGCCTTCTGCAGCAGGGACTCTGTTGTCTGCAGGGCCCCTGCTGCTACTCGCAGTGCCTCCCTGTGCTCTTCTTCCAGGGGGACCTCCTGGCGGGCTCTTTTTGCACAAGGCTGGAAAGGAGAGAAATGTGAGACCATAATGCCCATTCTAAAACCCCTCCTCGTCACTGATCACAAGGACAGGAGGGCAGGAGGGCCCTTCACCCCACCTGGTTATCTGGAATGCTACATGAAGATGCTTTGGTTTGTCACAGAATTCAAGATGTTAGTTACTACAAGTGTCCTGGTTTGTTGGGGGTGTACAGATCCTGTCCCAAAAGGCTCCTGATGAAAAGTGCTGCCCAGATCAGTAATTCCAGCAAGTACTCTTTATATAGAGCCAAGTCTGTCTTAGGGTCCCCCCGCCCCCACCAACACTTGTACTTAACTCGTTAAGAAAATGTCAGACTTCTACAGTATCATACATTGCACAGGGACGGGGATGAAGGGTGGGGGCCAACAGCTTCCTGAGGAGTGTCACAATAAATACATAAGGGACCTATTTCTACAACTAACATAACTGCACTTCAGAGATTTCAGAGATAAAAGTTAAATGTCTTACAGACAAGTTATCACCATAAACTACTGTTAGTGACAATTGTGACTAAAACATTGATCCTATTATATAGCTTATCCTTCCAAATGTATTTATAGTGCCCAAAACAATATTTTGAATATTAACAGTAGTGTCAACTTTCTGCTTTTCAGTAGGTAAATGTGATTCTTAACACACACCCAAAAATTATTAAGAGACTGGTTTGATGAATGAGGCAGGGACTGTCTAAACACTTTAAAAGGCAAGTGGTTTCTTTTGTGGTTCAACAACTACATTCTGTGTCCTGGGTACAGTTTGCAAACACCCCACCCCCGACCCCCATGGTTACTACCATTGAAAGGTATGTTTGGTACGATGTTTAAGAAGTTGTTTTCTCTAGCCTTCCTGTTCAGTGTGTTGGTGACCTTTCAGGCAGAATACATGAGATTTTCCAAAGAGCAACTACCATAAAACAGGAGAATTTTACATGTCTAGATCTGATGTCTAGATCTGATTTGAAATTCAACATGAGGAAAAGCACTGAACCAAAACTACTTTGCTATATTAGTAAATAATAAGCACAGAGCTTCTTGGCGCACACTGGAAAGCAGCTCATACCTCTGAGGACGACCCCTTTGCTGCTTCTGCAGTCATGTTAGCAAAGGGTTCCCAGAAAATGTCTTTTTCCTGTTTCACACGTTCCACTTTGGCAGCTTCGGTTTCCTCCACAAACCTAGTCTGCCAAAGACCATGAAGAGCCGAGGAAACACCAACAGATTAGCATTCTCCACTAGATGGCAAACGGTGTGATATTCAGATGATGAAAAGATGAAGTCACTTAACCTGTGGGCTCATGGGGCGTGGCTAAAAACCCCTCTACCGTGTTTTCTCTGCCCTACAGCCTTCTTTCAAGAAAAAACGGTGGTCTGCCAACCTTTACTTAAAAAATAAGCTAAGCCAAGAGCAGACTGGCAAGAGAGATGTGTTCATGGACTTAAAGTACAGCTTAGATGTAACACAAGATAGGTGTCAGATGTGAGATGTGTGAAGTATGTCATACATGCAGGTGTATTTACGTATATTAAACATATAGTCCGGTTTAACAATGGGCACAATATTAAATTAAGTGCTTATGAATAATTTTTCTTGGATTTGTGACCTTAGAATTATTTCCATTAGTACTCCCAACTATCCCTTAAATTACAACTTGGTGATAGCACCATCTTAAAGTTTTCAAAGTATATACAAACATGGGATCCCTATGATTCAAAATTTTGGTTCTAAATGTAAAAATGCCTTAAATATAATGTCACTATCTTGGCCTCAATCACTGAACAAAAGCCTAAATTATACTTAAACTACAATAACAGATCCTCAGAGCCTATATAATTAGCTGCATCTAATTATGACTAGTAACAGTAAAGGGACCCCCACGTGTCATCTTGCTGCCTGGACTATCAGTGCCACTCTATCCCAAACTACAGAGGGACTTCAGGAGTTTCACTTCTCTCACTTGTAATATGTTCTCAATTGTTTTAAGTGCTTGGAACTGAAGTGTCTTGGAGTTTTCCCCCCCATACACTAAAACACTTTGGAGATGGGACCAAAGTCTAAAAACAAAATCCATTTATTTATATTTCATGTGAACTTTAAACACTATAGCCTGAAGTTAATTTTATGCAAAATTTTAAATGATTTTGTGTATGAAGTAGTTCTATGGTATGGAGTTTTCCACTGTGGCACTCAAAAAGTGTTAGATTTCAGAGTATTTTGGATTAGGACTGCTCTGAGCATTCTGAAAAATTTAAGCAAAGTTGGTTATAATTACAGTTTCAGAAAAGAAAAAGTAATTCCATAATAAATACCTTCTCCAGAAAGGATACAACTTTGTTTCTAGTTTCTTCAGAACTTAGACACTGTGGAACTATTTCTTCATGATTTGTTCCCTATTAAAAGATTAATAAACAAGATCAATTTTAAGATTATTTCAACAACTTGCAAAGACAAATGAGTTGTAAGAGCTACCTTATTAAAACTTTAAGAAAACAGTGCTATGGGATATTCAAAGGCAGCGAGCTCACAGTCGGCTGTATTGCCGCAGTGCAAGTCTAGTGTTGAGACTTCCCCTCTGCTCAGCCACCAGAGGAGAAGCAGCCCAGGGAGGAGTCACCTTCCCTAGGACCCAAACCAGCAGGTTTCGGTTCTTCAGCTCAGGACAGTCCAGGATGAGATGTACCATCATTCAACCCAAAAACACTGTCTGCGTCCGAGTTAGTCAAGCCACTGTGAAGGCCTGTCCAGGGCTCGCTGATGATTTCAGAACCTCCCACTTCTCTAGGCCTTATCTGAGATCCTGTAGAGCACGCGACTCATTTCCTCCAGCAGAAAGTTTTACAACTAAGGTGCAGAAGCAGCTCTGTAAATAATTTTTGGACCTTCTTTGGTCGTGACTGACAAGTCCGGGTTATAAGTAATTACCTCAGCAAACTGGGTAAAAGCCTCCAAGGTATGTTGCTCTAGCAGCCAGTTCCTGTCAGCTAGCAGTAAGCCAAGAATACAAGACAAGCTGGGCAGAATTTTGTCCTAAAAAGAGAACCAAACCTTATTAAGTACCGAAGAAGAAACCCAATAGAGTACATTCAGATGCCCACAGTTGCCAGCCTTCTAGATCCCTGTCCTGCTGAAGGTGTGTGCCCAGCATGGCGGCTCACTGCACTCCTGCGCTCAGTCCTTCCCATAGCTTCCCTAACATGAGGCCTGCTCCCACCTGGAGGCCCACGCTTGCTGTTGCCAGTGCCCAGACGACTCTCCCAGATGCTGTGTGGCTAGTGCCTCGCATACTTCCCTGTCACCCTCCCCCAGTGAGGACCCCTCTGACTCCCCTCAGATGGGGCCCCTGTCCCCCTTGCTTTGTTTTCTTTAACAGCATCACTTCTGTTTAACGTGCTGCCTGTCACATCCTTGTCTGCTGCCTGGCGAGGCAGAGACTGGGGACTTGCCATTTACTAGTTCATTGTATCACCTGGGACTAAAACAGCACCCCAGGGCCGGGCTGCGGTGAGGCACTGGGTTCAATCCTCAGCACCACATAAAAATAAACAAATAAAATAAATAAATAAAATAAAGGTATTATGTCCACCTACAACTAAAACATATTAAAAAAAAAAACACCTGGCGACAACCACTCATTCATTTTCTTGAATGAACAAATGAATCAAATGAATCCATCTTATCGCATAGCTTTAAATGTCCCATGTGCTCAGAAATCCTCAAAATTTCTTCAGGCCCTGGCCTCTCCCCAGAGAACGTATCAGGCATTGCAATTTCTGGTGATAAACATTTGTTCCAAAGGTTCTGGCCCACGCAGGGTTCACAACAGCATGAATAGAGCAGCACTTTGGGATAAGCCAGCTCAAGTGCAAATATCTTTGGATACTTTTGCCAAAAGAATTGGAAAGAAGCTGTCAACATCTACACTTGTGACTACAATGACGTGACAGAAACAGACGGCATACTGACATTTATTTGTGAATAAACAAGAAGTCTTTAGAAATTAATGTTTTGATAACAAAGATTTTTAATTAACAGCATGCTTGGATTATAAAATAAAGGCCTTAATTTTGAGCTCTTTTTGTAGACTTTCTCTTGGAGGTAAGATTAAAAAAAAAAAAGTCAATTATCTAAAATCGCTGGAATTTCAGCAATTTTAGTCATACAGGAATAAGGAAGGGAAAACTCTCCATTTATGAGGAGCTTCTTTTGCTTTAAGGTCTGCTTTAAAACTCAGTAGGCATGCATTGCCAGGCCACTGCAGATGACCTTGTAAGCGAGCAGTCACAAGTCAGCTGTAAGTGGGAAACATTTTCTACAAGTCTTTCAAAACTAACAGGTGCCCATTCATGAATACAAAGCCTAGAAAAATAATTTCTATAAATGAAAATTTTTCTAATTACACTGTTGGACAGAAGGCATGAAAAAGCTTTCTGCCTTCAGAAACTGTAGCTGAGCCCAACTGGTATGAGCATCTTCTATCTCAGACTACAGATGAACTATCTGTATGTCTACGTATTTTTCTGAAAGAAAATGAGTTGTTTTGACAGTCACCTTCTCTTAAGATAAATTTGTTTCTTTCCCCCTCTTCACTGCCAGTAATCCACAAAATTTCAGAAGTCAAAAGTCCTTCATCATCAAATTCAGCAAAGTAGGCAGGATACCTAATCAACGTAGCTCTCCTATCCACTAATAACAAGCTGCTGAGAGATTTTTTTTTTTTTTTTTTTTTTTTTATCAGTACAGGAACAACAATTAACAATATTATTACCTGGACAGCTTGAGGTATAAAAAGTTTTCCTAGAGAAGATACAAAATCCAACATTGCCAAACGCACATGGTCAGGAGGCTCCGATTTAAGTAGGGAGGTCTGCAGAGTCACTACCTGTGGAAACGAAAACCACAGCCGTGAGTGGGAGCAGCACTGTGCAGACAGGCGCCCACCTCAGACGTGGAGAAGCCATTTCAGGATCCTGGCCACACTCCTGCCTCCCAGCCTGGGGGCAATCCCCATGTTCCCAAAAAAAGACCACACACCAAACCTTAAAATTATTTTGTATTTTAAATTCTACTGAGAGAAGTTCACTATTTAAAGCCAAGACTTGCAAACTTTTTCTGTAAGTTAGGGCTAAACAGTTACTACTTTAGGTTTTGCAGATAACATAATTTATACCTGTATGAACAATTACATTGGAACCTTACAACTTTTTTTGGATATTTTTTAAAGATGGGCATACATTTTTAAGATTATCAGTAATTTTTCAAAAAGAATATCAAAACTTTCAGAACCAGCAAATTCAAATTACGAACTCTCAATGAGTCAATAATTTTACTGTATTCTCATTTTACTTTAGAAATCCATGTGATAAAATAGTAAGAAGAGTACACCTACTAGTAAGTACCTAAGCTAATTTCTCTACGTACATGTCATTGACAAGAGGTGCTAAAAACAAAGCCACTGCTGGGTTCAGTTCTTTCTGTCCCACACCACCACATTCAAAATGACATGTCATTTCTTCTATCATCTTCCTAAACAGGAAGAGTTACTTTCTAAACAGTTTTTGTTTCCCCTTGACCTGAGCTAAAGCTAACCCCTGACTTGGAGGACGGATTCTGTGCAGTATGGACTTGTTCCAAAGCCGCTAAGTCGTTTCAGACAAGATGAAGGCATTCCCATCTTCCTCTGCTCAGTCTCTAAGGAAGGGCGTAACTGGAGCACCACAAGGGCCCCCCGACAGTGGCCCAGGCTCTGCGCTCCCCACCAGACGGGACCCAGCAGCACTCCTCTCCTTGGTAATGCTCCTTGGTCCGCAGCTGCGTGGGGTGCCTGGGAAGAGGCTGGGGTGTGGGGCTCAACTTGGGAATTGACTCCCAGCCTCAGGGCTTATTTTGGGCAGTTTAACAGCAACCACAAAAGTTCAGACTGCTCAGTAGTGAAAAAATGTTTCCCTTTTCCTGAGGTGACAGAGAACAGGGAGAAAAAGGCTGGGACAACTGGAGGAGGAAGGCTGAGACGTGCCTGATAAGAAGCCGGAACCAAGACACTCACGTTCAGTTTAGCAAAGAAGACGCGACACAAAGGCAATGAGCAGTAATGAGGACTTCCTCGGAAGTGACACTCCTTGGTCACTATTCTTACCTGACTTATGAGCTGAGGATCTAGAGTCTGAATGAAAAATCCCAACAGAGGGAGTAAAAGGCTGAATGTCTGCTGAACACAGGGCTGATCTATTACCTTAAATGAGAAAAGATGGTTTTAGTGAAGATTTCACTATGTACGTGTCATCGACAAGAGATGCTAACAACAAAGCTATTGCTTTCAGTTCTTTCTGTTTGACCCCACCACATACAAAATGATGTCATCTCTTCTATCACTGTCCTAAACAGAAAGGTTAGTTTCTTAAACAGGAATGGCCTCTAACAGTAGCAACTTTTCATTGAGCACTTATTATACACCAGGCAACAGGCTTCGTGTTTTATGTTTATTACCTCACCTATGCCTCATGATACCTCCATGAGGAGAGTTTATCACCTTCACTTCATTATTAAACTGGGTCACAGAAAGTAAATAATTTGCTCAAGATCACCTGGCTAGGAAAAAAATCCATGATTCAATCCAAGATTCAAGTCTAAAGGAGATCTAATTACTTTTGTCTGCCACTGTAAACTTGTATGCTCCCTAGTCTTAAAATTCCATTTCTTCACAACTATTGTTTGTCACACTATAATAAACTATATCCATCCCTAGCACAGAAAGGCCGAGTGAATATTTACTGAATGATGTGTGAGCATTGGAGGAAAGCATTGTTGAAATTAAAAATGCTGTAGGAAGGTAATCTGACCACTGATGATGAAACAGGATCTGCAAAATCATTTCAGTTATTTCCCAGAACTATAAATGCTGACTGTTTCCATAAGCTGCTACAGATCACATATTTATTTCCACCTTTGACTACAAAGAAAACAGAACATACTGAGATTTTTAAATTAAGAAACTTAAGTTTCCAACCATGTGTAGGAAGTTATCATTCTAATTTTGACTTGATGGCTTAATCTTTTGGCTTTGCTAGGAAAGAGGAATACAAAGTAGCCACGAGTGCTCTGACCCACTCCATGCCCAGAAGATCTTATGAGAGGCCCGAGAATCAGAGGCAGACTATGTCAGCCCAAGAGAAAACAGAAACCAATAGCGGAGGAAATTTTTAAAACAGGGTCCAACAAGCCATAAGAATAGATGGTCACTGTGAAATTTACTAGATTGTTACCATAACTCCGTAACACTCTGAAAAAGAACTGCCTGAGTGTACATGTCAGTGCTTTCAGTTTGAATCACAAGTAGCTTCTCAATAAATTAGACATATTTTACTTTCCAGGGAAATTTTCGTCCTGTTCTCTTTTCAATATTTAAAATTTCTTCTTCCAGAAAATGATTATTTGCTTCACTTACCTGTTTAATGTTTAAAAAAGCCCAAAGCTGACTCCCAACTTCCATAATTGCAGTTTGTTGCCCAATATCCAAAGTCTCACCAGCAGAATTACATACAGCAAGCAAAGCAGAGAGGACTGCATTCTAAATTGAAGAGAAGGAGAAAAGACCCGAGTTCAGAAACCAGTTGGACTAAGGACCAGGAGCCCAATCTTTCCCATAGGATATGTGAGTTACTTAGAGCTCTTCACAGAAATCCACGTGGAGTGACGCCAAGAGCCAAATCCATCTTTCTAGTGATTTATTTAATACAAATATGTTTTTATTAAAACTAACTTTCCTTATACACAGAAACATTTGCTTTTTATTTTTCTACATTTTTTTTCCTTTCAGGCTGAAAACGTAACAACTTAAAACAGTACTATATTTTATGTAATTGTTTTTTACTTTTTTGGTACCAGGGATAAACACAGGGGTGCTTAGCCATTGAGCTACATCCCCAGCCCTTTTTTAAATTTTTTACTTTGAGACAGGGTCTCACTAAGTTGCTGAGACTGGCTTTGAACTTGCAATCCTCCTTTTTCAGCCTCCCAAGCCACTGGGGTTACCGGGTGTGTGTGCACCCCTATGCCCAGCTGAAGCTACTGTATTTTAATGAACAGATTTGAGCAGTGGCCAGTGTGGTCAGCCTAATTTAAATTACTGTGCATTCAGTAATCTTTACAGGTTACTAGATTTTTATTGTTCCTATTATTTTAAAATTGGAGCTTTCTCAGCAACCCTACATTTAATAACCAAATGTAGTACTTAGGAAGTGTACTACTTGGAAGCTAAAACTTAAAACTGTCTTTTCCAGACTCACTGTTGTCTACGGTTACACTCAAATCTCCTTCTAGACAGGATGGAGCTGTTGGTGGTGTGGTGTGATGGGGGTAGGGGTGAAGGCCATATAAGAATCTAATAGTAGCAATGATTTTTAATACATTAAACAACCATACTTTACTTTATGTAATTACCATACAGCTCCTTATTTAATATTTTCCTACTTCCTTTTAAAAATAAACATGTCAAAAACCTGCTTAACAAAATTTTTGGTCATACTTTAAAGGATGATTCAATTTTAGAAAATTGGTGATTTTTCCTAATATAAAATAAAAGAACATTTGTCTCTCTTAGAGAAAGTAGTGCACATTAAGAGACTCAGCCTCTGCCAGCCAAGCTAGCTGGGCACTATAAATTAGTGCACATAAAATACAAAAATGTGACCCACTTCCTAACTAGGTATTTAACAGTTTTTCTAAAACAAAGGCATATAACAGCTTCCCTTGGATATATGTAAGTATCTTAAGTTATCATAATACTTAAGTACCATTACATAGAATATTAGAACATTTACTGTCAACATGGAAGCCCATATCCTGAGAAAACCCTAAACTCTTCAAATTGTCTTTGAATGTCCTGCTGCTATCCTTCCTTGATTTTTCTCCAATTACCTTCTGCTACCAAATCTAGTCAACTTGCTTTATCTTAGTTACATATTTTCTACTCCTTACAGTACATGAGTCTCTTTTCCTGTGAGAGTTAATATACTTTTTATCTTTATAAAACATATATAGTTTTTATATTTTATAAGGGAACATTCTAAGTAGAAAGATCCATAAAGGCTCAGGGGGGCGTCATAAAATGGAAGTTGTATGTTGTTAAACCCATCTGTCTACTGCAGAGATATGTCAGCAAAAGTACCACAAATTAAGTATCCAGTTTCAACATGTCTTGAGTAACAGAGGGAACACTGCCCCCAATATAATTTACACAATCCAGACGTTAAGCTTCTCAGAGATCCCTACCAACCCAAAAACCTTGCTGGGACCTAAAAGCAGAGTCTGTCTTCTTATCACCAATCTCAAGCAGAACTCAGTGAACAGCTGATGAATTAAGTGACTCATCAAAATCACCTTACCAAAGAGCTGAGCTCTCCCAGAGTGTGATTGCTGCCCAGCCACTTCTTGCACTCTGCAACACCCACTGTGGCCACTTCATGCACAGCCTGTCTCCTCAGGTCTGTAGATAACGCCTGGAAGGAAATACACTGCCACACAGGCACATTTTCTGCTTCTTTTGGAGGAAATTTTTGGACAAACTCCACCTGAAATAAATCATTAAGGAAACCAGAGTAACATCAGACAACTGGATGATGAGATGCATGAGAACCAAGAATTAATTTCCATATTTAATATATAAAAAAGCATTTTGGGCTGGGGATGTAGCTCAGTGGTGGAGTACTTGCCTAGCATGTATGAGGCTCTGAGGTCAACGCCCAGAACCACCACCAAAATTTAAAAAAAAAAAAAAAAAAAAAAAGTAAATAAATAAATAAAATATAAAAATAAAAAAGCATTTTGACTGCACAGTAACATCACTAGGTATTGACCAACGTCACCAAAATGAGCATGCATTTGTTTCCAAAATGAAAAAGTTTAAATGAAGCATGACATAAATGCACTAAGAAATGTTAAATAGTATATTTCATTATTAGTCACATCAGATACTTTATCTTGTTCCTACCCATTAGATCTAGTAGTTTCCTAAATACTCCTCACCTTGTAAAATCAAAAGTAATATTCCAGTATACCCCACGCTGACTTAGCCAGCCCTTCCAGCTCGGTACTTTCTCAACTGACCACAGTAAAGAATACAGAGAAGCACATGGGTCAGCTTGCTGTGTTCCTCTTACAAGACATACCATACGGTTGCACAAGGCAAGCCACACATCAGGTCCATCCCACCACTGAGATGATAATTCAAAGAGGCATGGATTAATAAGAAACAGTACTGTTTTATTAAAATTCAGGAACCAATAGACTACACAAAAATGGGAAACACAGTTCTAAAAACAGTTAAAAATATCAGTTTTGGTGGAAAAAACAATGGTGCACTTAATTACTAAAGTGTAATTCAACTAGGAAATATATTAGTGTATTTTTTAAAGAAATGAAACAATTCAATTTATATTATCTAAAATGGACTTATTATAGGAAACTCTTCCTACATCAAAAACTTTTAAAAAGTCCCCTAAGAGTCCCCAAATTTGATAGTGCCAGGCACAGTAGCACACGTGCCTCTAATACCAGCAACTCAGGAGGCTGAGGTAGGAGGATCCCAAGTCTGACACCAGCCTGGGCAACTTAGAGACCCTGTCTCCAAATAAAAAATAAAAACCCACATGGCTTCAGGGAAAGCAGAGAACTGTGCTGACTGGTGAACGGGCTCCTGTGGGAGGGAAGCACCTCATGTGGCACAGTCTGTTTTCCTCGGTGGCAAAGGCTCACCATACTAGAAATTTTCCCTTAGATGTTCAACTTATTTACTATGAAAAAGTAGAAAACATCGTTCAGAACATAACATTCTAGCTCCTCAAAGAACAAAGGATATAGAGCCATTTCACTGCATATTTTTCAAACATATAAGGAGAATGATACACTTCAGGAGGATGGAATTAGAGGAATTAATTGTAACTTGAAGCAAAGGTTTCAAAAACGACAGTGCTAAAAGCAATAAGCAAAGCCATCAGTTGGTTAAAAATTTATGATTAGAAAAAAATTAATGCTCAGATCATGCTGACACTTAAATTGTGAATAAAGGAAGGGAAGAATGAACTTAGCACTCAGCAGCTGCCCAAAGAGGATGGCAAAGATGGGGTCCTTGCCTGGTGGGGAGGGGCCATGAAGAAAAAGAGGCGCTTCAACAGCACTGACAGGTTGATGAGTTGATGGCATTCTCCAGGGCAGGATTTTACCTGGAAAAAGGCAGGAGGGAGAGAAGAGGCTGATTTAAAAGCAGGCTTGTGGAAACTTTTTAGGATCTAAGGTACCAGGAAAGCTTTTATTAAAAGAAACCTGACATATGAAAATCAACTGACAGGGCTCGATATTGTAGCTCAGTGGTGAAATGCCTGCCTAGCATGTGTGGGGCACTGAGTTCAATCCTCAGCACCACATAAAAAGTAAATAAATAAAGATATTGTGCATCCATTTACAACTAAAAATATATTTTAAAAAATAAATAAAGGTATTGGTCCATTAACAACAAAAACAAAAACAAAAAATCAACTGACAAAAATCAGTGTGTTTTGTGTAGGATATGTGAGAGGTTTAGTACAGTAAGATCTAGACTATCAGCCACAGAGACATACCTGTTGGCCATTATGCATGTTCAGACTTCACTGGATTTAGTCTGCAGAATCCTTAAAAGGTAAACCAAGAGCTAGGTGCACTGGGGCACATCTGTAATCTCAGTGACTGGAGGGCTAAGGCATTTGAAGCCAGCAAGACCCTGTCTCAAAAGGGAAAATAAAAAGGGTTGGGGGTGTAGCTCAGTGGTAGAGTGCCCCTGGTTTCAATCCCTAGTACCAAAAAACAACAACAGAAAAAAACAAAACAAAAACAAAAACAAAAAAAAACAAGAAATGTAACATAATCATTCTACAAAGAAACAAAACAAAAGGTGGATGATGGGTTCACATAAGATCTTTATCAAATGCCAAAGGAAAAAATACAACAAAAAGATCATAAGGCCATAGTCATCTCACATGGAACACATCAAACACCTCAATTTAAAAGCAAAAAACTGTGGACATTAAAAAGGTTAAAAAAATCACTATTAAATCATTTTCTCTGTATACCCACTGACAAAATAGGACTTCTTCTCCTAAAGCATTGATTAATTGTCAAACTGTCCCTCTCTCAAAGCATGCTGGCTGAGAGAAGTACAACAAGATCAAGAGTCAGTGACATCATACAGAAAAGACAGAAGGGAGAACTCCTGGCCAACAATGTTACAACCAACACTAATTTTCTATTTTGAATTCAATTTAAAATTTATTTTTAAAAAATTTATTCACACTTAATCTTATCTTTCTTTCCTAGAACAATTAGTGGAACTGAATTTAAAATTTCGAAAAAAAGAAAATTTCCCTAGTTTTATGCAAATTACACTAATAAATAGCATGTTGTTATAACATCTTTCTCAATTCACCAGCATTAATGCAGAGCAAAGAAACTGTCAAGACAATTTCACTACCAGACTGGTTTTCCTTATGCTATTCACATTCTTCAACAATGTCATATCCTCAGAGAAAACATATGCAAAGTGGATGTCTCACTCACTAGATGAGCCACAATGGTGACATGGTATGCACAGAGCTCTGCAGTCCCGTATCTGCAATACAAAACAGAAGGCTGTCATTTTTCTTCAATTATTCAGAAAAGGAAGGAGATAAACTTTCAAAAAGCACTAAATACTATGATGAGGACATCGAAACTACTTAAAGGTTGAATATACCTCATGCATGTTAGGACCAGAAGTGTTTCACTCAGGATTTTTAGTATTTACTTAGTCAAAATGAGATATTTTAGGGGTGGGACCAAAGTCTAAACAATAAGCTCATTATGTTTCATATACTCCTAGCCTGGAGGTAAAGTTATGCCAAAATAATCTTGTACATAAAACAAGGTTTCATGGTATGGCATTTTCCACTTGAGACATCATGACAGTGCTCAAAGTTTCACTGATTCAGGAGTGCTCATCCCATTTTTCTGGCTAAAGAATATCACAAAATTACTACTAAATGCTTATCTATGGGCTTGTACCAAAGAAAGGAAAGAGGAAACTTGCTTCCTATAATTTAGTGCTGTGATATCAAGTCAAACCATTTTGAGGTGCTATTAATGGACTACTACTCACAATTATAGAATCATTTATTGTCAGTCACTACTAAAAAACCCCCAAACACCAAAATGCTAAGTATTCTGTACCGAGCGAGGAAGCACCATGCATCCATTGCCAACAAGGAGGTGATCAAATTAGCACTAAGCACAGCATTCAACAGAGCAGCATCCTAATGGAAAACAAAAAGTTAGCTCATAAATATACTAAAGTGCATGATAAATTATCATTAACATTACATTTCTCCACAAGAAATCATTATCGGAATATAGTAACAGATTCTCAATGACAATGTTTTAATTTCTAATATCACAAAGAACCTATGATGACATTCCCTCAGCATTTAATAAGCACCAAATATATGTTAATCATTGGGTCAGGCCACAGAGAATCAAAACTGGTTTTACATGTGGTAATTCAATCATTAGGACCCACAAGAATTCTTTAAGTAGCCTAAAATCTTTAAAGCAATGGAAATAAAATATATGCTAGTTTTTTCCCTGCCTTTAACTACTCATACAAAATATTTAATATATGATAGCCGTACCCACTGTATAATATCTTAACTAATTCTGATCCTTCATTAAATTCTAGGAACTTTCCTAGAATTTAAAAAAGTCTCTCTTCTAATCCAATTCTATGAAAAATAAAAAACATGCACATTATGTCTAAGGTCTATTTACTTCTTTTATGAAATTAAATAAAATTCTATACAAGTTCTCCTCTACTCACAATGTTTTATCATACTTTCCACTCAAAATGTTTCCCCAAGTATTTTAGCTATTTAATCTAAAATCTATAGGAATCGAGGATTACATTCCAAGACAACCAAGTTAAAGGATAAAATATGCAGTTGAGGGAATAATCATTAACTTTCTTCTACACTTGAATCACAATTTCAGTGAAAAGAGCAGAAGTGTAACTCCACTTGTCCCAGCAAGCAACATGCTCACCAGCTCAGGAAACAACGAGGGATGAAAGGAAGCAATGAAGGCACACAGATGAACACAAACATGCTGGTACAAGGTGACAGCCACCTCAGCTTTCCCTTTTCTCTGCACTCCCTGCAAATGAACAGGTAGAGAGAGTTCACCAGAACACTGCTCGAAACTGTGGAAAATGGCCGTGAGTAGAGATCTCCTGCAGGGAAGTCAGAACATTGAACCCAATATTAATAGCACTTATTATTTAGCAGGTAAAATAATAATATATCACAGGGAAGGTTATTTTAGCAAGGCAAGATCTCAAGAGATACAATCAGTAATAGCTGCTAATATATGTGAACATGCACACATGAAATATATTCACTGTTAGAATAAGTTACAAAAGGGAGAAGAATTTTCTTGGACATTATTTTCATCATTCACCAACTTGTTTATCATGCACTGAGTTATACAAAGTCAAAGTTCCTCAGGGAACTGGAAAGAAAGCCAAATTAACTATTTAGATTTAAGAAAGAAAACAATATTATATATAATTCAGACAGGGAGGAGCCATTTTAAGATAGAAATGGTGGAGGAAACTTTCATAAAGGATTTAAATAGCAAATTAAAAATAGGTAAAATATAAATAGGTAAAGACAACGAAGCATGTATAAAAAGGCAGACTCAGCTCACCACTTTGATGTGTGTGTTAGAAAGGAGGAGAGGATGAAGAGAAAAAGCAGAGGATGGCTTTGAAGGCAAAACTGAGAAGTTTTGAGCAGGAGAAAAGAAAGTTCAGAAGGGGCTGGAGAAAGGGGTAGAGAACTGAAGCATAACAATAACCCAGGGAGCGAGGCACTTTGGCCTGGGCCACGGTGTTGCTGGGAGACGGAGGACACTGCAGTTCCCAGGAACTACCTGGGAATGCCCCTCATTGGGCTCATTTTATATGCCCCTGTTTGCATCTACTCTACCACAGTCAGTGTTCATGGCCACTGTTCAGAGACCAAAATATTTTTAGTATCTGTTACAGATAGATATACTTATAGCTATTTTTATGAAGTAGTTTTTCTACATAGTGACTATTAACTAGAATATCTGACATAGAAAATATTTAATTTTAAGACCATTCCATACAATAAGGTATTCTAAACTAAGAGTAATAGACAGGACTGGACAGGAACAACACATTTGCTACCTGGCTGCAGCTTCTGGGACCTGGCCTTCGGTGCACCACAGGGCCTGCACGTCTTCAGGCTGAGAGGGCAGCTTCTCCATGACAACCACCAGGAGTAGGCACTGTGGGAGCTGGAGCTCACAGGGCAAGTCTTCCAGGTGTGGAACCAAGTTACACATTAAGATCCAACAAATTGCTAACAGCATGCCCAAAATATTTTCAGCAGAAATTTGATTGTGTTACATAAAGAAATTAGAAGCATGATATTTTTAAATGAGAAATGTTCAATAAAAGTAGAGGGAATTTTTTTTTAGTTGTAGATGGACACACAATATCTTTTTTATTTTTATGTGGTGCTGAGGATGTAATCCAGTGCCTCACACATGCGAGGCAAGCGTTTTACCATTGAGCTACAGTCCCAGCCCCAGCAGAGGGAATTGTTTTTTAAAATTTTTTTTTAAGTTGTAATTGGACACAATATCTTTATTTTATTTATTTATTTTTTATGTGGTGCTGAGGATTGAACCCAGCACCTCACATGTGCTAGGTGAACACTCTACCTCTGAGCCACAACCCCAGCACCCCCAGTAGAGGGAATTTAAAATAAATAATTTTTGAATTCTTTGAAAGAGGGACTACATGAGGGGAAATACCCATATCTAATATGTCATAATTAACAGGAGATGACTTAACATTAAATCTGCTTTGTAGCTTACCTGATTTATTGTCCAAAACTGCTTGTGCGAAAGGCTGGACCGTGAGCAGCTGACTCACCAGTGTATCCAGGGTCACCAGGAAAGCCCCAGCTATTTCTTCCTGCTGTGCTTTGGAGATGCTGGCTGCATACAGGCTTGGAGGGAACTTGCTGGAAAGAACACAGCTCATTAGCAGCTACCTTCTCAATTCAGACAAAAGTAAGTTCTACAAACTAAGGTTCCAGCAGTAAAAAAATGCATATTTTACATCTGTTTCTATAAAGCAGCAATATACTTGAAGTACTGAATTGATAGTAGAATGTATGAAGACCTCTGAACTAAATGTTACATAATTCTATAAAATTAAAAAGTTCACAATCTTGGAGAAATCCTTATAAGTGTCTTTTTTTGTTTTCATTTTTGTTTGTGTGTTTGTTTGCTGTGCTAAGGGTCAAACCCACGGCTTTGTGCATGCTAGGCAAGTGCTCTACCATTAAGCTACATTCCCAGGCCTTTAGTATTGTTTTGATGCATTTTAATACCATTTGACAAAAACAGGGTAAGTAAAATACAAACACTAAATCAACAAGTGGAACACTGTGTGTGTGTGTGTGTGTATTAAAAAGATACTTCTGACAAATTCTGGCTTCATTTTATGTCTATTAAAAGTTGTTTTGGGGATGCAGCTCAGTGGTAGAGTACCTGCTAGTGTGTGTGAGGGCCTGGATTCAATCCCATATACCACAAAATAATGGGTGTGCCAGATGGAAGCTAAACTTTGAAAGCTAACTTTTAAGCTAGCACCCAGAGACAATAAAACTCCAGAAAATAGTCACTTTCTGTGATTATGATACACAAAAATAAAAATGAACTTGAAAACATTTAGCCATTATATCTTGAGCTATATATTTTTATATCATCCTCTCTCCCCTCTCTTTTGGGACTAAACTTACATGTATGTGAGTTTAATTTATGTTATCACAAATGTAACTATGTGCTATTCTGCCCTTTTCTGTGTTCAGTCAGGAAGTTCTACTAACTTAATTTTAAGTTTGCAGTTCCTTTCTTCTATGTTTAATCTGCAAATAAACCCACAAAATCAATTTTAATTTCAAATAAATAAAATTTCTAAATCTATCAAATAAAAATTTTTTTTGCCTTCATTATTATCACCACATCAATTATTTATTACTTGTGTATCACGTAAGTAAACTCACATGGAATCCACCCTTCACAAGATTCCCTCTCTACTTATTTTTTTTTTTTTTACCTGTGTAACTGAAGATAAAGCTGATGCAATGTGCCACAAGAATCAGAAAGGAAAGGAAGAAATTCCTGAAATAAAATAATTTTTCAATCTTTGTAAGCAATATGACTTTCTAATACATATCTTGTCCCAAAAGCATGCAAATAAAATAAAATCCTAGATATGCCACATTAAAAAAAATGTACATGATCATAAAAAGAAAGATGAGGCTGAGCAGGTACATAAAATTCTTTACCATTACAAGTACCATCCTAACTACAGCTAGCAGCTATCACTTACTGAGCACCTACTATGGAACCACAATAGTACCAAATGATGTTACATACAGTACTTTCAGTCTTATCAAAAAACTTACTATATATTATTATCCTCATTTTACAAAATAGAAGATTGAAGCTCAGATATCAATAACTTCATCACGTAGCTAAATAAGACTGGGATTCAATCCAAGTGTGATTCCTCTATCCATTATGACTATCTCTTAGAAACTAACAGTGTAGACAGACAGACGTGGTGTGTGCCTATAATCCCAGTGGCTCAGAAAGCTGAGGCAGGAGGATCGCAAAGTTTAAAGCCAGCCTCAGAAACTTAGCAAAGTCCTAAGCAATTTAGTGAGATCCTGTCTCAAAAAATAAAAATAAAGGGCTAGGGATGTGGCTCAGGGATTAAGCACCCCTGGGTCCAATCCCTGGTATATAAAAAAGAAACTGTTATATGGAAATAAAAATGTAAGACAGGGCATAATTACAGAAAATTTTACCTTCTATTCACCAAGCGAATCTTAGATGGGTGACTGCCCCTCAAGTGCCACTGGTGCACTTCCCAAGTGTACCTCTGCCCCTGGACCCTGGAGTAAGACCCCGCAAGCTGCAGGAGCCCAGTGTAAGAGGCAGATGACTACTGTGAGAGGTGAATGCCAGAGGACCAACAGAGTCCATACACAAGCAGAAAACAACACACTAGGGCCAGTGTGCTGGGCGTGGCCAGTGTGCTAGGCAACATACTCAGTCCACTCCGCCAACTCCCGTGTCACTGCCGTTCCCATGACTCCCACTCTTACAGTTACTACAGTTTCAAAGTCTGGACATTTAAACTTTAACAAACTAATTTAGAAATGTGTAGAAATAATTTTTAATGGTATTTAAAGGTAAATTGAATTATTTTCTGAAAAATCGATTTATGCTTATGAAAATATTTTTTTCAGATGTGAATAAAAATAAAAATGATAGTGCATGAGGGTGCATGGCTATAATCCCAGCTATTTAGGAGGCTGAGGCAGGAGGATGGCAAGTCTGAGGCCAGCCTCAGCAACTTAGTGAGGTCCTAAGCAACTTAGTGAGACCATGTCTAAAATAAAAAATAAGAAGGGCTAGGGATATAGTCCAGTAGTAGAGCACCCCTGGGTTCAATCCCCCCAATTGCACACACATAACAATGATGATGGGAACAAGTTAAATAATACAATAGGTATTCAATATTTAACAACTAATAACACAAAACCATTAACAACCATTCAAAATATACTTGATAAAATAACTTCAAAAGATTAATTTTGGTAGGAATAGTAATAACAGGACAATTTATAATTTAGTGTAGATTTTACATTTATGCATTATAAAGAAAAGAGCCTTTACCTTAGTGTAATGCAAAAGGGAGTTGGCAAAGAAACGACATAATTTAAGTGTTTTCTGGAATAATCTGTAGTCAGTATTATCCTGTTCCAGAAAAAGGACATAAGGAGTTATAATAAAAATACAAATATGTAATTAGTTAAACTTATAAATGAGGTATTTTCTAAAAACACCTCTTAATAAATACAGAGTATAAAAATTTCCCAAGAAAACATTATTATTCTCTAATATTTTGGCAGGAGCATATAAACACACACTAAATGACAAGAGATGTATTTAAGAAAATAAAATTCTACATGATTCTATTAGTAGGCTAATAGCAAAGAGGCAATCTTTCTTGTTGATTTTAAAGGGAAAGAAATTTAAATAATTTATTATTCATTGCTATACAGGAATCAAGTTAATAGTCAAAAGAAAAAGGTCACTAATATATAAAAGACACGAAAAGGTAGTTCTGAGAAAAGAAAAAACAACCAATCAATAACTAATACTGAAAAAACCCAAATGACCACCCAATCCCCATTATCATGTGAGAGGGGGAAGGACAGAGGGCTATTTGATTAAAAAGCCAAAGAGGAAAGAGGTTGACAAGCACTTTCTTTTACCACTGGTGGAAGCATGAACACAACACTCTGTTCATTTTTATTAAGAGTGGAAGTGTTAAAATATCCTTTCTGGACCTATCTCATAGAAATACCAGTACTGCTATGAAATCAAAGTTCTTGATACTGTGAAAACTGAAGTGAACCAAATGTTGGCAAAAGGCTAAAGATATTTGTGGTACATTCATAAACTATAATACCATACAGTTATTAAAAAGAATAGGGTAAATATATTGTCTACAGAAAACTCTAAGATTGATGAAGAGCTTTAAATTAGTGCCACAAAATGAAATCAAATAGATACATTATCTTCAATGTTGAGAATTATTTTATATGAAAATAACTTATCTTAATGTTAATGTTGAGTATGATTTTTTTTCAACAATAGCAAATCCTTAGTTAAACCCAATAAAATTGGAATCACATGATCCATTAATTGAATAGGATCCTTCATTTTGAACTTTACCAAAACTAACTGAAAAGTTTTCCTCAGCAGAAATAGAGTAGATGAAAATTCACCTTTTTTTTTTGCTCAATTATGCACATGAATCTCAAAAGTGCTATGTAAGTATAAAAGCTGAGTGATTAAAAATAAATCTACACTGACCGTAAAATGAATTTTTTTCAGCCTAGATGTCATATCCCCCTAAGAAACCTTCCATGACTTCATGATTGGGTCCCTACCTTATACTCTACTTCCATGAGCCAACTAAGATCACTCTGTCCTAGAAGCACTTAGAATTATCTGTTCATCTTGCAAGCTAGACTCTTAAGTTATTTAGGGTAGAGGATGTGACTAACTTAGTACCTACTACATTTCTTGGCACACAATAAGCACTCTGGAATTACTTTATAAAACCGACAACTGAATGATAAGGCAACTTATTATCAGTTTGTCTACTTTAAATTTTTCTCTCTCACAGAGAAATTGTACAAGCTTTGGTTGACATCCTAGTTATTATTTCATTACTAAATACCATACTACTATTTAAAGAGCTATTACTTTGATGTTTTTAAAAGCAAGTGAATAACACATATGCATTAGTAGTCCCAACTTGATTTACTCAACTGTTTAAAACAAAGTTTGCATCCCAATGCCAACAAAGAAGGGACAGGAAATATAAGCAAGGAAGACCATTTTCAGTGTTTTAAAATGTGTACCCATTCTTCCTTTCTTTAAATAAAATACTGATGAAGTCCAAATGTAGCAGACAATAAATCTAAGTACAGGCATCAGATATAAAAGTATGTGCTTATTTTCTGAATAACACAAATTTCTCAAATCATTATATGAACAAATGTTGAAATCACAATGGAAACTAAATTATATGTAAGCGCCTTTCAAATAAATTTCTGGCCAGATGCAGTGATACACCCCTGTAATCCCAATGGCTTGGGGGGCTGAGAGAGGAGGACTGCAAGTTCAGAGCCAGCCTCAGCAACTCAGCAATCCCATCTCTAGATAAAATACAAAAAGGGCTGAGGATGTGGCTCAGTGGTTAAGTGCTCCTGGGTTCAATACACGGTACCAAAAAAAGAAAAACAATTACTGTGGCTAAAACACTGTCTACTGAGAAGTCTAATTCAATATTTTCTTTTGGAAATTAAATCCAAGAAAATAGAGAATAAATAATAAGTACCATATGGATTTGGGGCTATCATGGGCTGAACTGTTGAAGTCCTAACCCCTAACACCTCAGACTATATTTGGAAATACAGTCATTGCAGACGTAATCAGCCAAGACAAGGTCATGCTGGAGTAAGGTGTGTGCTTAATCCAGTGCGCCAGGTGTCCTCGTGGAGAGATGTGAGACACAGGGAGAGACATCATGGCAATGGAGGCAGAGGCTGGAGTTCTACAGCCACAAGCTGAGGAATGCCAAGGGCTGCCAGTAACACAGAAACCAGAGAAGGGTGGACAGGTTGTCCCCTACAGCCTTTGAGAGAACCTGGCCCTGCTGCCACATCGTGGATTTCTTGCCTCTAGTACTGTGAAAGAATACATTTCTGTTGTTTTTAAAAATGCCATTCAGTCGTGGTCATTTGTTATAAGAGCCCCAGCAAATTTAGGAGCGTGTTAGTATGCCAGACTATTATTAAATCTAATGGGTTTATTTTGACATTTTGAAAGCAAGGTGCTGTGGTCTAAATGTTAGTGCCCTCTCCCATGCAAATTCCCTTGTTGGAAGCTAATATACAATGGGATAGACACAGAGATGGTGTCCATGGGGAAAGAACAAGTCAAGAGGGCTCTCCTCTCACCAGCGAGATCTGGGCCCTTATAATAAAGAGGAAGGGAGCTAGCTGCCTTTTACCCCACAAGGAGGAAGCAAGAAGCAGGACCTTTGAAGCAGAGAGCAGCCCTCACCATACATGAATATGATCCTGGATACCTAGACTCCACAACTATAGATACCTAGACTCCACAACTATGAGAAATAAATTTCTACTATTTATGAATTTCCCAGTTTAAGCTAGTTTTTGTTTGGTAGTCTAAACAGATATAAGTGAAAATTACTTGAAAACTTTTGATTCCATAAACATGAATAGTTAACGACAGAGGGCACTGCTGCTCAGAATACAGAGTTAATAGTAAAGAGCTGGGTCCATATCAGAGCTCTGTTTCAGCTAATGGACAGTGTGGAGCTGGCCACATTTATCAGCCCCACATCTGCAATTTAGTTTATGATTTTCATACGTAAGACAAACATTTTACGTACATTCAAATAGCACCTGCATTGGTCTCTTCTCTTGCCACTGTAAACTACGCAGGGGCTTGGTTTTTCCTCAACTCACTCCTGTCCAAGAATCTTTGCTAATTTTATTCTCCAAACACCAGCTGTGGAGTCTGCAGTGTCAATAAAAGTAAGAAGAAAATTGAAAGGGGGTGGTTGGGGGTTGAAGACATACAGGGTGTAGGAGACGAAGGTGGAGAAGGGGACAGCCTCCCTGCAACGTACAGGATGCCCAACCAAATAATTCCTCCTTTCAACAAGGTGAGGGGAACAAGGAAGGGCAAAGGAAGGAAGTGGGAATAAAAAAAAGGGGGGGG
>NW_026000019.1:21151054-21225365 GCF_001458135.2 Marmota marmota marmota
AGGGCAAACTGAAGGGAAGATGGAATGAAAAAACGGGGGGGGGGAGAAGGATTCTAAAGGGAGGACAGACACGAGAAAAAGAGAAGAAAAAGGTCAGCTCCTTCCTGAGCCATTCCTTACTGCCTTAACACCTTCAGAACTCTCTCGAGGTAGGATTTGTCCTTCAAGATCATCCCTGTTCCAGAAGATGCTACCAGTTTGGGGACTTTAGAGGAATCTGGCACCTCCACCCCCACAGCTGCTTGGCAGGGAAGAACACAACACAAAGGAAGTCCCTGTATGAGCCTGCAGGTCCACAAAGAGGGGTGTTGATATTTTAGGAGGAAATATTTATTGTCATGGTTTGGATAAGACATCCTCCAAAAGTCCTTGTGTCCATGCAGCAATGTGTAGAGCAATGTCTAGACTAGGAGCTGGGACCCCATCGGTCCACCCTGGCCTGAAGAGACTGACTGGGTGGGTAACTACAAGAGGCGGGGCAAGGCGAGAGGAGGTGGTACATGGGGACAGGCCCCAGAAGGGTGCATCTTCCCTGCAGCCCCTCTCCTCCCTCCTCTCTTTCTCTACTTCCTGATCCCACCAAGAGCAGAGTAGCTGTCCTCTGCTGGACCTCCCCCATAATGTGCTGCCTCACCTGGGGCCCAGAGCATGGAGTCGGCCATCTAAGGACTGAGACCACTCAAACTATAATTCCAACAACTGTATTACAGATGTTTAGAACTCATCTATTTCCTAAATGGTATGTCAATTTAACGCCATAACTTCTTGAAATGAAACTAAACATAAGTTTATACAAGTTTTAAAAGACTGATACACATACACACCACTAATGGTTGCATGCATTGGTGAAGGAAACACAGAAAGATTGTGGCTATGTGAAAAAGTTCTTAAGTAAATCAGAATTAGGATTATAATTTACTCTAAATAAACACAGAATTAGAACTTGTTCTAGGGTGGAAAACAATGAAAGAAATCTGAGGCAAAGACCTTGACCAACCAGTTAGTGCAGTGTGGACAATAGGGTAAGGTGGACTCCAGAGACAAGGGCAGTCAGGATGCCAGGCAGTGTTCTGAGTGGGAAGTAACTACAGTTGTGAATAACCCCACAGACCAAAAGAAGGAGTAAATCAAAACCTTTTTAGAATGATCCATTTGTCCAAATGAGACTTAGTATCTGCCAAGGGACAGAACAGTACTGCTTAAAGTGCTGTTAGATTGTACCTGCACATTTGACTGAGTCATCTGCTCAGCTAACTGCAGACAGGAGTGGAAGGAGGAAAGAATGTCTTCACACAAGCTAGTAATGACATCCTTGTGTTTCAACCGGCTCTTCAAAGCTGACTGGTGTTTAAGGCTCTGCCTAAAATGAATAAAATGAAAAGAATACAATCACAAGTAATATAGCAAGTAACTTAGGGCCATAAAAATATCTGCTTTATACAACACTTTTAAAAACCATAATGCATAATGTGTATTAGAAGAGTATACCCAAGATGTGCTAACTTTACATCTGAAGCAGTTGCTTGTTTTTTCTCTTTGTATAAAATATTAAATGAGCTCTTACTATGTGCGAGGCACTCTTCTATGCCCTAGGGATAAAAAAGTAAATCAAGCTGGGCGTAGTGGTGCACACCTGCCTGTAATCCCACCAGCTCATGAGGCAGGAGGATCAAGAGTTCAAAGCCAGCCTCAACAACAGTAAGGCTCTACACAACTCAGTGAGATCCTGTCTCTAAATAAAATACAAAACAGGGCTGGGGATGTGGCTCAGTGGTCAAGTGACCCTCAGTTCAATCCCTGATACCCCCCCCCACCCCCCAAAAAGTAGATCAAATAGATACCATCTCTGCCCTGTGTGTATAGAACTTGTGACTTGTGGTCTAGCATAAGAATATTAAATAATTGTAAATATATTTAATTATGGTTGTGATAAATGCTGAGACGGAAAAGCCAAAAGCGCTACAACAGAAAAAGCTAATCTTGGGCTGGGATTGTGGCTCAGCAGTAGAGCGCTCACCTAGCACGGGCGGGACCCGGGTTCAATTCTCAGCACCACATAAAAATAAAGGCATTGTGTTGTGTCCATCTACACCTAAAAAATAAATATATTAAAAAAGAAAAAAGAAAAATCTAATCGTATTCTTAAGGCTATCAAAGAATGTGATCATAAAGATGATACTTAAGCATAAAACTGAAAGAAAGCTGGAGTCATCAAGGTGCAGAGTGGGAGAGGGGAGCACTCTAGGCAGAGGGAAAAGCTGTGAAAGCCTGGGCCTAGAGAACTTGGTATGTTTGAGGAATGAGGAGCAGGGAGACAGCAGTCTGTGAAGAAGGAAGAGTCCAGGGAGAATTAGGTGTTACTTTGTACAATGGGAGAGATGTAAACAGTAGAGTGACATGACTTGATTTACTTTTTTAAAAGATCACTCTAAACGCTGAGTAAAAAGTGAACTGGAAGGGGGCAAGAGTGGCACAGACATGACGACAACGATGCTGGTGGCGATGTGGCTAACTTGTTGGGCACAGTCTCAGCATTTTAAGTGATGAACTCAACACTCACTATAATCCTATCAAGAAAGTGCCACAATCGTTACATTCATTCTCAGAAGGGCAAATTAACCACATGCCCAAGGTCTCAGGAAGAAAAAGTGGTTTCAGAATGAACTCAAGGACATGCAGTATGGCTCCCAGGTGACATTCTCAACTAATAACACTATTTCTTATTGGCAACTTAATGCCTTAATGATAAAGAAAAGCACCTAAGACCACAAAGAATGACCCCAACCTTTCACCTTTTATGCACATGTCTAATAGAGGTTTCAATGATGCTGACATTGTGACCATGTCTTCCCTCACTCCTACGAACCTGATGAATGTCATAGGCATTCTCCCTGAGAAACTCTTCCCAGCACTCCAGTTTCAGGAAGTCAATATTACTTTATAAATGGAAATAAGTTGGAACAACCCAAACGTGCATAATGAAGGGATTGCAGACAGTTATAATTAGTTACTAATTTGCCCAAGCTTATAAATACTTGACAGTGGTTTAACAATAATACCAACAACCAAGTAGTTATAGTCTGATTCAAGTCCACTGCTAGCTGACTCATTTTTCCATGTTAGAGATGGCAGCATGAATAAGTCCAAATTGGTACGGAAGCTACATATAGGATATCTTCATTGCCAGATAGCATGGCCAGTGAACAATATACACACCACACAAAATTGTTCAAAATGCAATCTAAGAAACCATGAATAATTAGGATTTGAGATAAATGAAATATTTTTAAAAACTAACAAACTTACTTAATTATAAACTTCCAAGTATTGGCATGGAATGCTTGGTCCATACTGGAAATAACAGAGCAGATATCCAATAGTGTATGAATAACTACAAAGAAAGATAACAGAGCCCTTAGGATATTAAAATGTCATTTAGGGTGTTTCTCCTACATTTAAAAGTATCAATTAAACATTTCAATATTTGATTGAATTAAAATAGGCAATGCAGTTTCAAAGTAACTGTGTCAAAATAATCATTCAAAATAAGTGCCACCCTTTTGACTTAGTTTTTACAAACTATGGAAAATTAATTTTTTAAGTTTCAACTTAACCTATCACTTAAAACCAAAAACATCCAGAAGAAAAGCTGTGCCCTATTATAACTGAAATATTCTATAGACACGATTCTAAACCAAATTGACAAACTAAGAAAAGAAAATCTAACAAGGAAGAATTAAAGCTAATATACTGGTATTCGTGTAAGGTTTCTATCTGCCTATGGCAGATAATTTTATAAAACTGGCCACCACAGCTTACAATATCCATACTCTTCCACAGTCACACTAAACATTGTCCCTTGACTTGATTTAGCAAAGGAGACAATAATAAAATTGAGACAAGTAGAAATTTGCAAAGTAATTGCACACCAGGAATCGCCCTCTCTTGCTAATCCTGGAACTCTTAAGTCCATCCTAAGGTGACTGAGCCTGTGTTAGTCCCTAGAATGAAGTGCCACACAGGACTTTCTCAGTGCTTCTGCCTCTGCCAATAGCCAGATGTGCATGAAATTACTGACTACAAATATATCAGTGAGCCAGTTACGCTACCTGGGGCAGAAAAGGTTATCTCAGATGATTCCCCACCTGTACTGCAGACTCACAGACTTGTGAATGATTCAAACTGTGGCTATTTTAAGCCAACAGATTTTTGGGGTGGTTTGTTACAGAGCAAAAGAACTTAGTACCCTACACAAAACAAGTTATAAAAATAATCTTTTTTACACAAATTTTGAAAATAATCTTTACCCTATACATAAGATTATTGTTTTTCAAACTCTGGGTCATAATCCATTAGTGAAGGATGAAATCACTGAAGTATGTTACAATCAGCAGTTATTTAAAAATTAAATAGCATGGAGTGTATCACATATGAAACAGGTATTACTTGGTACATGTACTTTTATATCTACTGGGAAGGAATGTAAAAATACATTTTGCAAATTTCAAAATTTGTACGATTAAAACTTTATCCAGCAAGAATTCAATTATTTTTTATGCATAATGAGTAAAAGATCCTGAAATCACTAGAAACAATGTTGGGTCTAATATTTTAACTGACACATGCATTTCTGTTATTTCACATCATCCACTATAGAGTAACTTTTCTTCACTTACCTATTACCATATTCAAAATATCATCATTCTCATCTACTGAAGGGTCCATGCAAACCATGTCCAGCAATTCCATCAACTGCTTCTGAAGAGAATAGGCCTCCTTGAAAAGAGCCTGGAGAAGGTCTGAAACAAGGTGTAAACACCCAGAATATACAGCTTCACTATTCTGATTCCAAAGATAAAAAAAATGAGAGAAAAATCAAATCATAAAAAGCTTAAGATCCAATTTACTTTAACATATACTATCAGAGATCAGAAATGTAATGCAATGCTTTTAACTTATCACACATCCATAAAACAAATATATCAGTGATCACCCATTTTACATGTGCTTAGACAGCTGTAACAATGTGTAAGATGATTTGTGATTTTCATGATCTGGCAACTCTAGAACTAATAACATTTGAAGACAACATTAGGTCAAGTGCATGACATTTCAGCAAGTGACCACCAAAGAGAAGTATCAATGAGCTAGCAATTTTCATTTACCCAACAAACAGCAATATAAAAACTGCCTGTGCTTTACAAATTCTTGGCCAGCTTTTGTGCCTTAAAGCTGCCCCTGGAATATTGAAATGGACCAAATAAGGGTCAACTCCCTTTCTAATAGGAAGTTCATTAAAGCGATTCATCACTGACCCACAGATGCTGTATGTCAGGCAATTTCAGAATCCCTGTCACTCAGTATAACTCCTGATCATTTCTTTCTTTATAGAGAAAAAAAAATACATAAAATGAACACCAACAATGAACCCTCAAAAGACCGTTTTTTATGTCTTCCTTCTATCCATTTACTTTGAAACATTTGCACACATACTCTTTTTTCTAAGGAAAAGTCTATCCTAATAACCTTGGCTAAAATGCAAAACCTTATGTATAAACACTGTTTTACTCAGCCTCTTTGCCCATTGATTCTAGGCTACTTAAAGTATACACAGACCATTACTCACCTTACAATGTACAAAAGTACTTTTGATTACATGAAGGACTGAAGAGGGGAGACTATGTATATTTTCTAGGATGACGGATTCCTGTGTGGCACAGACATGCTGAACACATCCTGTAAGAGCTCCTAAGACCTGCACCATTGTCTGGAAATAAGAAAAGAAGATTTATCCTAAGTGTATATTTTTGTGTGCAATAAAAAGGTATCAGACAATATGCTGAATGTTAGGGATAAAACAGTGAACAGATAAAACACACTCTGTTCCTCTTCTCACAGAACTTCAATCTACCCCAGAACAATAACACTGGAACAACTGGCCAGACACTTAGAAACCTAACCCACACTTCAAAATACACAGCAAGTATTCCACACTCGCCTCAAAACTTCAGGTATCTCGATATGTCTCCTTGTAAGAATGCAAATATTTACTCAACATAAGCTGTATAAAAAAATCGAGAATTCAGTATTCCTATCTTTAAGTTCATAAACTTAAATCCAGCATTAGGCCATTAAACAAAGACTATATGGTAATCAACATAAGCATAAAAATTTTCACTCTCCCTAAACTCCCTCTCTCTCCCTTTCTAATACATTTGACTTACCTGTAAAATATTCCTTAAAGTGTTCTGGATTTCTAAATTTTGGCTTGACAGTCCTCTGGCTTGACAGGTTAATTCATACATCATGTCATCAAATACCTTTACAGTCTGTAAAAACAAATTAGGTTATAAATGAATAGAAGAAACAAAATTCTCTAGGAAAAGACATACCTTTAAAGAAAAAAAAAAAAAAAACACCATAGGATGATTTAATTTTGCATTAGCAACATCAACAGGGTATGGTCCAGCTTAATAAAATACACCTAATTAAATAAAAAATACATGTAAAAAGTAATTCTATAGGGGCTGGGGTTATATTATAGCTCAGTGGTAGAGTGCTTGCCTCATGTATGTGAGGCACTGGGTTTGATCCTCAGCACACACATAAAAAGAAATAAAATAAATAAAGATATTGTGTCCATCTTAAAAAGTAATTCTACAACATAATCCCTTAAAAAAGCCCCCCACAAAAAATAATTACTTTCTGTTTCTTTCGTTTGAGTCTACAAACAACAAAAAATCACTTGAGGTTTATTTGGGGCATGCAAGAAACAGAAGCACTACTCCATACACTTAGAAAACGACTGCCTTGAAGCACCCTCCACTTGGCATCTTACAAGGACACACTCTGGTGTGGGAATGGATTTACACTGCATCACCCAGACATCATTCACTAATATTTGAACACTCTGCCTTTTGACCAATTCAAGATCCCCTTCCTACATGAGAGGTAGCATATGTAACCTCGTAACTAGCTTAACTACCCCCAATATCTTAATAATCAGATTTTTCTAAACTCTTTAAACAGCCTAAATCCTGTAAGAACAACTCAGTCAACAAGGCAATAAAGCTACAGAGGACATCGTTTCCTGCAGGTCGATGAACTCAGATTCCTGTTTTCACCTATGTAACAGCAGGAACTTTTTTTGGCGGTCAGTAACAAATTCTAAAAGCTTTTCAGACAGAAAATAATCCAGTGACTATGAGTAAAAGGAATTCTGCTGATTGTCTGTTTAAAAGCCAAACTTAAAAATCCACTCCAATAAAGGCCAAGCAATCATAAATAAATCGGTTACAATCAGCACCAAAGCACCTTTAGTTCCTTCCACTTTGAGAAAAAAAAGTATGGCTATATTTTTTCAGAGAACATCTACAGCTACAAAGTAGTAATATAATCTGTGAGCTTAATGTTTTTTCATAATTACTTGATTTTAGTTTTTTTTTTTAATTTCAGTTTTCCTCCCAAGACTTCTTTAATAAACTTTGGTTTCCATTTTGCCAAACACTGACATTTAACAATTATCAATAAATACTACAAAGATGATAAAGAGGTTTAGCAAATTTCCATCACCCATTCCAAATTTTCATTAATAGCTTTAAAACACAAGAGTTTTTAAAGTTAACCACAATAATTTGAATTCAATTAGCAAAAGATCTATCAATCAGTAAAGGATCTGAAAATAGTTTTAATCACCTCAAGTTTACACCAATGTCATCACATTTTCACATGAGATATTTTTACTACTTATTTGTACTTCAAGTATGTTTGCCCAAACTGAGACTAGGTTTTATTTTTATTTATTTAGTTTTTCGTACTGGGGATTGATCCCAGGGGCACTTAACCACTGAGCCACATCCCCAGTCCTTTTTATTTTGAGAAAATATCTCACCACGTAGCTGAGGCTGGCTTTGAACTTGCAATCCTCCTGCTTCAGGCTTCTGAGTCACTGGAATTACAGGTACATGCTACCATAGCTAGTCTGAGGCTAGATTTTAACAAGCTTTATGACATGCAGATTAATATAACAGTACTATACCTTTGGTAACACTTGAGAAAAGAACGTCTGTTCCAATGTCAGGTGGTTCATATGAGGTAAAAACATTTCTACCATAATTTTCAGGATTTCTATAAAGCAAAATAGCAACATACCTTGTAAAAACACTAAATCATGTCAGTTAATAGTCATTACTTCTTACCAAGTGTGAGAATATATAAGTATTGCCAATCAAAGCTCTGTACAGTGTCACAATGACATATTCTATATGGAGAAACTATTAAGCATTTAATAGCAAAAAGTATCTATAATAGCAAAAAAGAAGACAATGACAACCTATATAGGATCTGTCATTAAAATATTTTATAACATTAAAAAAGTTCACAATACTTTAAACAAGAAACTTCCAAAATAATAAATATAATCTCAATTTTAATATATACATAAATGTCCAAAGAATGAGATAGGCTGACAAGAACATACGGGAAAAAGAGACTGCTTTCATCAGAATCTTAACCATTGCAGATTAGTGGATGTTTTATTATCTTTTCTGATTTTCTGCATATTACAATGTTCTACAATGAATATGTATATCTTTTATATTCAAGATAAAAAATAAATTTGCTACTTAAAAAATTAGACACAACAAAAAATACAGATCCAAAATTATAAAATTCCACAACTCAGTAAAAGACAAATAAGCTAATTCAAAATCTGAGTAAACTGAGAAATCTACATACAGTCTTAACTCTCTAACTCCTCTAAGAGAGTAAATCTTATCAAGGAAGAATGATAAAGAGATGGAAAGGAGAAAGTCAACTTTCCCCAAATGACAAATTTGTTATCACCCGGACAAGGACAATCGGCTTTTTATAACTCAGAAAGTACATTCTAAACAACATCAATCCTGTTAGATGCTGAAGGTTACTAAGTAGAGTTATGTTTCACATAAGTCTAATGACAACACTGAAAACTGACAATGTACACATATGCATAGCAACGGATCTTTGGGCATTTATCCAAAATGGAATTTAAAACTCTAAGCATTGTAATTTGAAGTAATTTGTTCATTTTAGGTAATGGAAGGTCACAGTGGCTGTAATAAAGAAAATGATTAAAGCTGAAGGGAACACAAAATTGTAAGGACACATCTATTAATATATGTGGAATTCAGACCTAATGACATCAAAGTAAATCATACAATCAAAATAATTTTACTTACCAACATGTTCAATCCAACTCTCAGAATGTTGATACATAGAGTAAAATAATTAAGGAAGATACAGTATCACAGTAATAGGACATTTGTTACTGAGAATAAGTTCAAAAAGACCCTTCTTGGAATTTAGCAAGAATCCATGAGAGACTGAAATTAGAGACCGATTCCTGGCCTATTTTTACTTTAAAAAACTTAATGCTTATTCGGTAAACAAAAGTAATGTGAGAATACTTAAAGGAAATATCTTCAAAACTATTCAGGGATAAACTTTTCACTCCATGTGTAGTCATGAAATGCTTTTAAGATAAGAAATATTGTTACTATATGATACACGCAGTTCTGGTTTCTAGTAAAGACATTTCTGTCTCCTCAGCATTTCTACTTTGTTGCTTGCATACCTGTCTTACCAACATTACCCGTCTGAAATCCTTCTGCACTTAGCAGGGGCTTACAAATATTTTACAAATACATTCATTACCTATGTTCAATACCAAAGTTAATATAACCACACTACAAACTACATTGGTTCTGGAAATGTTTTACTGTAAAAACCTAAAGATCATTAAAGAATATGCCAACAAGTAACAAGGATGTCCATAACCCCATCACCTAATACAAGAATTGATTCTCTTCTGAAATCTTTGCATTTTTACAGCAAACAAAATGAAGTACAGGTACAGTCACAAACCTATTTGAGTTCAGTTGGGTAGAATTTGCCTTAAGGAAAATGTCAGGTTTTTATTATTCCACAATTCATCCTAAATTATGATTATGTAAACATGCAGGTGAGGGCTGGATAATAATATGTACAATGCAAAATACAAAAACGATTATGTTGGGGTGACAGGAATATGGATTTGTTACACTTTTCTTTTGTTTGTCGTCAACAGTGAAAATACTACCTCCTACTAAAAAAAATAGTGTCTGAGACTTCCAACCCTTTTGACATTTGCGCTATTTTCAGCACTTTACTAAACACTTATCACAAGCCAGGCAGTTCTCAATACTGAGAAAAAGCAGTGAGCAAACCAAGTCCTGCCCCTACTTTATAGTGTAGTGAGGAAAAACAGGGCACGGAGAAGCAAATTAAACAAATTTCTATTAATTATGCTCCTCTCTAAAAAACTTAACAGGGCAGCTGGGCACAGTGGCATATGCCTGTAATCCCAGCAGCTCAGGAGGATTGTGAGTTCAAAGCCAGCCTCAGCAACAGCAAGGTGCTATGCAACTCAGTGAGATCCCATCTGGGGATGTGGCTCAGTAATTGAGTGCCCCTTAGTTCAATCCCTGGTATGCCCCCCTCCCCCCCAAAAAAACTGTACAGGGCATTGTGATAAAACTTAAACATACTGGGTTTGGGGGATTACCTTAAACTGAGGGCTCCAAAAAAGCCCCTTTAAAGAAGTAACATTTGAACCAAGACTTGAATAAAGAAATGCCCAAAAGGCTGGAGAAGACTAGGAGGGCTCAAAGTTTCTGAAGCAGGTGAGCCTGATGTATTTGTGGACATACTGTAGTCAGCTCAGTGTGAGAAAAGAGCAAGACTCAGATCTTGGGAATATAAGGTGAGTTTGGATTTTTTCCCTAATTCATTAAGAAGCCCCTGCTGGGGATGGGAGGGGGGGCAGATTCTTTTTTTGAAGAATGGATTTTAGGAGAACATAAGTAGAAATAAGGAAACTATTAATAATAGTCCAAGAGGTAGAGTTTGGAGTCAGAGTGGTAGCAACAGGGATACAGATAAGTGGGTTGATTCAAGATATAGTTTGTTGTCAGAAAGAATAATTTGCTGATTAAGTATGAAAATAGAGAGGATTCAAGGTTTTGGTTTATAGAACCATTTACTTGGATAAGAAAACTGCAGGAAGAACAGATTTGAGTTTTTTGTGTAAAGTTTGAGACGCAAAGCAAGGTAGGAATATTCACTTTCAATTTACTGAATTCCCCCTAGAACCTGGAGGGGACGCCAGGGAGCCTGGCTGCTCATCTTTGTTTCCCGCAAACCTGACGCCAGGCCTGCCACTCAGTCCTGAACACGGGTGTTCTCCGAGGGGGAGGCTGGCAGCCCCCCCCCCCTCCGCCCGCCTGTTGGAGCTCCGGGACAGCAATCGCGTCTCTGCACAGTGACTGAGGAAAGGCACTGGTACCTTCTGGGATCTTGCTCATGCCTCCCCGAATGACTTGTTTGTGGATATTAATATTTATATTGGGCTTTAGCTGTAAAAAAAAAAATTCATGTGTACAATGTTCCAGTTACGGTCATTTCTTACTCGTTCCTTGGAACTCGTGGGGCTAGGGCTACACTGTCACATTGTAACACTCACAACCAAGCCTCATCTGCACAGGCAGCAGCGGCCCTCGGCACTCAACGCTGACGGAGGCCAACAGCGGAGGCAGCCCTACCTAGCGAGGCCGACAAGGCAGGGGAGAGGTCTGTCCTCTCAAAGCCGTGGCCTCGTAGCCTCACTGCGTCCCCGGACCCCCGACTCACTCACCCCCGCTGCACCGCCAAGAGCGGCGGCCAGCGGCCCCGCCCACTCCGCGCGGACCTGGGAGCCAGGGCGGACCCGGCCCGCGCCACAGCACGACGATGCGCCCCGCCCGGCCCGGCCCTCCGCGAGGATATGAGCAGCCGAGGCAGGACCGACGGCAGCTCGCGGCGGCACTGCGCCTCAGGCCAGCCGCGCAGCTCCTCCAGCGGAGCCGCACGCTCCTGAGACATGATGCCCGCGCCGCTTCCACCGCTCCCGCCGCCGCACCGGAAGCCCCGGCCTCCCGGCAGCCCTTGCGAGGCGGCGCCAAAGCGGGCACCACCGAGAGGCGCGGCCGCGCGCCCGAGGAAGCCGGCCCCTCTAGGCCCCGGAGGACTCCACTCACTGGTGCGCGCTCGAGGCCGGGCGAGGCGGGCAGCGCGGCTCTCTCCGCCCCGCGACCCCCGGTCCCGCCAGCGGCCAGCGTCCCCGCGGCTGGGTCGTGCTTCCGGGAGGTGAGGCCGGGAGTCCCAGGTTCGTACCCTTGGCCCCGCGGGGCTCTGTGGGTGCACGGGTGGGCTCAGGTTGGCTGGACCTCGCGGGAGGTGGCCCCAGACCCGCGGCGCGGCAGGGCGGACGCGTCACCTGTCACCTGTGCCCCCCTACGTGTCACCCGTGTCACCCGTGTGCTCACCTGGGTCACCCATGTGTTCCCGTGCGTTTTCACCTGCATGTCCCTCTGTCACTCACGTGCTCAGGCTCCTGGTCTGGAAAAATGTGCCTGGTGAGAACCACACCTGCATGTTTTTAAAGGGATGTTCACCTTCCAGGCTACAATCTTGAGCTCCTGTTTTTGTTTTTAAGTATTTTTGTTTGTTTTAGTTTCAGATGGACACAGTACCTTGATTTTATTTATTTGTTTATTTTTATGTGGTGCTGAGAATCGAACCCAGTACCTCACACAAGCACTCTACCTCTGAGCCACAGTCCTAGCCCTCTTGTTTTGGTTTTAGTACCCAGGGGTGCTTAACCACTGAGTTATATTTTTTATTTTGAGACAGGGTATCACCAAGTTGCTGAGGCTGGCTTTGAACTTGTGATCCTCCTCCTCAGCACCCTTGTTTTTTGAGGCAGTAACAAAATGAAGTAATTCTGAAAGTTTAGGGAGTGAATAGGTTTGGTTACAGTCAGGATCACTGAAAGACAAGTTCCTAAGCTGTCCTGTCTGAAAATCCTGGACTTTGTTCAGTGGCAGTGGCTGTTGCTCCTCTCTTGTTTTTATAGTTTATTTTCTTTCCCAGCTTCTGATCCTTAAGGTGTGTGTGTGTGTGTGTGTGTGTGTATCTTTTCTCAAATCTCCTTTCTACCCCTACAGCTTTTTCAGAAAAGGCAGCTGATTATGGGTAGTGTGACCGGGTCTGTTTAATATTTCGCTTTAGTGAAATGTGACATTTTGCTTTAATAATTTTATTTATTTATTTTTCTCTAGGGCTAAATTCAAAGAGGAGCAAAGACCTCTAAAAAGTCTTTGGAAATATGTTTGTAATGGTGTGTAAGCAGCTAAAGAGGAATTGACCCCAACAGAACTAACTGGATAATTGAGGCAGGTTTCTGTGTGTCATCAAATTCTGTCCAGAAATCGAAGAATCTTCCTTTGAACTCCAGGCTGGTGTGCATTTAATAAGAGGATGACCTTTCAATTTAATTTCACTGTAGAAGACCATCTGGAAAATGAATTAGCGCCTGCTGGAGATGGAGCTTTGACTCTGAATTCCTCGAAAGCATCATCAGTGTCAGTAAGTAGAAAGGGAGAACCCGAGAACAAAAAATGTTCAGAGGAGCACCTGGGGAAGCCCAAGTCAGTGGGGAATGCAGCTCCCCCTCCAGATGCGGATCCACCCAGTGCAGCTGGGAACTCAGAGGGCTCTGGGCCACATGACGATCGGCCTTGCTTGAGACTTGCCAAAGAGCATGCTGTGCCTAGAGATTTGAAGAAAGTGCTAGAAAATAAAGTCATAGAAATGTTGCCAGGTCTCCAGCCTGTGAACATGTCAGTAGTGAAAACCACCTTGTTGAAAGAGAACTTCCCTGGAGAAAACACAGTTCCAGAAAACTTTTCTTCACACTCTGATCTGATTACAGGTGTTTATGAAGGAGGCTTAAAAATCTGGGAATGTACCTTTGATCTCCTGGCTTATTTCACAAAGGCCAACATGAAATTCGCTGGGAAAAAAGTGTTGGATCTTGGCTGTGGATCAGGGTTGCTGGGTATAACTGCACTCAAGGGAGGGGCCAGAGAAATTCATTTTCAAGATTATAACAATTTGGTGATTGATGAAGTGACCCTACCTAATGTAGTGGCTAACTCCACTTTGGAAGAGGAAGAAAATGATGTAAATGAACCAGATACAAAGAGATGCAGGAAGTCAAAAGTAGCCCAGGAACTGTACAAGTGCCGTTTCTTTTCTGGGGAGTGGTCTGAGTTTTGTAAGCTTGTGCTAAGCAGTGAAAAATTCTTTGTAAAATATGACCTCATTCTCACCTCAGAAACCATTTACAACCCGGACTATTATAGTGCTTTGCACCAGGCATTCCACAGACTGCTGGGTGAAAATGGGCGGGTGCTTCTGGCCAGCAAGGCACATTATTTTGGTGTTGGTGGAGGTGTTCATCTCTTCCAGAAGTTTGTAGAAGAAAGGGATATATTTGAGACTAGAATACTCAAAGTAATTGATGAAGGACTAAAGAGATTCCTAATTGAAATGACTTTTAAGCAGCCCGGTTAATATTCACGGAGTCTCCTAAGAGAAATAAACAGAATGACCCCAAACTTCTGTTTTGCTATTGTTTTTTCTTGAAATTATGGTGTGTCTTTAGTTTTGTTTCTTCAAATAATAGACCAACTGTGTTAATAACATTGGATTTCCTAAGTGAGACTGAGCAAGTGTTCTTGAGCATTTGGTGAGATGACCCAGAAATCATCTTATCGGAAAGTTCTGTTTTCATTCTGTTTGCCCTTTCTACCATCTTGGACTGTTCATGAAGTTGTCCCCAGGAAATCCTGCCATTTCTTATCTAAAGTTGGTGAATTTCTTCCCAGTCTTTTTTAGTTTCTTGTTCACACAAAGTGCCTGGTCAGATGTTTAAATGGTACAGCATTTCTAAATGACACTGAACCTGAATATTAGGATGAAGGCCTTTTATAACTCGGGAGAAGGTTTTTTATTTTCATATTCATTTACCTAGGATGCTGAGCAGTTGAATTCATGTTAAAATGAGAAAACAAGAACATAAAAGATAATAAAGTATAAAAGTGATACAGAGAATTTAAAATTAACCTCTTGTAGTTAAGTAAGAGAACTTAGGCTCTTGGTAAGAGAAACGAGAATAGCAAAAGATAATTCTGGGGGGTGTAGACTCCTTACCGGTTGTTCAATGCTGGTGGTGGGGAGGGGCAGCATTTTATTGCTTTTGTTGTTTTTAGTGCAAAAGTTTTCACATCACCTCAAAAACTGACATCTGCTATGCTATCTATAATTGTCAGTTATTTTCTTTTTTAATCTAATCCTCACAAACTTTAAAAAAAAAATCCTCATATGCTTCTTTTTTCCTTTCTCTTATTAGTGCATTAGGTTGTATATGATAGTTGGCTTTATTTTGACATAATCACACGTGCAGAAATTTTATTTACTCCATTTTAGTCCCCAGTGCCTTCTCCCTCCCCTCTGCCCTCCCCCATTCCCCTTCCTCTGCTCTACTGGTCTACCTTGCATTCATTTATGATGCTTTAGAGCTGTGGTATAAATGCTTTTCACTGTGGTATATTTATACATGCATGTAGTGTAATTTTGTCAAATTCATCAGGCATTTTCTCCTGTTTCCCCTCCCTCCTTCCTTCCCCTCAATTACCTGTTTCATTGATCTTCCCTCTGACTTTACGACATCAATACCGTTTTTTGTTTCTTGGAAGTACTTTAAATAATGCTACATCTTAGGTTTAATTA
Source organism: Marmota marmota marmota (assembly GCF_001458135.2). Classification (NCBI taxonomy): domain Eukaryota; kingdom Metazoa; phylum Chordata; class Mammalia; order Rodentia; family Sciuridae; genus Marmota; species Marmota marmota. The sequence goes on from NW_026000019.1 coordinate 21,166,745, forward strand.
AATGTGGTATTTATTGGACACCTGTTGACTAGGTATTCATATAGCATCTTGCTTCATAATTATAACCTTATCAGATATATTGGTGATGACCATGACAGCTAACAGTTTTTAGCATATACTATACGCACAACAGTTCAGCTTTATACATAATAACATTTAATATTCCAAACAGCCCTGGATTAGGATGTAACTACTGTCCTCATTTTAGAAATAAATCAAAACTCAAAGGAATTCAGTAATTTGCTCCCAATCACATTCCTCACGTTGAACTGGAATCTCAACTGAAGCCATTGGAAATTATACTTTTCACCACCTTCTGGTTTCAAACCTATCAGTGCCTGTTTTTATCACAAATATTTCTTAACATCATGTATTATTCTGAAGTGAAGGTCAGTTAAAGAAGCTTGTATCAAGCCTGGTTTTGTGGTATACCCCTGTTATCCTAGTGACAGCAGGCTGAGGCAGGAGGATCACAAGTTCAAAGTCAGCCTCAGTAACTTAGATACCATCTCAAAATAGGCTGGGTGTGTATCTCAGTGGTAGTGCCATAAAGAAAAAAAGTTTTTATCATTAAAAAATACACACACATCCTTAACATATATAGGGTTACATGTACTCTTTCTAACTATGACATGAACAAAGTCATTTATAATCTCTTTGTATCCTATCAGGTAAGTGCATAGGGGCAGGCAGTGAGTGGCACACTAGGCCACCGAAGGCAGGCAGTAGCTGGTGCTAGTCCCTAAGTGCCCTTGCTGGAAAGCCAGCTGCAATTCCAGACCTACCTGCTGGAGAAGGTGGTACAAACAGGCCCGGCCAGCTGCATGGGCCAGTTGGTCCCAAGGCAGTGAGAGAATCCTGTGATACATAACAGGTGTTTTCAAGAGAAGCTCTCCAAGATGAATGAGCCCTCAGTAGGTCACGCAGGAGGCCTGTCCAAGAGTAGTAGAAACAGGCCATGAGCAAGGTTCTGGACACAAGTTCAGTCTTTAGAGGGGGAGTCCAGCATATGTAGAAGGTATCAAAAAGAAGCCCAGACCTTCGCAGGTAATTCTGAGGTAACAGGTCGTCCAAAGGGGATACACCTAACCAAGACAGCTGGCAGGAAGAGGACTTGGGATGTGAGTCATGCTACAAACCCAGGAGAGGGACGCTTAGTTAGATTTCGTGTGCAAATAATTTAATTGTTTAAGGAGATATATAGGCTAAGACAATGGGTTTTGTAGTCTAATACCTTGAGTTTAAAATTGTTTCCCATATCACAATGAATCTCATTAATGTGTATAAAGTGTGTTAATAAAAATAGATTTTTAAAGCCCTAAAATTTTTCCATTTCCCTCTTGTGAAACAGGGCTTATAATAGTATCTCCCTAACAAAATTCTTTGAAGATTACAACTTAATGTTGAATGTCATGGATCCTATTACACATTTCCTGTGTAGAAATGAAAGTTATTACTTCCAAGAATATTTAGTCACCCTGTTTTCCTAAACAGATAGGAAGTCTTGCTCACTTTTGTTAAAAGTTAGATTTGTACCTTTATGTTTTACAAATCCCAGCCCAGAACTTGGAGAAAAAACTAAGTTCCAGACTTTGCACTGCCCAGCATCAATCTCCACTCTGTCCCACCACCCACCTCCTCCTCCTCCCCTCCCATTCCTGTAGAGTCCCTTGGAAGCTGTGGCATTGCAGATGGTTAAGAACGGTGAGACGGTGGAATGAGATGGACATCATCCCCAAGTGCATGTACGAAAACACGAACCGTATGACTCTATTTTGTGTGTAACCAGAGCCACGAAAAATCCTGTTCTATATATGTACCATGAATTGCAATGCATTCTGCTATCATGTGTAACAAACTAGAATAAATAAATAAATTTAAAATTAAAAAAATAGAATGGAGAAGGGTGTGTGCCCTGGCTGAGCTATGGAGGCACGGTCACCTGCGTGCTGTGTTCTGCCTGTGGGCTCCCTAAGTTCCAGCTCACTGTCCCACAGATGGCTCTCTGCCCAGGGTTCAGACCTGGGGGTTAGGACTGTCTCTGTGCTGTCTGAGAGCCATGACTCCCTGTGCCACGTGCAGTGGCCGGTGACATACGTGTTGTAGGGCCTGCAGGTGTGTGACGGCCGCTCAGCTGGAGAATGAGCTGAGTGGAGCACCCATGTCTTTGCTTTTCAGCACCCTCCATACTGTTTCATCCAGGTGCTTCATAAGCACTAGAAAAAGAGGACAGCAAGGGACTCTGACAACTCGAACTGGACCCTCTGCCTCCACTTCAGCTGGAGGCGCTGCCCTTGGTGTGAGTGTTTATGGTGGCACTGTGCTTGCATGATGTAGGGCTCTTCTCCGAGTAAAACCACATATTAAAATTGCCAACATATCTGGGCGCAGCCCAGCAGAAAGGGTGCCCTCTGCCATGAAGGAACCATTTATTGTGGTCCAGGGACGCAGCTTCTCTTCAACCAGCTTGTTTGAGGGGAAGACCTGGTACATTTATCAGCACTAGATATTCCTCACAATTCCAATTTTCGCCTTTTTAAGAAATTAAAAGTGAATCCAGATAACCCTTAAAAGTAAGTTCTTCATCTACAAGGGAAGTTGTCTGAGAGAAGTATTTTCTCAGGATAAGAATTATTTCTTTGTTTGAAATAAAACACTATAATACTGACAAACGGCTTGATGACTTAAGAATTCCTGAAGGGGGCTGGGGAGGTGGCTCAAGTGGTAGCGCGCTCGCCTGGCATGCGCGGGGCGCTGGGTTCGATCCTCAGCACCACATACAAATAAAATAAAGATGTTGTGCCCACCGAAACTGAAAAATAAATATTAAAAAATTCTCTCTCTCTTTAAAAAAAAAAAAAAGAATTCCTGAAGGGCGTGGGACGTTTGCCCCTCACAGAGCGGGTCAGTGGTTGATCTACTTGTGATCTGCAAACACGCGCTGGAGGGGTACTTGGTCACCCTTGTCCCTAGCTCTTACTGGAGAGATGGGAGGGGGCCTGTGAGATGAGCCTTTGGCTCTGTGCCTCTGAGGCCTGCACAATGCAGACAGACGCACTCTGTCTCGCCAGACCCCAGACAGTTTGCCACGCTGCTGCTGGACCATGTGGTGCCCTTAGGCTGAGAGAAGAGGTCCTTCCTCCAGGCGGAGTCAGCCCCTGGCAGGTTCAGTCTCCTCACCTCCTCGGCTCCTCTTGGTATTCCTGTGGCTTAGTTCTACAAAATTCCACATTCTCCAACTGACAGGGTATAGAAAAATGGGCAATGGGCTGGTCAACACCAAGAGAAGAACTAGAGTACTTCCTGGGCCCACCAGGCTTGGGAAGGGGCTGTAAGAGATGGTTTTTCTCCTTGTAGTGATTCAGTGATCACAACAGCCTGTCCTGGGGCATCCAGCATGGTGAGGAGAACTGGGCTTTAGTTATTCTGCAGCAGGTGAATACAGAGAAAATGTTTGAACAGCGGGTTAGGGATACAGGGGCAAGTATCCCCCTGGGAGCCTCCCCTGCTCACTGGACATCAGGGTGAGCACTAACTCCAATGGCTGCTGGAACCTGTCCCTTCGGACCTATCCAAGAGTCTCAGAGCTTCTTCGGCTGCCCTGGGCGTACTACAGCAGCAGCAGTAATTGCGATTCTGAAAGCCTCCAGCTCACCCGACAGTCTGGCTGTAGCTCTAGCAATTTTCTGAGACTACTCTCAAATCCCCAGCAGGTCCCAAAAGTAAAGGTAAACTCCTGGTCCCAATAGCATGGTCATGGATCATTCAACAGCCCAGGCACCTCTCAGATCTTTCTGATGCTGCAGAGAAGAATCTTATATGCTCATGTAGACAACAAAATGGACCACTGGGAGGTTTGAGAAATTTATTTAGTCAAAGAGATAGAAGAAACATTATCATCCTCATGCTACCTTGTCTGGTCAAAGCTTGTCTGAATTCTTTATGTGTATCTAAAATTTCTAAGAGCTCTTGGAATTCTTTACCTATTTTAGGCTAAATAACATCTAGCACATTTCTTTAATTAGATTCTGAACTTTAAGTAGCATGAAAAAGTATTCAGGTGGGGGGTGCTTTTTAAGGGAAGAGCGTAGGGAAGTCTAGTAGAATAAAGCCTATAACTGCCCTCTCCACCATCTCTGCCAGCTTTTTTATTATGATTGTTTCCCACTTTTCTTTTGTTTAAAGATTCTTTAGGGGAGACACATTTTTCAGCCATTCTTTTTCTTCCCTGAGCTTTCCACAGAGTGAACTCTGTTTCCTGTTTTCTTAGACATCCTCAAGCTTCTCCAGGACTTTGACAATGAGAACCATAAAGATTCTCTCATCCATGGAAAATACCTCGGAGGGACGTTTTCTAGTAAGGGTGGCCCAGATGTGTCTGACACTCTGTCCCAGTTCCTTTACCAGAAAATGCGTTAAAACACTTATTTTAACATTAAAATAACTGCCCTCCTAACTTTCTAATGGCTTTTCATTTTCCAAAAGTGGAAAAGACATTTTATTCTATAACCTCCCCGCCAAACTGGAGCAGTCTTTCATCTTGTCTACTAATGTAGTGCAGCACAAGAGCAATGCTCTCACACGCAAAACCATTAGCGATTGGTTCACCCTGGTAATGTCAACATTTGCCATCATCTCTTGCTATCATGTAGATATTTTATTCCATTGCTTAAAAATAAGCAACAAAGCCAAATGTCAGAAGCCGAATGTAAATAATTTAGTACATAATTGGTTTAAAAAGACTTCCTGAATGAGCTCACTGTTGGGTTCTACATAAACAAGCCTGTACAGTTCTGCTCTCTGGAGTATTTTAACAGCAGGAAGAATTGAGTCCCTTCTAGCAGCTACCCACTAGGTTCCAGTACCTTTGTGTTTAATTTTCCCCATACCTATCAAGCAAACAGAATTCTACCCTACTCTGAAGTCTGCTCACATTCTCATTCCACAAAGGAATCACTGAGTACTTATTGTATGTAGAGAAGGTAATTTCCATTTTCAATAATTTCAGTAAAAGAAATGTCTTTCTTTTTTCTTCTTCTCCTTTTTTCTTTTCTTTTCTTTCTTTCTTTCTTTCTTTTTTTTTTTTTGGTACCGGACTGAACCCAAGGATGCTTAACCACTAAGTTCACCCCCAGCCCTTTTTATTTTTATTTTTGAGACAGGGTCTTGCTAAGTTGCATAGGGCCTCACTAAGTTACTAAGGCGGGCCTCAAAGTTGTGATCCTCCTGCTTCGGCCTCCTGAGTTGCTGGGATTGCAGCACTGTATCTGGAAGAAATGTATTTTTCATAAGAAGAGTTATGTCCTCTTGTTGTGTACCAACTCAGCACACTGATGGCTGCATCTTCTTCTCCTGGACCTGTTGTAAAAGCAGGACAATGAGGAGACACATCCCAGTTGCTCATGTCTTGTCTTGCCCTTTCACCGTGACCTGAGTGCCTCCTTCCTTAATCAAGGGACTTTGTCAAAGTTATCATGTGGGGGGGTCAGAGATGAGCCAAAGGGAGACAGAACACTAGATGATTGACAGCTTAGAACTCAAGCTGTCAGTCATCTGGTATGAAAGAAGAGGAGAGGTGCACAAAAGCCAAACTCAATCAAACTAAGGGGACAGAGAAGGAGAGGAGAAGGAGGAAGGAGGATGGAGGGTGGGTAAGCAAGGTGTTATTCCTTAAAGCTGAGAGAGGGAGGAAGTGCTGGGAAAGCAAGACGGTAGAGCCCCCAGGAGAACACCGGGCAGTCGGTGTCCAGAGGTTGCCTGGAATTCACAGGCTGGCTGAGCTTTAACAAGTGACAGGGAGACATCGCAGTGATGCCAGGGACAGGGTTAGCCAGAGCCTAAAGGGAAGCCTGGGGACAGCCTGAAAGGACTTGCTGTGCCCTTGCACATCACATCAGTTGGGGTTCGGGGTTGTGGGATGGCTGTGCTGCACATCGTAGGTGAGTACCTATACCCCAGTGTTCCTGGGCAGCTCTGGCCATGAGGGTCATCCTCGTGTCCGCTGATCAGACATTCTAGCACTCCAAAACTGTTCTGTGTTGTAGGGGACAGACGAGGCAGGGCACTGAAGATAGCAGGAGACAGGTTCAGAGGGCACAGCTTTCGCTGTAATCAATTAATCCCCTGAACCCCGAGTTCAGGTTGTTTCAGAACTTTATACCCAGCACTTGCAAACACCTTCTACACACTACCATGCTGGAAAAATGTTCGTGAAAAACTAGAAAGGGGCATCCAGCACCTGGAGTGCTGATTTCTTCCAGGCCAGTGGCCAAGTAAAATAGAGCAACAGGAAAATAGGAAGTTCACCTACATTGAACTCTTTTGTAGAGACACTTTTGCTGATAGTCCTAAAATCAATTATGGTGAAGATTTCTGGAGAAGCCCAGTTAAGATTTTCTGTGAAGGAAGGGGTGCCATTACAACTGCAGTTGGCTTATTTACACCAACTCTGCAGCGTTATCCTTTAGAGTTCTGTAGAGAAAGTCATGATTGAAAAAAAAATCTCTCCACAAATGCATATCAACTTCCAGTCATGTGTCAGGCACAGGACTTGAGATTGGAATATAAAATAAAATGATCTGTTTTTGTGTCCTGGAGGAGCTTCTGAGCAAGGTTGGAAATAATAACAACTACTGTACCTTTTGCAAGCATGCTGCACCTACTGCTGCTTCTCTGGCAGGGCCATCCTTTTGAGTTACAGAGGAGGACCATGACCCTGTGTGCAGAAGGCTGAAGGGGAAGAAAATGGGTGGATGTTTGCCCCGTTTAAATCATCTGGTGAAAAGCGGTTGTGTTTTCAGACAGAAACAGAACTTAGAAAGTTGATCACAGACCCAGGAAATCCTGTCTCTCTTTTTTGACTCAGGATTTCAAGAATGAAAATGGTTTCTGATGGTAAGGGGACAGAGAAGGGGACAGATGGCCCTTAAGAAGTTTAGGTGGGGCATAGGAAAATGAGGTTGGTGAGCACTCTTCCCTCTCCCCAGTTAGAGCTTCCCCAGCTCTGAAGGGCAGGATCTTGTTTTATTAGGGAAATGACTGGTTTCCTTATATACATACATGCAAGCAAACAATGAAGACGGATAAGGAAAACAGCAAATAATGACAAGGTTGGGACATTGCTAAGAGAGAAGAAATGCCTTTGAAACAGGGAGGGAAGACTTCTAGAAGAGGTAACATTTGACCCCAGACTCAAATGTAAGTGCTTTTCGTCAGACTGAAGGGGGAGTGGGCTTGGGAGGGTGGAAAGCTGAGCACTTAGGCAGGCAGAAGGACCAGCCCGTGAAAAAGCAGTGCACTCTGAGAGCATGTTAATCTGCGGTTTTGTGCAGTATTTGAGCACCTCCAGTCTGCCAGGCACGTCTCTGGGCGCAGGGGTAGCGGAGGAGAGTGCATTTCCCACAGACCCAGGAGACGCAGTGCTGCTGGAGTGTGGATAGCAGCCCAGGAGCCTGGCTCCAGGTCACCAAGCTCTGGGACCTCTGTTGGATGGAAAGCTGGCTGGGTGACTGATAAGAGCTTCCCAATTCATCATTATTCTAGTTAAAAGACTCTATCAACTAAATATCTTCAAAACTTCATTTTGTTAATCTAAATTACATGCTTTGCGGTCACTTTCTTAAAAAATGGCATTATTTTAAAATAGCTTAACACAGGTTAGTACTTCACTTTTAAATTTTATCCAGAAACATTTTCCAGGATCGAGTTCAGTTTTTTTTGAAAGCCTATGTGTAAGGGTAAAAGAAATTGAAGTTAAAGTGTAAAAGACCGGGCATTGTAAAGTTTCTAAGCTGCAAAGCCTGAGTTAAAATGTAAAGGACCAGGCATTGCTTCTAAAATGTAAAGGACCAGGACCTGCTTCTAAACTGCAAAGCATGGGTTAAATTCCTGAGGCAGTTAAGACAATGCCCTATTTGCCATTTAGTTGATTTATAGCCCAAGATCCTGTGCAGCTTGTCACGTAGGCATTCAAGGCCCAAACCAATCAGTTTGAATGTAACCCCCTCCTTAGGAATGACCTATCACTCCAGCCTGACCTGTTCCCGCCAATGAATGTACTAATCAAGTCTAGGAATTGTTGTTTGACTTTCCCGCGGTGTATGATGATTTGTTAAAGGAGACTGTGATGTATGTAAAATCTCCGCCCTCCCAAAGAAAGTGTACTTAAGCAGTGCTCAGCCCCTGCTCGGGGCTCTGGGCTGTTCTCCCTTCTTGAGTGGGCACGGAGCCCTAGCATGCTAGATCAATAAATCCCCTTCTGCCAATTGCATGAGTGGTCACTTGGTGGTCTCTTCCTCCGATGTTCGCCTGACCCTTACATATGTACATCCCAGTTTCAAGGAAGATGCTGCCTTTCCTCTCTGTTAGGCAGATAATAAACCTCAGCACACACACGGTCTGGCGATGGAGTGTGTCTGTTTCCTGCGGGGATGTGACTGTGATGCATTTGAAGGGGACTTCAGGCTCAGGTGGTGCCCTCATTTTAGCCTAGCAGAAGGAAGGGCTGCTAAGTTTAGCGGACCCCAGGGAAGGGCCTGGAGAACTTGTGGCATCTTCAGCTTAGAGTGCTGTAGCTTTCTGCTGCTCCCCAGTTGCCAGGCATATCTCAAGACCAGCACCACAGAGCAAATACACGCACCCAAGAAAGGAGCCGACAGTTGGCTGGTGACAGGGCTCTGGAGTAGGCCAAACACCTGAGCCAGGCCCTGGCTCTGGCCTCCAGTGGCTGCTTAAGTGCCTGTTTAAGTGCTGCATCTCTAGCAGATTCACCAGTGGAAGGCTGGGTATTCCTTCTGCTTACCCCAGTGAATTGTGTATTTCATATGTAGTATTGTACATGAAAGTTTCATGTCAACCTGGGAATTTAGTCTCACTTAAAACCTCCATGATTAATTTGTGCTCCCTTTTTGTTTCCACCTTTGACCAAAACAATATTCCAATGTGGCCACTGCCAATACTAAGTTAATTGCTTCCTTTGTTTATTGCTCCCCTGTTCACCCTGCCAAACGCTGACCCATGCAGTACATACCACCCGGGGATGGTTTCCAGAGCACCGATTTCATCCCATGTCTTCCCTGATTAGAATCTCAGCTGATTCCCATTTTCTAAGACAATAATCTCCAAAGTGAGTCTAGAAAACAACTCATTGTAAAGCAGGAAGAAAATACGAGATCATATAATTGTATTAGTTTTCAAATTTAAAGCATAAGAGAGAAATGAATTCTTTTTTTTAATTATCTTTTTAAATTTTTTACCTTTATTTTATTATTATTTTTTTATTTTTATGTGGTGCTGAGGATCGAACCCAGTGCCTCATGCATGCTAGGCAAGCGCCCTGCCACTGAGCTACACCCCAGCCCCAAGAAATGAATTCTTGATCTCCCAGGGCATAGGATACACCACAAGGTCAGTGCGACCTTCTAAGGCTCTGCCACCTTGACTGTCACTGTCTTTACTCACATTGTCTCAGGACCATACAGAGTGTCCACAGGGACAGGGGCTCAGGACACCATAAGGCAGTCATGAATGTGGGATGGTTGTGGAAGAGTTTCCAGGGGAGCTCTTGAGGAGGACCGGCTGGAGTTCCGGCTGCTCCACAGCTGCCTGCCCTTGCAGGCTACTGGAGGAAGGTCCAGGTGGCCCAGAATTTTCCATGAGTGTTCTCTCAAAGATAAAGATCAAATCCCTTAGCCTGCTCTCGGTTTAGCCGAAGCTACCATTTCCACCCTGTTTCTGGAGCTCTGCTGTAACTATTCCTCCCCAAACAATCTCTCTCTTATTGTCAAAGGTCACTCGCCCCCGTTACCCCCACCCAGCTCCCTTTTTCTTTCTGTTTTTAACACTCCTACATTTCATTCAAAGCCTACCTTAAACCCTAGGTCCATGAGACCCACTCTAACCTTTTAATCCACCTTGAAGTCTCTTTCTTTGAACTTCTCATGAAGGAGTCTTTATAAATCTCTCATTAAAATAAAAAGCTTGACATCAGCAGGACCATACAATTTGTCTTCTAAACCAGGACCCATTTGAGAGTGAGACAGTTTCAATGATTTTTCCAGGATAATAGGGTAAACCAGGTCTGTTCTGGACAGACCAGCACAGGTGGCTCCTGGTTAATGCCTAATGCCCTTTCAGGGAAGTTCAAGGTCTTCAAAGTCTCCATGATGTACCTTGAATTCTTCTATTAACTTGTGATTTCCCTAAACATGAGTTTAGTAAATATCTATTTACTAAAGCAATATTACCAAGGATTCATTTGCTAAGTAATATTTACTAAGTAAAATCTATCTGAAATTCAATTTTAATTGTGCCCTGTATTTATATTTACTCCTACAAGGTTCCTCAGTCCCTCAGAAATTTTCTTTGATGGGTCCATCTAAGACTCAAACTAGAAATCCAGCTGCATTTAGGTATATCAGGGCAACTGTTCATCCAGTTTCCTTGACAAGTGGATCAACTTATAGAAGGGGGACAAATGACACAGAACAATCAGATTAGAAATAAAGACATGCCTCTTGTTGGGGAGGAAATTACTTTCACCCTAACCATATTGCTGAGTGGGTTAATTGGTATGTAGGAATTTTCTTAACATTTACATGCAAAAAATGAAAAAAAAAACTAGCTCTCTAATTCAACAAAGGATAAAACATTGAACCATGTCATAGGAAAAATTCTCAAACAGCCATCATACTCTCAAATCTTGCTAAAAGTTAGGGAAGGGCTAAGAGACGGGGAAAGCTGTTGAGAGGAAAGGAGCATCACCTGCTGTGTTTTGAGGGGGTCTCTCGACCTCTCGACCTGGTCACATTTCCAGGGGAGTCTGGAGTGGCTGGTGGTCCAGCGGAATTTCAACTCAGGCAGGAAGCAGTGTTACTCTGTAGTCAGCTCTGCCTGGACGGTAAGCCCCGTTCACACCCACTCCTCAGGCAACACCTCAAGCTCTAAACCCAGAAGCCTGGCCCTTCCTCTGTGATGTCCCTTTACTGTTATTTTATGCTGATTCACACTGTAGTCTCTTCCTAGGCACTGGTGCTTCTGCAAGGGCCCATGGCACAATTTCCCTGGGCTCCACTGGCCTGGTGTCCCTCCCCAGCACCACCTTTTCCCACAGGGCACAGATCCAAGATGCCAAGGTCATTCTGATGTGAAGAGCAGACAGAAACTTCTCCCACCTCCTTTTCTGGACCGCGTCCCATTTGCGCAAAAGCTTTTTCAGGTTTTTAAATTTTTTCTTTCCTCCAGCACAGTATTTAGTTATACCAGGAAAAAATGTCTGTGCACAGTAGATCAACTGATAGAAAGGAGGCCAAGAAGCAAGTCAAATGACAAAGGACCGTCACTTTGATCTTAATAAAGAGAGTGACCATTACTTGTCATCAATCACTGGGTAGCAATAGGCCTCCAAATCCCAAAGGAGCCCGAGACTGGAACAGTGAGTGAGAGATGAGCAAGAAGCCATGCACAGTCCCGGAGACCAGTGGTGAATGGAAGGAGAAACGGATGGCGTCCCGTGTTGTGGCTTGGCCAAGTGACAGGAGCACCTCGGGATCTGTCAGCGTGGAAGTCAGTGGTGATGTGGGCACCAACAGTTTTGGTAGAGTGATTGGGATGAAAGCCGAAATGCATTAAATTCAAAAGAAATTGAGAAGACGGAGCCTGGGGGCAGAAAGCACATGGAACTAGTTTGATGAGTTTTTCCATAAAAAGGAGCAGAGAGATGAAGCAATACCTGGAAGGAGAGGGGATCTGGAGGAGGGCTACTGAGGCTGGGGACAAAACAGAAGAGGGGATGTCTGTGCACCGGTGGGCAATACAGCAAAGGGAGGAGCGAGGCGACGGCCTGGAGTTGGCAAGAGCTGATCCAACGAGTTAGTGGCGCCGTGGGCCTGAGAGCCAAGCACAGAGGAGGCGTCCACGGGAAGAGGGTCGTAAAGCACAAGGTACGGGAGTGGGTAAGGCAGAGGGAGTCTGCAGAAGTTCTTCTGATGGCTTCTGTCGTCTCAGGGAGAGAGGAAACTTAATAATGAAGGCAAAAAGGAGATTGCAAGGTCTGAGGAGAGAGCAAAAGGTGTGGGACAGTCATGTAGAAGAGTAGAAAATAAGTGGAACTTGGGGAATGTCATATGATTGACAGAATAGAAGGGGCTGCTGGGAGTTGCTAATTACGAATTTGAAGGGACATCAGGATTTGTAGTTTTTCTTCAACAGTGACCAGCTGCAGGGGAGAAGAGCCACAGTATACAGAGTGGGATTTAATAGGACTGAGCTTTGGATGAAGTTCAGCAAACCATCTGTAGGGTAGCATTGGGAAATCCTTATGCCTGGACCGTATCTCCTCCCCAGGGCAAGAGAACCATGCTGGAGTCCTCAGGCCCTGGAGGACAGCACTTGGAAAAGTCCTCGTGCTGCGTGCAGGATTAGGGTACGGCAACTCTGAGGTGTAAAATGTGATCCAGTGGAGATGGCTCCTCATGAGAAACCCATCTGCTCAATTTTCTCCTCCTTAGTGCTTCATATCTTTTTGCATTTGGCTGACTTGGATAAAGATGAAAAAGTAGTTTGGCTTCTACTGGGGGGATTTTCAGTTACGGTTCAGTGTTTTGTGCTTTCCTGTATCAGAAAATTGCTGTTTCCTCAGTTTTGACTGTTGATGAGAACAGCCGTAATATCTGGTCTCTGGGGCTCTGAATATTTCCAATCTTGGATTAACCCATCAGCCACATTTACCAACTCTGTAGGCAGACCTGCTGAGAGAAGAGAGTAAGACACTTTGTTCCTGACTTAAGGCCTTAAAATATAATTGTGTAGAAAACAAATACTAAAAGCCTCTGTACTTAAATGGCAAATGACAGAAAAGGTGTCTAGGAGTCCAGGAAGAAAGCCAGGGTCTGGATGTTTAGGACAGGTTTCCAGAGGCAGGCCCTGAGGCAGAGAAGGGCTCAACTGGGGGACAAAATGAAGTGGCCTTGAAGAAGGGAAGGGAGATTTGAGAAGACAGGTCGCCCTGCTCAAGGGGAGGGACCACTCAGCCTGGCAGGGCACTGTTCTTGAAAATGGGGGTTGCAGCCACGTCACAGAGTGCTGAGAGCTGCCTTTACCCTGTGACAATTGAAAGCCAGGGTGTTCCACCCTAGCTACTTCCCCAAGTCTTTGGTGGTTTAACTGGGGGTGGGGTGGTACTGGGGATTGAAGCCAGAGGGGCTTTACCACGGAGCCACACCCCAGCCCTTTTTATTTAAAAATAATTTATACATTTATTTATTTATTTGGTACTGGGGTCTGAAACCAGGGGTGCTTAACCACGGAGCCACATCCCCAGCCCTTTTCATTTTCCACTTTGAAGCAGGGCCCCCGCTAAGTTTCTGAGGCTGGCCTTGAACTTGGACCCTCCTGCCACAGTCTCCCTGGTCATGTAATAACAGATGTGTGTGTGTGACTGCACCCAGTTCAGGCTACATTTTAAAGAGGGCTGGGAATAAATACTGTTTCTACAATGTTTCTTGTATGACTTCACTGCAATTTATAGTCTTCATCCATATTTTTTAAACACCTGTTTCCAATTTTTCAGTATCACATGGGCATTCTTATGTGTAACCCTGTGTGTATACTCATAATTATGCTGGCCAAATAGGTCAGAGTAAATAAAGATTTTTAAAGATGTCTGATCTATATTGCCCCCCCCCAAATCTACATGGGTTATTGAAGTATGCAAATATCTTTTTCTAGAAACATTCATAGGTCAGGATTCTTACAACTTATTGCTTAGTTTTGGGGAATAACAGGGGACTATTTTCTTGTTCAGCATGTATTTCTTTTCCTTTCTTTGACTGTGAGGTTGATGAGGTTGAACTTTCTCACATATGTATGTGGATAATTTAGACTCTTGTTTTGAATTTCTTTTTCAGTAGTTGATTTTTCTATGGGGAACAATCATTGTTTTCTTTCTGCTTTGTAAAGGCTCTTTACATATTATGCATATGTATTTGTCACAAGTGCCACACATATTTTTCATGTTTGCCATTTACTTTTGAACTTTGTTTATGGAAAGTTTCAATATAAATTTTTTAAAAAATTTTTGTAGTCATAGATGCACAGCATGCCTTTATTTTATTTGTTTATTTTTATGTGGTGCTGAGGATCAAACCCAGTGCCTCACACGAGAGGCAAGTGGTCTTCCACTGAGCTACAGCCCCAGCCCCTAAAATATTTTTTAAGAAACAAAAAAACCCCACAGTTTTCAAAAACTTTTCACTTATGATAACGCACTACATTAAAAATGTTCCATCAAAAGATTAGATGAATCAAAATTCATATTTCTTTAAGTATTTAATGGTTTCTTTTCTTTTTTTAAATGTAACCTCTGTGGAACGTGAGGAAGGAGCCAAGTGTGATCTTCCAGCCTCTCCTCCTCTGATGATCTAGACCTAGCCTTTCTCTGGAATTATGCAGGTTTGTCCTGTTTTAAATCTTCATCCTTCTGAGTGTAGTTCTTGTCTCTCTATTCTTTTTCTGCCTGTTGCTGACTTGTATTAAATAGTTACAATCAATGTACTTTTATAGTTTTGTATCCGGCAGGCCGTGCTTTTCTTGCTTTCTTTTCAAACCTTTCCTGGGGGTCTTGGGGGGTGCTGTGCTATTCATTCTTCAAACATGATTATTTTTCCCAGGTAAACTTTTTAATCATTCTGACAATTTATAACAATTCCTTTGATATTTTGCTTGATATTATGTTAAATGTGTAGATTAATATGAAGATAAATTAAAACACCTAGAATATTAAATATTCTAATACTAATATATGATATATTTGCCTGTTTATCCAAGACTTTTTTTCCTAAGCAAGGGCCTTATTTATGTTTTCCAGTTTCTGCAAATGTTGTACAAATTTCTTCCATTTATTCCTATGTATCTTCTATTCTTTTTAAAGTGTTAAAGTGAATGGAATTTTTCCACTGTATTTTTAAATTGCTAAGAGGAAAAACTATTTTGGACATTTCCTTTTTATGGTGAACTTGCCTTCTCTTGGCTTTATGACTCTTCTCTTTCCTGGAATACCTCAGATCACCCAGGGAAGCAGCCCAGAGGAGAGAAAGCTTGGGATTGGAACCACACTATTGGTTCTGCACCTTTGCCACTGTGTGGCCTTGTTCTAGCTGGTTAACTGGATCTAGCATTTGCTAGATCAAAAAACTGACCTCATGGTGTTGTTATGAGAATTAAGTGAAATAATATGTGATAAATATTTACTAATATCCAGTCCCTAGAGTGATGCAGTCCCCTAGGGTGATAGAGGCTTCCTCTTCCTAAGAAAAAAAGGAATACAGTATTGAGTGAAGG
Organism: Marmota marmota marmota; assembly: GCF_001458135.2. NCBI lineage: Eukaryota > Metazoa > Chordata > Mammalia > Rodentia > Sciuridae > Marmota > Marmota marmota. Next base: position 21,182,081 of record NW_026000019.1, read on the forward strand.
TTACAAAGCAACCTTTTTTTTTTATTCTTTTAATTTTTTATTTGTTTTAATTAGTTATACATGATAGCAGGATGCATTTATGCACTTTGATATATCATACATAGATGGGATATAATTTCTAATTTTTCTGAGTGTTGTAGAATCACATTGGTCATGCAGTCATGTTGAGAGCCACTCTGGAAACACAGGCCCTTAGGTCCTGAGCAAGAGAAACTGAATAATTATTACTCTCAACAATAACTTGGGCTTTACCTCTGCCCGGATGATGAGGCGTGGCTCTAGGATAGGTGTTATCTGGTGGGGTTGAGTTACACTCACCTGTTCCTTGGTAATCCTACCCCTTTGCCCTTTTGGGGGATAGAATTTCCATGGAACCTCCCCTTGTGTGTTCCCTATATAAGAATAAAGAATCCCAGTGGCTCTCTCTCTTTCCACCAACCCCTAAGGTCGGAGAGCCCACCCGGATTCGAAAAGGTACTTCTGTGAGTTTGTGCGCTTTCTTCACCATTTTCTTAAGTTATTGGAATAGTCAGAGTTGGGAACCCAGCGTAGGTCGATAGCTAGGATAGATGGTGATCAATGGAGGCATTGCTGGGATGTTTTAAGGTAATTGATAAAATGTATACGGTTAAAGTGTAGTCCTCTCTCATAAGCACGCTTTTTATGACTTATTGTGAAAGTAATGTGGATTTTTTTCCTGTGTTTTGAAATGCTTTAGATAAGAATTTTTAAATTTATATACTGTAAATTAATGTGTAGAGAATGAAGGGAGAGAGGAGAGATTTTTTTATTTGTGGGATGTTAAAATTCCAGAAGTTCTTTGCTTCTAAAAAAATAAAGCTTTTTTTTTTTTTTTTTAAAGAGAGAGAGAGAGAATTTTTTGATATTTATTTTTAGTTTTCGGCAGACACAACATCTTTGTTTGTATGTGGTGCTGAGGATTGAACCCGGGCCGCACGCATGCCAGGCGAGCGCACTACCACTTGAGCCACATCCCCAGCCCAAAATATTTTTAAATTTTTTATTTGAGTTTGTACTTTCTAGAATTATTTAGACAGTTTGAATTGGGCAAATAAATCTGCTGAGCCTCTCACTGTATCCTTACCAAAAATTACAACGGAGTGAGCTATAACTCAGCTGCTCTCACAGCCACTGTTGCCTGAAAAGCCACCGCTAGTCCTGCCCCTTTCAGGGCCTGTCTAGCCAAAGGCAGGCTCCCCTGGGGCCCACTGGCACCATGTCTACCACATGGTGGAGTTTGAAATTTTTTATTTTTAGTTTTAGTTTTGGGCTTGCATGAGACAACCCACCCACAGCTCCACGTCCCTTCCCTGATTCGCAGATGCCGGAGCCCAGTTGCTGCCACCCGCCCCAGAGGGATTGGCGACGCCCACGTGCGGTGGCAAGGACATGTGCAATGGAGAGGTGCGAGATGAGCCCGGTGCCTGGAGCCCAGAGCCACGCGGCCAAGAGTGACACAAGGCTGACAAGGGTTTGCAGAGACAAGGGCTCTGCCACATTATCTAGACAGTGATCTAGACAGTTAGACCCTTTGAAACACAGACTTGTGTATAACCGAACTGACTATAAAAATCTGAACTGATTAATTCTAGGATATTTCGGCTTTCCCCCTGATTTTCTTATGCTGATATGTTGGGATGACAAAAACTTACTCGCCTTCCAAGAAGGTCATTATTTGCCTAGTGGTTCTAAGTGTTTAGACAAGGATTGATTTCTTAATGAATCAAATTCATACATTCTTGACCAAACAATAAATATTTAAAGTAAAATAGGTATTTAAAAAAATTACCTACTGAAAAGAAAGATCAAAGGGAAACTCTCAGACTTCATATAGACCAAAACAAATTCAAAAAGTTCCAATTTTGACACTTCTCCTTGGAGACTATATTTGATTCAAAGACATCAGTAATGATTACTACTGATTCTTGCATATTGCTTCTATTTGTGGGATTTGGGAGAACATTTTATTAGAACTGGAGCTCTCCAAATTAAAATCATACATTAGTTTTGAGCAATAAAAGTTACAAACTTTGTGGGAAATTCATTTGTATTATATAAATTCTCTGACTGGACCTCTAATCCATGAAACATTGAAAGACTTGTATATTGCTCCCTACACTGGGAAGTAACCTTGATCATATTTTCTAAAAGACATTTAAAAGACACCTATTCAAAGGATACTATTCTGAGATGTAGAGATATTTTGAGACGTTCTCTCAGGAAGAGATTGAGGGTTCTTTTTAAATTGTCCATTTGCATGTAACATCAACATGGATCAGCTAGTCAATAGACTGGAAAATTACAATGATCAATAATAGGTATCTCATTTTCATATCTAGCCTAAACTACTCTTAACAGAAAAGTCCTTAAAAAAATTACCTACTGGATAGAAAGATCAAAGGGAGCCTCTCAGATTTTATATAGACCAAAACAAATTCAAAAAGATTTTTTTAAAAGGTCCAAATACATGTATTATAATATTTCAAAATTTATGTCAAATGTCTGACCTCACCTAAAAAAGATATTATGCTAGTACTTAGCTAAATTTTAAGGTAAAATACCACCCAAAAACAATTTTAGGGAGTTTTATCTTAACTTATTTATTAATAACAACATAGGGACACCCCCGATGGTCTGTCAGGAGCACAGACAACTCCCCAAAACAGGAATCCGACAGATGAACAGGATGCCCACCAAGTGATTATGGTAGGTCTTTAGACAAATCCTACTGTGTTCACAGAAAGGCTCAAAAAAGACAGTACAGCACCCTGGATTTATAGAGGGCCACCCATTTTCAAAAGACGAGTTTATCATCCAGTCAGCCCTAGACATTCCGAGGGACTTACAAAGGTTAACATCGCCCTAACCAAGTTTGAACATTACGCCACAGTTGAATGGAGACCAAACAAAGGAAAGGCAAACATACAGACAGAGATGAAAATGCTAATCTTACCCCAAGAAAAATAAGCTTCTCGGTTAAAAATTTTACTCCTCTTTTAAGTTATAAGCAGATTTTGGAAGCCTCTAAACATTGAAACAGGGCCTTACTTTGAGCCCCTGTCGACAGTTTGTCACTGAAGAAAATAACCCTAAAAATAGTTACCCTAAAATATTAGACTGACAGCCATAAATAAATCAGCTCAATAGCCGATAACTTATTTTTATAAGAAATTTAACATGATAAACCTTTTCTCTAATAATGTGAGATGATTCCCTACATACATTGATATTTTTGAAATTGGTGAAGCCATAAATTATACATAATTAATAGAGCTAATTTTACTACATTAAGTAAAGTTATTAAGGATGCTCATATAACTGTTTCTTTACACACAAAGATCCCTAAAAATGCTATTGCTAGCTCAATGTCATATAAAATTCTAAATTAGATCACTGTCTTAGACAATACTATTGACTTGTTTTTACCCATTAATATTTGAGATACTAACTCCCCATACTTGGTGAACATTGGATTTGATAACAATAATAACAGTTTTTCATTGATTGTTAAGTAAAAGATTATTCATCTTTCCATTTCATTTCTTATTAATGGTAAAAAAAAAAAACATCTTTTCTACACTTATTTAACCTGTATTTCCTATTTTGGGCAGATGTTTATGTATTTCTAATGCCCCTAGTATAGGCCATAGCTCCTAAATTAAAAACTCTGTCACTAGCCTCATCCCAAATTAAGATAATTATTTTAAGTTAATCTAGAGCTAATTTCAAAACACAAAATTTTCATATACAACATTATATTTTCCATTTTTGATAATTCTAGTAAAGTCAAAATCAAGTCATACAATTAATAAAGACTAAATTTCTATTTGCCATAGTCCCTTTAAATAATTTTTGTCAAAATTCAAGACCAACAAAAGATGTTAAACCTTTTCTTATTATTTAAACACTTGTACTATTGTCTATAACTTAAAATAATGATATTATGACTTATGCAAGCCTTTTATCAAATGTTAATAAAAAAGTGGGGAGACAGGACCCCATATGCACACACTAGATCTTACAAAATATTTAAATTTTTTTCTTAAATTGTAATATTGAGAATCTTACTGTTACTAAACATGATTCAGTAGATTAAATCAGATTTCAAAGGAGCATTTATACCTGTCATCGTGAAAATGACTGAAACCTGGCACAGGAAGGTAAATTTCCAGCTACAGAGTTTACAGCCGTGCAACTTCACGAGCTTATCGGGTAAGTAAAAATTATGAAGAGACTCCTGTGGACCCACCTCTCACGTCTACCTTTAATGTTCCTTGCAGTGTGGACTGGAAAGTCCACCCATGAAACTAGATTAATTGTCCTGACAGTAATGGCCAGTTATACCTATATGTTGATCCTATGGTAAACAGGCTGTCTGGGAGTATATTTTGAGAAAAAAGACAGCATATGAGAAAACTAAACCAGCAAATTATGCTGGTCTTTAGAAATTAAGACATATATCTGGATAGTTATCAAAACAGAAAGATTATTGAAATAGAGTTTTCCTATACAGGCCAGTTATTTACATAATATATCCACCAATGTACTATTGCCCTAATAATTCTACACTAGAAATTGACACCTTTACTAAGTGGATGATTGTGCAAGTGTCTTGCCAGTATAACTTAAGGTGCCTAGAAATAGTGACTATATCTTAGGCTGATCTCCTAGAAGTACATGAGGATGCCATAACTCCTAGAAACTTTAACCCTCAGTGAGATGGCATCCAAAAAGATGTTTGATGGTTGACTTTTGCCTCCAGAATTTTTACATTTCTGACACACCTAAAAGACTCCTTTAATGTGAGAATTAAGAGAAAGGATGATTAATATCCTGTAACCTATAAAAAAATGCAACTTGCCTAATTTTATCACCAGTTGTAGTAGAGAAAAAGGTCACTGATCCTTCACCAGCCTTCCTTGTCCTGTTGCCCCCTGGCATGCTGAAGTTAACAGTCAGGCCTTGAAGCAGGTGCATGCCATTAACCAGACCTAGGCAGCTCTTGATCTCATGATTCTTGAAGTGACTACTTAAAATGTTATTCATTGTTCCTACAATTACAGCCCTTGTGGCTATGTTTCAAAACTTACAACATGTGGATTTTCTCAATAATTTGACTTAAAAATTACTTTGAAGATCCTCTATAGTTAGATAAGTGCTAATGGAAGGACTGGAACTAAGTTGAACACTCTAGAAGCCACCATAATGAATAATGCACATGAGCCCTCTGCTCTATGGTTTTAGGGAAGGCTTAAATGCTAAATATAAATATGTCTGTGTTCCTATGGCTAAACACAATGCTTCCCAATAAATTTGGGGAAAGACTAAAAATCTTCTGATGTGTTTGGCAGAATAATAATAATAACCTGGATTTTTCAAAGTTAAGACCTTAATCCTAAAATATATGCTGAATCTTTCTATATGATATGTTATTGAAATGATATGTTTTCTACTAATTTATTTTGTGTCTCAATAGTAGATCATGACGACCTTGGACCAAGAATCCAGAAGATATGATTCCCCAATTGCCTGTATATATTAAGAAAGGGGGAATATGTCAGGAGCCATTCTGGAAATACTCGCCCTTAGGTCCTGAGCAAGAGATACTGAACAATTATTGCGCCCTGTGATAACTTGGGCTTTACTTCTGCTCAGATGATGAGTTGTAACTCTAGGAGTAGGTGTTACCTGGTGGGGTTGAGTTACACTCACCTGTTCCTTGGTAATCCTACCCCTTTGCCCTTTTTGGGATAGAATGTTCCATGGAACCTCCCCTTGTGTGTTTCCTATATAAGAATAAAAGAATTCCAGTGGCTCTCTCTCTTTCCATGGACTCCTAAGTTCGGAGAGCCCACCCGGATTTGAAAAGGTACTTCCGTGAGTTTGTGCGCTTTCTTCACCATTTTCTTAAGTTATTGGAATAGTCAGATTTGGGAACCCAGGATAGGTCCATCCTAGCTGGCGATAAAATCACATATATACATAAAGTAAAATGTCTGTTTTATTATCCTTCCTATCCCCACATCCTCTCCTCTCCCTCCCCTCCCTTCACTTCCCTCTACCTAATCTAAGGTAACTCTGTTCTTCTCTAGTGCCCCCCACCTTATTGTAAATCAGCATCTGCATATTAGAGAAAACATTCAGCCTTTGGTCTTTTGGGATTGGCTTTTTTTGCTTAGCATAGCATGATATTCCCCAGCTCCATCCATTTACTGGCAAATATCATAATTTCATTCTTCTTTAAAGCTGAGTAATATTCAAATTGAATAGATATACCACATTTTATTTATCCATTCATCTATTGAAGGACACCTAGGTTGGTTCCATAGTTTATCTATTGTGAATTGAGCTGCTATAAACACTGAGCTGCATAACTGTAGTATGCTGATTTTAAGTCCTTTGGTATAAACTGAGGAGTGGGATAGCTGGGTCAAATGGTGATTCCATTCCCAGTTTTCTGAGGAATCTCCACACTGCTTTCCAAAGTGGTTGCACCAGTTTGTAGTCCCATCAGCATGTATGAGTGTGCCTTTTCCCCCACATCCTCGCCAACATTTATTGTTGCCTGTATTCTTGATGATTGCCATTCTGACAGGAATGAAATGAAATCTTAGGGTAGTTTTGATTTGCATTTCTCTAATTGCTAGAGATGTGGAGCACTTTTTCATATGTTTGATGATCAGTTAATTGTATTTCTTCTTCTGTGAAGTCTATTCAGTTCCTTAGCACATTTATTGATTGGGTTATTTGTTTTATTTGGTGTTAAGTTTTTTGAGTTCTTTATATATCCTAAAGATTAATGCTTTATTGGAGGTGCATGTGGTAAAGATTTTCTCCCAATCTGTAGGCTCTCTCCTCACATTATTGATTGTTTCCTTTGCTGAGAATATTTTTAATTTGAATCCATTCATTTATTGATTCTTTATTTTATTGCTTGCACTTTAGGAGTCTTGTTAAAGAAGTCAGATTCTAGGCCAACATGATGAAGATTTTTCTACTTTTTCTTCTATTAGGCACAGGGTCTCTGTTCTTTGCCTAAGTCTTTGATCTACTTTGAGTTGATTTTTGTGCAGGGTGAGAGATAAAGGTTTAATTTTATTTTACTACATATGGATTTCCAGTTTTTTCAGCACCATTTGTTGAATAAGCTATCTTTTCTCCAGTGAATGTTTTTGGCATCTTTGTCTAGTGTGACATAACCATATTTATGTAGGTTGTCTCTGTGTCTATTTTGGTGCCAATGCCATGGTGTTTTTGTTACCATAGCTCTGTAGTATAGTTTAAGGTCTGGTATAGTGATGCCTCCTACTTCACTTTTCTTGCTAAGGATTGCTTTAGCTATTCTGGGTCTCTTATTTTTCCAAATAAATTTTATGATTGGCAAAGCAACTTTTAATCTGAAATTTCATGTCCTAAGAGAACAAATTCAAGAGCAGGGAGACTTAGGGGTGGTGGCTGATAGATGAAGGGAGACCCAGAAGGTCCCAGTTGTTCATGCTTCCCGGCTTGGACCTCTGCATCTGGAATGAAGTAGGCAGCCTGCTGTTGTCCAAGCAGGGCTGTCCCCTTTTGAAACTACGCTTACATAAGATACTAAGAGTTTCATGCAAATTGGTGTATCAGATCATTTGAGATAAAGGGACCATGATACCCCTGTGACTATGGAAGGAGCAGACGCAAAACAGAGAAAAGTTATCTATGAAGTTTCATTTCTCTTGCACGACAGTTCTTCCCAGTAATGGCTCTGGGAAGGGGAAGCCATTTGCAAACGACCGTCTCTGTTTTTCAGTGAAGGGTATTTCCTATTAGTCACTGACCATTGTGGCTTATAAATATGACCATTGTAAGTTTGCTGACTGCACAGCAATCCCCCAGAGCCTGGTCAGCCCTCGGTAAACTTAGGAACTAGACAGTTTTAGGAACAAAGGGTCAAGAGGTAAGGTACAGCAGCCATCAGACTGGGGAGAAGGAGCTAACACCCTTTGTCTTCCCGCGTTTGACACTGAAAAAATAAGTCTTGTTGAGAATTGTTTTCCCATCGCCTAGATTAGTGAAATGCAAGAGGGATCTTCTTGTCATTGAAAGAGCTTTGGAAACAGTTAACCCCAAGAACCTCAGTGGAACTTGAGCTTTCTAGATGAACCTCAAGTTTTCTAGTCTGAGAAGGAAGAAATTTTGCAGGATTATTTAGCCACAACCAGGGAAACACCAAAAATATTGCACTAGGTGTCAGTATCAATGGTCACAGTTCAAATGCTGAGCACACGATGACATCCCGTTGTGTGGGACCCATTGATGTCAAAGTTAGAATAAAAATCTAAAACCTCTCGTCTTCAGTTTGCGTGTGTCCTCCACCTGCCCCTCTCTCCATGCAGCTGTTAGGAACTGAGAGCAGCGTGAGTGAAGAGCTCTATGAGAGGAAGCAGGAGAGGCTTCCTCGTCTCACACTGTTTACGTTTCCTATAGAGACACAAGATATGATAAAAGTGCATTTCACATAAAAATGCTTCTGAAGAATTGTCTTTATGTGCAAGTTACATTTCCTCACTTTTCATCATCTAATCAACTTCCCCTAACTGGGCTTCTGTCAAAGTGCTTGCCAAAGTGAACCCTCCATATTCCCAATCCAAAGGTGGCTTTCCTGTGCTCGCGTCCACCTGTCCAGAGTTGACGTCGCTTCCTTAGAGCCCACTCCCTGGCCCTGTGGGATGTGCGCCTCGCTGGAGTCCTCCCCTCCTCGTTGGCTGCTGGGTCTAAATCTCCTTTACCAATTCCTACTTCAACTGACCAATGAGGCCCAGAGTCCTAGGCCTTCATTGTTACTCTTTCTTTCTTTTTTGGTACCAAGAATTGAACCCAGGGGCACTTAACCTCTAATCCACATCCCCAGCCCTTTTTATTTTTTGAGACGGAGTCTCACTAAGTTGTTTAGGGCCTCACTAAGTTACTGAGGCTGGCCTTGAACTCGCGATCCTCCTGCCTCAGCCTCTTCAGTCACTGGGATCACGGGCGTGCACCCCTGTGCCAGGCCTCTCATTGTTTCCCATCTAACCTACTCTGAGTACCTCACTGACTGCCGTGGCTTTCTGTAGGATGCTTACGTAAATGATTCTCGAGTTAGTTTCTTCATCCCTTTCCTGTCTGCTGAGCTCCACAAGCCTACCATCACTTGCTGGAGATCTCCACTTGGATGTCTAATAGGCCCCTCAGATTTAACCGGGCAAAATCGAGCTTGGGGTTCTTACTCTCCCTCCCAGCCTCCTTTATTTCAATGTGTAGCACCCACTCATGCACTGTTCAGGCATTTAAAGGTGGGATCCATTATTAGTTTTCCCCCTTCTTTACTCCCATATGTGACTCACAAGCCAATTCAGCGCTTCTTCTAAAATGGATCATAAATAGATGCCACTCTAATTTCTTTCTATTGCTACCATCCAAGTCCAAGTTACCATGCTCTCCAACCGGACCCACCAAAATCGTCCCTAGCTTATTGAGCTCCCACTTTTTACAATTATTTCTCCAGAATTATCTTTTAAACATATAAACACGACATCATTTCTAGCTTCAAACTCCCCTTGGTTCGCAAGCACTCTCAGCATAACACCTCATTGCCTCACCATGACCTGAGGGGCTGTGCCGTCTGGCCCTCTGGGACTGCAGGCTCAGCACCCACCCTCTTCCCTCCTTGCTTGGACCTATTGGGGTAGGACTTCCTTCCTGGTCTACCTCACTGCCAGCTTCCTTCTGGATGCCTCTTGGCCTTGGCTTGTGCGGCCACCCCTTCTGGACTTGTGCACACACTGGCTCTTCTTGTTGCCTGGACTCTCCCCTCCTCTGCATCCTTTGCCTGGCTAATTTGTCCTCAAGTTTCAAGCCTTAGCTTGGACTTCACTTCCTGGTGGAGCGGCGGTGGTGCTATCTGGTGATCTCACCAGGCTGCTTCCTCTTCAGAACCGAAAGCTTCAAGTCTTCGCTTTAAAGTCCAAAGGTCTCCTTGTCTTCTTGGAAGTGGATGTTGCCATAAATGGCAGTACCAAGAAACGTGTTGGCCGTTTGGACTGAGACAAGGAGGTGACGATTCTTAATGAAGACATTTTAAAAGTCGCCTATTATCAAAGCAATCAAAAAACAGTTTTAGTGACTGACTAATGTAGTAATAAAAATGGAAAAGGCTGGGTTAGACAAGGTGTTTCCTATGCAAACTGATGGCTTTGGGTCCCTTGCCTCTGCCCTTGGGTCCCTCAGCTTTCCACCGCAGATGTTTTCTAAGGGGGATTATGTTCGGGAATTGGTTGCTCATTGCCAAGTTTCATGAGCATGTTACTAAGTTGATGTCAGATACCAGTTAAGCTGGGAAATATCCCTGAACTTGAGAATGGAAGCTCATCGTTTGTGGAGGGCGTTCCTTTCTTTAGGGTAGATAACTGAGGAGGAAAAGCCAGTAAACATCACCGTATCTATGAGTCCACTTGGATGTAATAAGTATCTTTCTTGAATTCTTGAGTGCATTAAGTTCCCCTGTGCACAAAACTTCTACCACAAAATACTACTTTGTAATCATCTGCCACCTACAGATTGGTGAATACAATCTCGAACATGACTGCAATCCACTTAAAGCAGGAATCTTTTTATACTTTAGCATTTAATAAATGTTTGTTGAATCTGATTTTTTATTGGTGCATTATACTTGTATTCGGGAATTATACTTGCATTATACTTGATGGGATTTGTTGTTACATGCACACAAATAACAATACAATTTGGCCAACATCACTCCCCAGCATCTTCCCCCTCCCTCTCATTCCCACCCCTTGGTCCTTTTTTCCTCTACTAATCTCCCATTTTTGTGGTGGGATGAATTTGTTGAATTAATAGGCTATTGAAGAAAATTAAAAGGGAACATCAACAAAAGATTTTTAATATTACAACTCATATTTACATTTAAGTAAATATGAATTATAATATGAAAAGAGTGTTCTGAAATTCAAAATAGGTTAAAATCTTGGAACTGCTGGCCTTCAGAACTAAGAGCTGAACAAACCTTTATTCTTCATAAATTACATAATCTTTGATGTTTGATTTTAGTAGCCAGTCTTGGTGGCACATGCCTGTAATACCAGTGACTTGGGAGGCTGAGGCAGGAGGATTGCAAGTTTGATGCCAGCCTCTGCAACTTACCAAGGCCCTAAGGGACTTAGTGAGACCCTGACTCAAAATAAAAAAACAAAAAGAGGCTTGGGATGTAGCTCAGTGGTTGAACACCCCAGGTTTAATCCCCAGCAAACCTCCTGTAGTTATAGTAACAGAAAATAGATAAGGCAGCTATCTACTAAATCAGGTAAACTTATCAATCTTACGGCATTAATCTTTGGGTATACATCCATTATTTTTAATATTTTATTGTAAAATAATTATGAATTCATAGAAAGCCGCAAAAATATATACAAAAAGTCCTGCGTCCACTTTCCCGGTTTCCTTCAAGGTAACATTTGTATAACGACAGTGCACTAGAAAACCTAGGGGCCACGTTGGTGCAATTCACAGAGCTTCCTCAGATGTCCCAGGCTCATGCTGCTGTGCACACCTGTGTGGGTTCTGTGCAATTTCATCCTCTGTGCAGTTCACACCACCAAACCACAACCACAACACAACCACACTACCACCATGCCACCACCACATCACAACCACAACACAACCATGCCACGACCACCACACCACCACCACACCACAACCAACCACCACTACACCATCATCACACCACACCACCACCCCACACCACCACCACCACCCCAACCACAACACAACACAACCACAACACGACACAACCACACTACCACCACAACACAACCACACCACCTCCACACTACAGCCACCCCACCACAACACAACCACAACACCACCACAACACAACCAACCACAACCACAACACTACCACACCACAACCACACCACAACCATGCCACCACCACAACACAACACACCTCCACCACATCACCACCACAGCACAACCAACCACAACACAACACAACCACACCACACCACCACATCACTACCACAACATAACCAACCACAACCACAACATAACCACCCCATCCCACCACCACATCACCATCACAACACAATCAACCACAACCATCCCACCCCACCACCACATCACCACCACAACACAACCAACCACAACCACAACACAACCACAACACCACACCACCACCATATCACCACCACAACACAACCATACTACCACACACCACCACCACACCACCACCATACCACCACAACACAACCACGCCACCACCAGAACACAACCAACCACAACCACAACACAACCACACCTCCACCACAACACTACCACAACATAACCATGCCACAACCACACCACAACCACAACCACACCACCACAACCACACCAAATAGCCCTTCGCCTCAAGGCTCTGGTGCTTCCCTGCAGAACTCCACCCGCCTGATCCACTCCCATCCACAGCCCCGCGACCCCTGCTCTGTGCTCCTTCTCCACGGCTCTGTCATCTGTGACATGCTGCCTGAGGGATCAGGGAGCAGGGCCACTCTGAGATGGGCGGATTGGCTTCCACTCTTCCCGCTTTCCCTGAGGTCGCCTGTGTTACCACAGGAACCGTCCTCATGCTCCTCACCACTGCTGAGTGGCATCTCCTGTGAGATAAGCTCTTTCCTCGCTGAGGTCCACTAGGAACACTGCAGGTGCTTCTGGGGACTTTATGCCCAGGGCTCCCATCAACAGACCTTCTGTACAGGGTCTGTGTAGGGACGGTCTGTGTCCTCTCCATTTCTCTTGGATGAATGCTCAAGCGCAGTTGCTGGGTTGCCTGGTGCACACACATGTGCCTTCTTAAGAAACTGCCAAATGGTTTCCAGGCCTGCTGACCATTTCTGGTCCACCAGATTTTGGTCACACGTCTCTCTTAGCTCCAGAACTTTGCTTCCAGTCACCTCCAAGGAAACCTCACCTGAAGCTCTCCCGCCTGGCACTCAGTTCATGCGACTCGAGCTCCTTCTCTTCCCGGCATGCCACGCACAGTTCCTCTGCTACTTCTGCCTAGCCCCCGAGAGCTGTTCAGTCCCAGGCCAGACACTGGCAGCCACCTTGGCTTCCTCTCTCAGCTCTTGGATTGCCCTGTTTTGTCTCCTGTCTCTGAAACAGAGGAGGAGACAGACCATCATTCTCCAGGAGTCATCGCTGTCCAGCACCCCCATAAGGATGTCCTGAGGTGGGCTATTTTGTCAAGTTTTGGGTCAGGCCCAGAGAGGTGGAACAGACTAGCTGGCCACACAGAGCCAGGCCTACAGGCCAAGTGAGTGCCCATCTATGCATGGAGAGGGAGATGGGAAAGGAAAGACCTATCTGGATAGAGCCCTGACCTTGGAACTGGGTAGAAAGAGTAAACGAACTTTGATGCATTTAGGAAACAGCTTACCAATGGGGAGACTGTTCATCGGCCTCGAGAAGCGTAGTGCAGAGGGTTGGACACTGTTGGTTAATGGTCTCTAGGAGTCACTAGGCATCTAGTTAATGGTTGTTCCCTAGCAGGTTAGTAGCTGAATATCTCCACTGAAGATTTCTGAAGAAGATGTTGGAGTTCCTTTTGTGATGAGCTCGTGTGCTTGTTCCTGGTCAGCACTTGAGATTTGAGAGGCTTTATTGACTGACTACGCATAACTTAATGCCACCCCCAAAGTAGGTCCCCCTTGTCTAAGGAGCAAATTATCTTTCAATCAAATTCCAGAGACACAACTTAATTCCCACCCAGTTGACATGCAGAAATAAAGACCCGGCCAGTGCTGAGAAGCCACACGCGGACTCGCCTCCAGAGTCAGGCGTCCTCCCATTTAGTGTTCCCTGCGGATCTCCTCTTCCCTCTTCCCTTCCATCTGGGTAGCCAGCTCCACTTCCTGTGGAGCAAAGCCACTGGCCCTATTGCCCTTCATATAAATGATCATTAAGAAGTTTCTTGGGTTGAAACAAACCACTAATTCCTGTCCCTAGAGACTGTGCGGTGTGAGTACTTGGCATAGACCGAGGTGAGGAAGCCAAACTGGAGCCCTGACAACAGGGAATATGTTCAGGAAATTCCCCATTTAAGCTCATTTCCAGCTGGCTTTGTTCAGCTGCTGCCATGGGACACTAGAGTCCCTGAAGTTGGAGCCATTGACAATTATTTCCTTCATTATGAGCCAAGTTCCATCAGGTTACTGTGACTGTCCCTGGCAGTCTCAAAGGGCAAAAACTCACAAGGCTCAGCTGAGACAAGTGAGCTGGGCAGACTTCTACCCCTTGACTTCTCGCTTGGGTCCCTCTCATTTGCCCTCCATCTTTCTTCTGGCTGCTCAGGGTCAGGTTTTGACTTTGCACAGAGCAGACATGGGATGACATGGTAGTCTTCTAGAGAAACCAGCAGTCTGTGCAGCTTGGCCATCCTTGGCCACCCATGCGTAAAATGATCTAGGAAGAGCATCTCTCTGTCTGTCTCTCTGTCTCTCTCACCATCTCTCTCTCTCTCTCTCTCACCTGCACCTGCACTGGCTTTCTGTTGCTGCAGGGTCACATTACCACAAATGTAGCATCCAACAGGAGCTTACTGTCTCTCATTCTGTCAGTGGGAAGTCTGCCGCAGTCTCCCCCGGCTGAAATCAGGGTGTTGGTTGACTGGGTTCCCTTCTGTAGTCCCTAAAGAAGGATCTGTTTCCTTGGTTATTTGAGTTGTTGGCAGGATTCAGTTCATCATGCTTATTGGACTGCTTTCTTAGCAGCCCTCAGAGGAGGACTTGGCCCCGTTTCCCAAGGCTACCCTCATCCCTTGTCCTGTGGCCCTTTCTTCCTCATGCTTCAGATCTCTCCCCTCTTTGTTCTGTCTCATCCTTCTAATCCAGTCATGAAAGGTGTTCTGCTTTTAAAGTCTCGTGGGATTACACTGGCCCACACGGATAATCCTGGATGATCTAGAAGCTCAAAATATATAATCCTATCAGCGTAGTTCCTTTTGCTATGAAAGGCAGTTTATTCACGAATTCCAGAGATGAGTGTGTGGTATCTTAGGAGTTCCAGTTACTGCCTACCACACTATCCAAGGAATAAGACTTTATTCATTTATTAAAAACTTGCTTTTCCTGCCTCTACTAGACGACCTGGGAGGCATTGGATACTCTGTCATGCCTCTCTAGTGTGTGGTGATGGAGAACTTGACCTTGAGCAATTTTATTGAATCTTCTCTTGAGCCCACATTGCCCACAAGGGGAAGTGGCTGGAAGAGAACCGATGACATAGGATGGCTCAGCTTCAGTGTTCACAGACTAGGGACTGGGTGTGACATGAGGGTTGGTGATATGGAAGTGCTTCTCTGGGAGTTTCCTTTCAAACAGAAAGAACCTGTGTGACAATTTGCAGGGATTCTGGTGTGAGCCGTGCTGGCAGGAAAGCAGACATGCACGTGGGTTTTGTTGGATAGGAGCTTATGGTTTAGTTCTGGATGTGCCCCTGCATGCGGGTCAAGACTTTTCAGGACACTATCTTGTATGATCAAAGTCAAAGCCAAGCTTCAGAGCACAGGGAGCCTGAGAAAGGCGCAGCCTCATGAGCCAGGGTCCCCCTATATGTGTCAGCAGCCAGGGGTGGGGAGGGTGGGGAAGGGAGCATCAACGTGGAAGACAACCAAGCGTGCCAGGGTGGCTCATCCCTTGATGGGCTGTGGGAAAAGGCTGCACTTCCTTATACATCCTTTTCTGTGGTCTGTTATCTTTCTTCCTTGAAAAAGAAAATACAGAAGTTAGACCAAAATGCTAATGTTAAAACATGGACAATACCAAATGCTGGCGGCTGTGGAGAGCAGGAGCATTCCTCTTTGCTGGAGGGCATGCAGGGTGGTGCAGCTGCTGCAGAAGGCAGCATGTAGCCCCTCACATCAAACACACTGTCCACACATGACCCAGCTCCGTGAAATCCAATCGTAGCTGTTAAAAATGTCTACCCCCACAAAAAACCTGCCCCGAGGGGTTTGCAACAGCATGATTCATGATTGCTACACCGGGAAGCAGTCAAGTTAGCCTTCAGCAGTGAGTGGAGAAGTAAAGTGTGGTGCATCCAGAAATGGACTATTATTCAGCGTTGTGAAGAAACGAACTCTCAAGCCGTGGAAAGCCGTGGAGACACTTCAATACCTATTACCAAGTGACAGGCCCCACGCTGTGTGGTTGCAACTGTCTGACATTCTGGAAAAGCAAGGCTTGGAGGCAGCAAAATGACCAGTGCTTTCCAAGGGCCAGTAGGGGAGTGGGGAAGGGGCACCGCAGGAACCAGGGGCGCAGAGAATTTTTAGGGCAAATTTTAGATCCACGTTTTAACTGCTCTGCACGATACTGCAGTGGTGGAGAGGTGTCATTATGCATTTGCCAAAGCCCACAAAATGTACAAAACTAAGAGTGAGCCCTCATCTGGACTCGGATGTGGAGACCAGGGGGTGAGGGGAGGAGAATGGACTCTCTCTGTACCTTATACTCCACAGTGCTGTGAACCTAAAACTTTAACAAGAAGTAAAAAGTACTTTAAAAAAATGTAATTTCTACTATTTTTTTGAGAACCTGATTTACTCCAAACACAAATATAGTCTTTGGTGGGCATCTCTTGTAGTCACAGTGATAGGGTCACTGTTGTTGTTCTACAGATGAAAAACGTGTTGTTATTGTGAGAGGTTCTCAAGGCCACCTGCTGATAACTGAGCATCCGGGATTGTGAGCTTGCTTATCTGGCTCCAAAGCCCAGCCTCACTTCACTGTGCTATGCCATGGCCCCAGGTAAGCTCCAGTGGAGGTTCTTTTGTAAATACAACAGAGTGCCTGTATTTAACAATAAGGGGACACTTGATAATGGTCATTGAATTTTCAAAGAGAAAAACTGACTTAGGAAGTAAAAAATAAAAATAAAAAAAAATATAGCTGAGAAAACAAGAAATAAGGAAAACTAGGAAGTTGCTGGAAACTGCTCAAAGGCAGCCACACGCAGAGCTCTCAGCTCCCCACCCCCACCCCCACCGGGGGCCAGAGAACGTCCCTTCAGAACAACTCTCCCATGGGGACAAGCTGGGTGCTGGGTGGAGTCCACACTTGGAGGATGGAACCAGCTCAGTGTGGAATCAGACCCCACTCTTCAGACTTCTGCTAGAGAGCAGACTAAAGCCCAGAGCATTCCAAACCTCCCTAAGGGCAGAATAGAGTCCCTGGATGGACAGAAGGCAGGGTCAGTGAGCTTGCAGTTGGTGCAGTAGGAATGACCCAGTCTGGAGAACAAAAGATGGGACACAAGAGGGGCAGAACTAAAAAGCAGCTGGGCCTGTGGAACCGCACACCGGGGCGGGGGAAGGCAGTCAAACCGTTCCTACTGACCACACTCCCATTTCTACATAAATGCACAGTGTGCCTGCACCAAGTCCTCGGCCTTCGGGATGAGGACATTTGGCCCAGTGCCAGGGGGTCTGCTGTTCCTGTCCCCCGTGGTGTGTGGTTCATTCCTTCACCTTTTGTGACACGTATTTCTAGTGCCAGCCACTGTGTTAATTGCTGCATAAAGCAATAAAGTAGACACTCTTCTCGCCAGAACACGAAACGTGTGATATAGAAGAGACGGAGGCCAAGGGCTGCTGGTCACTGTTTTCTGAGGTCCATTGGAGGAACCGTCTGGCCACTCCCCACCCCTTACCTTAGAGAACTGGGCAGGAATTGGCCGTGGGCCATCTCGGCTCCTTCCTCCCTCCTCTCTGGGGTCTGCCTGCACACCGCTCATCTTCTGTTCTAGGCATGGGTCTGCCAGCAGGACGAGGCACAGGCTGCCCAGTGAGGTCAGCACCTGGGAGGGTCAGCCTAACCTTGGGCGGCAATGTTTAGAAGCCAGTTTGGTGAAGACCTCAGCCAGGTTCACAGAAGTGCATGTCTATACTAACAGTTATGGTGGTACAGTGTTCTGTGACTTATGGGTATCACAGTTTGGGGTGTTTTGCTTTTTTTATCTTTTTGCTATTACAAATAGCACTGCAATAAATAAATTTTCTTTTTGTTTGTTTGTTTATTTATTTATTCTTTGTTTATTTATTTATTTATTTTTGTACTGGGGATTGAATCTGGAGGTGCTTTACCAATGACCTACATCCCCAGCCCTTTTTATTTTTATTTTGAGGGCTTTGCTATGTTGCTTAGTGCCTTGCTAAATTGCTAAAGCTGTTCTTGAACTTGGGATCTTCCTACCTCAACCTCCTGAGTTGCTGGGATTACAGGTGTGCTCTACTGCAATCTCTAATGAATAACACACACACACACACACACACACACTTCTACATGGGTATTTCTAAACAATGAAATAGAATTGCTGGGTCAGTGGACAAAATTCTCTCAGATGTGGACAAAATGGCTACCAGAACATAGGGTAAAAATTTTGCTTCCACTAAAATTTCACAAAATATTATCTCTTCATTTGAACGATTTGCTCAGTTTTATAAAACTTGTAGGATCTGTTTACACTTCCCCATTCATCCATATCTCAATACTGTTAGTTGATGATAAATCCCTGGGGACTGTCAACTGTTTGGGCAGTTGCTGAAACAATTGCTGAAAAAATGTATTATTTTCTACTTTCTCTAATACTATCTCCTTAATGAGGTACAGGCAACACAAAGATAACCAGTTTTCCAATTTGAGATTTTTGAAATGTGGATGTTGAAACTAAACAAGGCTTATCATTAACCAGGCAGTGTTTTTCATATCCCGAGGATGTGTTTGTGGAGGAAAAGGATAAGAACAGAAAGGCAGTCAAGAAGGAGAAGGCCATGTACTGTCGACCTGGCACATGTCTAAACAACTCGTCCGTTACCCTGTCTTCGAGTACTTTTTCTACATAACAATGGCAACTTGCACACGTGCAGGCTGCAGAGTTATGGGACACTCAAGAGACCAGTGAGGCACGGGGCACAGTCCCTCTGCAAAAGAAGAGACCAAGCATCAGGGGCACAAATATCTTCCCAGGATCACATTGCAAGTGGCAGAACAGGGACTTAAGGGTGGTTTACCTTTCATCTTAGATGGGTTGGAAAGACATAAGGCTCCCTGTCCTCTGCCTCCATTGGCATGGGAGTAAGCCAAGCACAGGGGGAACAGAAGCCGGGGGAGGGAGTTGGTAAGGACTGTTTCCGCTCAGGTGTCTGCTCTTGAACCCTCATGTGCTGTCCGCTAGGGACCTTCCCAAGGTCTCCTCAGAGTTGGTGTGGCCACATCCACACTGGACCTGCAGGGGAGCACTGACCCTTCCATACTTGGGTGTGAGGAGAAAAGGTCGAGGGCCAATTGTTAACAGTCTTCCTCGGGCCAGTTACTGGGCTAGACTCTTCACTGTTATCTCTTTAAGATTGAATTGATATCTTCATTCCACACAAGAGGGACCTGCCAAAACTACAGTAAGAACAGAATCAACAACACACATCTTTCTCCTTCAAGGGGCAAAGACAAGTGGCAAACTCTTTTGCATTAAAAAAATCAAAACTGTTGTGGTGTGAACTGATAAATAGTCAAT
Organism: Marmota marmota marmota; assembly: GCF_001458135.2. NCBI lineage: Eukaryota > Metazoa > Chordata > Mammalia > Rodentia > Sciuridae > Marmota > Marmota marmota. The sequence goes on from NW_026000019.1 coordinate 21,201,683, forward strand.
AAGAGTGTAAGTGATGGGTTATAGATTAGTAAAAAATATAGATTATGGATATAAGATTTTGATAAGTGAGATAAGAGAATTATAAAGCAAGAACTGTCACAGACAGGCCTAAGACTCCATTTTGCTGCCTTCTACAGAAAACTGTTGCAAGAGCTGTTTCTGAGAGTCTGAAATGAAAGCTATTTTCTTATGAAAAAAATCGTCTTTCTGTACTTTGTACCCCACAAATTGTACCCCACTCAGGACACAGCGGTGGTCATGGTGAGCTACATCCTGGGTTTGAATGCCCTTGTGGGTCTACATGACTTTGAAGTAGATTCTGGCCCCACTGACCCCCACCCAAATTCAGGATGCGACTGTCTAGCACCTGCTTGACCCAGGACTGTGGTCAACTGAACCGCAAAGCTAATGCTTTTTTGGCTTCTGTTTATCGCTTGCTTGCTGACTGGAAAATTGCAGTCCTGCCTAGAGCCCACAGGTCCCACTTATCAATGTGTTAATTTCTGTGATTGGCTAGCTTACATGCTGATAAGCAAGTCACTGAGTGGTGACTTATATTCTCCTTGAACGGACCAGGAGGCTGCTGTTCTCCCACAGAGCTTGAGTCTCTGCAGTGGTCACAGTCCTTGGCCAGGTAAATAAAGCTCTCTTTTGATTTGAAATTCGGACTTAAGAGGCTTTCTGAGGCGTTTCCCCATAACAAAAACAAAGCATTGGAAGTGGTAAACAAAATATTAAACAAGATTCTACCAATTTAACACAACTTCTTGGTACATAACTTTTTTCCTATGTGCACATATTTTTCTAGAAGTTGCAGTTAGGCTACGTATAAATTTTATGTTTGGCTTTTAAAATTTAACATCTCTGGAACTGATGTGATGTGCCTATAATCCCAATTACCTGGGAGGTGGAGGCAGGAGGAGTGCAAGCTTGAGGCTAGCCTCAGCAATTTGGTGAGACCCTGTCTCAAAATAAAAAGTAAAGAGAACTGGGGATATAGCTCAGTGATAAAGCACCCCTGGGTCCAATCCCCAGTACCAATAAATAAATAAATAAATAAATAAAATTTAGTATCCTACTCATCTGCCATGTTCCTGTAGTCTTCCTAATGAGTTTAGCAGTTGCACAGTAAATGACTTCCTAATGGGCATTTAGGTTGTTTCCAGAGTTCGGCTGCCTAAATCAAAGTTATGGTGTGTGCTAACAGTGTTTTTCTACTATTAGATTATTTCCTGAGGATAATTTCTTAAGAATCATACTGAATAAGAAGACTGTAAACATTTTTATAGCCCTTGCCACATGGTACCACATCATGAGGCCAAAGGACTAGATGACTCCCAGTGACACACACAAGGAAGTGTCGATTTGGACATTTTCAAAGAAACCATGCAGTTCGGCACCGCTAGCAACTTGGTGAATTAGAAACCCTGAAAGACCCTCAAGCTAAGAGGACGCAATGCAAAAATCACCCACTTGAATAAAGAACTGAGCTGACAAGAACCTGAGGAATGGGAGATCCTCCAAGGAGTCCAAACTGACACCCCTGGAAAGCCACAGAGCTTCTTCCCCTGGGTCCCTGGAGCCCACAGGAGCGCTGGTGCTGTCGCCTCCTTCCTTCCAGGTGCATCATACTGGGCATGCACAGCTCTGTGTGGTCCAGTACTGGAGATGCTGTGCTTGGTCACAGGTTAAGAGTGGGATCTGCCAGCTCTCCCCACTGCAAGGCACCCTGAGCCCTCTGGGATGAACAGCGCATCTGCAGGCTGACGCCTCGAGACGGTGACCACGCTGCTCCTCAACCACCTTTACCCCACGTGGCACTAATAACACAAGCCTAGCTGAAGACCACAGCGGTGACTGACTGTTCTAGGGGTCTGTCACACCTTCTGTATTTACTGTTTGGTGTTCTCTACTTCCCCTTTGGTGGCCTTATGGATTCTTTTTGTTGATTCATAACCCATTATTTGCAAGATTGTTTCTGCCACTCCAGGTCCCAGCCATGTGGCCAGCAAGGCTGACTCAGCAGGCTGCCTCATGTGTCCTTTGATGAGTTCTGTGAGTTTTCAAGTACTTGCTCACTTTTGGCACACCAAGAAATGCCAGGCTGCTTTGTTCTTGAACTGATGGAGACCAGAATGTTGTTTCTCTTCTAGTAGTGGAGAATGTATGTGGAGAGAAAGTTCCGGCAATAGGTGTGCTCACTTATACTAGGATATCACGGAAGCTAGGCCTCATCAGTGGGCAGAACCAGGGCAAATGCATCTTTAAGCTATTGAGTTACGTGGTGATGGCACTCATTGCCAAGACCAATGAGTTCTATCTTTCTTCTTCCACAGTGAGAATCTTAGTTCCCAGGGACATGGATGCATTTATTAATTTACCCCATCCTATCATATACTCCCCCCCACAAAGTGGTATATCAATAGCATTAACAATAAAATCCAATTCAAGATATTTGTGCAATTCCTTCTGTCCTTAGAACCAATCCCCTGAGTGTGTTCCATTGGATTATTTGGATTATTTTCATTTGGATTATTTTCTCTCTTTTCTGAGTTATGTTATCACTTTGATCCACTGTTAGGTTCAATTATAACTTTTGGTATTCAATTTCAGGGGTTGTCTTTTTTTCTTTTTAACAAATTTATCCTTCTTTTGCTTATTTTTGTAAAAATAAGCAGATTCATAAACATTTTTCTTTTTTTTTTTAATTTTTTATTGTGGGTTGTTCAAAACATTACAAATTTCTTGACATATCATATTCCACACTTTGATTCAAGTGGGTTATGAACTCCCACCTTCACCCCATACACAGATTGCAGAATCACATCAGTTACACATCCATTGATTTACATATTGCCATACTAGTGTCTGTTGTGCTCCGCTGCCTTTCCCATCCTCCACCCTCCCCCCTCCCCACCTCTCCCCTCCCCTCCCCTCCTCTCTCTCTACCCCCTCCACTGTATAACCCTGAGGGTCTCCTTCCATTTCCATGCAATTTCCCTTCTCTCTCCCTTTCCCTCCCACCTCTCATCCCTGTTTAATGTTAATCTTCTTCTCATGCTCTTCGTCCCTACTCTGTTCTTAGTTACTCTCCTTATATCAAAGAAGACATTTGGCATTTGTTTTTTAGGGATTGGCTAGCTTCACTTAGCATAATCTGCTCTAATGCCATCCATTTCCCTGCAAATTCTATGATTTTGTCATTTTTTAATGCAGAGTAATACTCCATTGTGTATAAATGCCACATTTTTTTTATCCATTCGTCTATTGAAGGGCATCTAGGTTGGTTCCACAGTCTTGCTATTGTGAATTGTGCTGCTATGAACATCGATGTAGCAGTGTCCCTGTAGCATGCTCTTTTTAGGTCTTTAGGGAATAGACCAAGAAGGGGAATAGCTGGGTCAAATGGTGGCTCCATTCCCAGCTTTCCAAGAAATCTCCATACTGCTTTCCAAATTGGCTGCACCAATCTGCAGTCCCACCAGCAATGTACAAGTGTACCCTTTTCCCCACATCCTCGCCAGCACTTGTTGTTGTTTGACTTCCTAATGGCTGCCAATCTTACTGGAGTGAGATGGTATCTTAGGGTGGTTTTGATTTGCATTTCTCTGACAGCTAGAGATGTTGAGCATTTTTTCATGTACTTGTTGATTGACTGTATGTCCTCCTCTGAGAAGTGTCTGTTCAGGTCCTTGGCCCATTTGTTGATTGGGTTGTTTGTTCTCTTATTGTCTAATTTTTTGAGTTCTTTGTATACTCTGGATATTAGGGCTCTATCTGAAGTGTGAGGAGTAAAGATTTGTTCCCAGGGTGTAGGCTCCCTATTTACCTCTCTTATTGTTTCTTTTGCTGAGAAAAAACTTTTTAGTTTGAGTAAGTCCCATTTGTTGATTCTAGTTATTAACTTTTGTGCTATGGGTGTCCTATTGAGGAATTTGGAGCCCGACCCCACAGTATGTAGATCGTAGCCAACTTTTTCTTCTATCAGACGGCGTGTCTCTGATTTGATATCAAGCTCCTTGATCCATTTTGAATTCACTTTTGTGCATGGCGAGAGAAAGGGATTCAGTTTCATTTTGTTGCATATGGATTTCCAGTTTTCCCAGCACCATTTGTTGAAGATGCTATCCTTCCTCCATTGCATGCTTTTAGCCCCTTTATCAAATATAAGATAGTTGTAGTTTTGTGGATTGGTTTCTGTGTCCTCTATTCTGTACCATTGGTCCACCCGCCTGTTTTGGTACCAGTACCATGCTGTTTTTGTTACTATTGCTCTGTAGTATAGTTTGAAGTCTGGTATCGCTATACCGCCTGATTCACACTTCCTGCTTAGCATTGTTTTTGCTATTCTGGGTCTTTTATTTTTCCATATGAATTTCATGATTGCTTTCTCTATTTCTACAAGAAATGCCGTTGGGATTTTGATTGGCATTGCATTAAACCTATAGAGAACTTTTGGTAATATCGCCATTTTGATGATGTTAGTTCTGCCTATCCATGAACAGGGTATATTTTTCCATCTTCTAAGATCTTCTTCTATTTCTCTCTTTAGGGTTCTGTAGTTTTCATTGTATAAGTCTTTCACCTCTTTTGTTAGGTTGATTCCCAAGTATTTTATTTTTTTTGAAGATATTGTGAATGGAGTGGTTGTCCTCATTTCCATTTCAGAGGATTTGTCGCTGATATACAGGAATGCCTTTGATTTATGCGTGTTGATTTTATATCCTGCCACTTTGCTGAATTCATTTATTAGCTCTAATAGTTTCTTTGTAGAGCCTTTTGGGTCTGCTAGGTATAGAATCATATCATCTGCAAATAGTGATAATTTAAGTTCTTCTTTTCCTATTTTGATGCCTTTAATTTCTTTCGTCTGTCTAATTGCTCTGGCCAGTGTTTCGAGAACTATGTTGAACAGAAGTGGAGAGAGAGGGCATCCCTGTCTTGTTCCAGATTTTAGAGGGAATGCCTTCAGTTTTTCTCCATTCAGAATGATGCTAGCCTGAGGCTTAGCATAGATTGCTTTTACAATATTGAGGTATGTTCCTGTTATCCCTAGTTTTTCTAGAGTTTTGAACATAAAGGGATGCTGTACTTTGTCGAATGCTTTTTCCGCATCTATCGAGATGATCATATGGTTCTTATTTTTAAGTCTATTGATGTGGTGAATAACATTTATTGATTTCCGTATATTGAACCAGCCTTGCATCCCAGGGATGAATCCTACTTGATCATGGTGCACAATTTTTTTGATATGTTTTTGTATCCGATTCGCCAGAATTTTATTGAGGATTTTTGCATCTAGGTTCATTAGAGATATTGGTCTGTAGTTTTCTTTCTTTGAAGTGTCTTTGTCTGGTTTAGGTATCAGGGTGATGTTGGCCTCATAGAATGAATTTGGAAGTTCTCCCTCCTTTTCTATTTCCTGAAGTAGCTTGAAAAGTATTGGTATTAGTTCTTCTTTAAAGGTTTTGTAAAATTCTGCTGTATACCCATCCGGTCCTGGGCTTTTCTTAGTTGGTAGTCTTTTGATGGTTTCTTCTATTTCCTCAATTGATATTGGTCTGTTTAGGTTGTCTATATCCTCCTGACTCAATCTGGGCAGATCATATGACTTAAGAAATTTATCTATGCCTTCACTATCTTCTAATTTATTGGAGTATAAGGATTCAAAATAGTTTTTGATTATCTTCTGTATTTCTGAAGTGTCTGTTGTGATATTGCCTTTTTCATCCCGTATGCTAGTAATTTGAGTTCTCTCTCTTCTTCTCTTCGCTAGCATGGCTAAGGGTCTGTCGATTTTGTTTATTTTTTCAAAGAACCAACTTTTAGTTTTGTCAATTTTTTCAATTGTTTCTTTTGTTTCGATTTCATTAATTTCAGCTCTGATTTTAATTATTTCTTGCCTTCTACTTCTTTTGCTGTTGTTTTGCTCTTCTTTTTCTAGGATTTTGAGATGAAGTATGAGATCATTTATTTGTTGGTTTTTTCTTTTTTTAAGGAATGAACTCCAAGCAATGAATTTTCCTCTTAGAACTGCTTTCAATGTGTCCCATAGATTCCGATATGTTGTGTCTGTGTTTTCATTTATCTCTAAGAATTTTTTAATTTCCTCCTTGATGTCTTCTATAACCCATTGATCATTCAGTAACCTATTGTTCATTCTCCAAGTGATGTATGCTTTTTCCTTCCTTCTTTTATCGTTGATTTTCAGTTTCATTCCATTATGATCAGATAAGATGCATGGTATTATCTCTACTCCTTTATATTGTCTAAGAGTTGCCCTGTGACATAATATATGATCTATTTTTGAGAAGGATCCATGTGCTGCTGAGAAAAAAGTGTAACTGCTTGATGTTGGGTGGTATACTCTATATATGTCAATTAGGTCTAGGTTATTAATAGTGTTATTGAGTTCTATAGTTTCCTTATTCAACTTTTGTTTGGAAGATCTGTCCAGTGGCGAGAGAGGTGTGTTGAAGTCTCCCATGATTATGGTATGGTGGTCTATTAGACTCTTGAACTTGAGAAGAGTTTGTTTGACGAACATAGCTGCACCATTGTTTGGGGCATAAATATTTATGATTGTTATGTCTTGTTGGTGTATGGTTCCCTTAAGCAGTATGTAGTGTCCCTCTTTATCCCTTTTGATTAACTTTGGCTTGAAATCTATTTTATTTGATATGAGTATGGACACTCCTGCTTGTTTCCGAAGTCCATATGAGTGATATGATTTTTCCCAACCTTTCACCTTCAGCCTATGTATGTCTTTTCCTATCAAATGCGTCTCCTGTAGGCAGCATATTGTTGGGTCTTGTTTTGTGATCCATTCTACTAGCCTGTGTCTCTTAATTGGTGAGTTTAAGCCATTAACATTTAGGGTTATTATTGAGATATGGGTTGTTCTTCCAGCCATATTTGTTTATTTCTGTTACTAAACATGGTTTGTTTTCCTCTTTGATTATTTCCCCCCCCTTTACTGTCCTACCTCCCACTGTTGGTTTTCATTGTTATTTTCCATTTCCTCTTCCTGTAATGTTTTGCCGAGGATGTTTTGAAGAGATGGTTTTCTAGCTGCAAATTCTTTTAACTTTTGTTTATCGTGGAAGGTTTTAATTTCATCTTCCATCCTGAAGCTTAATTTCGCTGGATACACAATTCTTGGTTGGAACCCATTTTCTTTCAGTGTTTGAAATATGTTATTCCAGGATCTTCTAGCTTTCAGAGTCTGTGTTGAAAGATCAGCTGTTATCCTGATTGGCTTACCCCTAAATGTAATCTGCTTCCTTTCTCTTGTAGCTTTTAAAATTCTCTCCTTATTCTGTATGTTGGGCATCTTCATTATAATGTGTCTAGGTGTGGATCTCTTATGATTTTGCACATTCGGCGTCCTGTAGGCTTCTAGGATTTGGGATTCTGTCTCATTCTTCAAGTCTGGGAAGTTTTCTCGTATTATTTCATTGAATAGACTGCTCATTCCTTTGGTTTGGAGCTCTGTACCTTCCTGTATCCCAATGACTCTTAAGTTTGGTCTCTTAATGTTATCCCATATTTCTTGGATGTTCTGCTCATGGTTTCTTAACAGTCTTGCTGAGCTGTCTATGTTCTTTTCCAGTTGAAATACTTTGTCTTCATTGTCTGATGTTCTATCTTCTAAGTGTTCTACTCTGCTGGTAGTATTCTCCATTGAGTTTTTAAGTTGGTTTATTGCTTCCTGCATTTCTAGGATTTCTGTTTGTTTGTTTTTTATAACCTCTATCTCCCTGTATAGTTGATCCTTTGCTTCCTGGATTTGTTTGCGTAATTCATTGTCGAAGTGATCTTTCATTGTCTGATTTTGCTGTTTAATGTCTTCCTTGATACTCCAGATCATCTGAAGCATGTATATCCTGAATTCTTTATCTGACATTCCATCTGCTGCAGCTGTTACCTCTTCTAAAGTTGCGTTGACCTGCATTGCTTGTGGTCCTTTCTTTCCTTGTCTTTTCATACTGCTTGCGTATCTTTCCTGCAGGTGCGGGCGGCGGCTCTGCTCTCTCCTTATTCCAATTGGGGTGTCGTGGCTACCACGCCGGCAGGTCACTGGGCCTGTTCTGGGCGCTGGCGGCGGCTCTGTTCTGCCCCTACTCCAATTGGGGTGACGAGTGTACCACGCCGGCAGGCCACCGGGCCTGATCCGCCGGTCGGTTGCAGGTTTGCCTACCCTGCAGGCGCGGGCGGCGGCTCTACTCTGCCCCTACTCCAAATGGGGTGACGTGTCTGTCGTACCGGCAGGCCACTGGGCCTGTCCCGCTGGTCGGTCGCAGATCTGCCCACCTTTCGGGCACGGGTGGAGGCTCTGCTCTGCCCCTACTCCAATTGGGGTGTCGTGACTACCCCGCCTGCAGGACGCTGGGCCTGTTCCTGGCACGGGCGGCGACTCTGCTCTGCCACTACTCCAATTAGGGTGGTGTTTGTACCACGCCGGCAGGCTCCTGGGCCTGATCCGCCGGTCTGTTGTAGGTCTGCCTACCTTGGAGGCGCGGGCAGCGGATCTGCCCTGCCCCTCCTACCACGCCTGCGGACCCCTGGGTCTGATCTGCAGTTTGATCACTGGTCTGCTCACCCTGCGGGCACGGGTGGCGGTTCCGCTCCGCCCCCACTCCAATTGGGGTCACGTGACCACCACACCGGCAGGGCCTGATCCGGGCGTGGGAGAAGGATCTGCTCTGCCCCTACTCCAGTTGGGGTGACATGTGTACCACACTGGCAGGCCACTGGGCCTGACCCGCCCGGCTGTCACAGGTCTGTTTACCTTGCAAGCGCGAACGGCGGCTCTGCCCTGCCCCTCCTACCACGCCCATGTACCACTGGGTCGCGGGTCTGCCCACCTTGCGGGTGCGAGTGGCGGCTCCGCTCCGCCCCCTCTCCAATTGGGGTCACGCGGTCACCACGCTGGCGAGCCGCTGGGCCTGCTCCGGGCGCTGGCGGCGGCCCGGCTTCTCCCCTCTGGCTCAACGACAAATTGAGGAGACTCGGGTGACTGTGCCTCACCCCCCCTACCAGGAGACCAACTGCTTATGTCACCGCTGGTATTGATGAAGTTCTCTCCTCCGCCGCTTTCTGCTGACATCAGATCTCTGCCATGTTGGTATCCTATGCGAATGGCAGCATTTCGTTCCCCTTGCCGGGCAACCAAAGCAACGGGTGAGTCCTGACCAGCCCTCAGCAGGACCCGGACCGAGAAGCAGTTTCCGCGGGCTCCTAGCCCTGGGCAAGGGCGGTTCCGGGAGCCGGAACTCGGCCGCCCCGCGCTCGGTGTTCGCTCCGATAAGATCAGGTTCTAAGAAGCACCCAGGCACTGAACCCTAGCAATCTGTCTGCAAGCCGCAGGCGAATGGCAGCCTGAAATTACCTGTTCTATGGCTGAATCATAAACATTTTTCTTTTTTCCTCTTTGTATATCCTCTTTGGCTTCTTTCTTTCTTTCTTTTTTGTACCTGGAATGGAACTGAGGGTGCTTAACCTTTGAGCTACATCCTCAGTTCTATTTTATTTTTGTTTTAAGAGAGGGTCTCACTAAGATGCTGAGACTGGCCTCAAACTTGCAATCCTCCTGTCTCAGACTCCTGAGTTGCTGGAATTACAGGTAAGCACCACTGTACTGAATTTGCTTTTTAAAAAATAATTAATTAATTAATAATGGGGCCGAATAGCATTTTACTATATGGATATACCATAATTTATTCAATAGTCTCCTATTTTGCCCATGTAGGTTGTTCCCAATAGTTTGCCATTAAACATCAACTCACAGTGTAAGATGAACACCTTGTACACTTTTTAACCGGAGTGCATCTTCACGACAGATCCCAGAAGTGAGATTCCCAGGTCCTGTACTTTTTTTCCCAGGTCCTCTCCATACAGATGGCACTGCTGCATACCCACAGCCGTGGGGTATGAAGCCCAACACTCCCCACCAGCTTCACCGAGGTCCGCTGCCCAGATTTCCAGATACCCACTCTATGGCTTGTTCTCCGATCATCTCTAACTTCCTTCCATCCACTTGTCCTTACTTTTAAAATGTTTTTACTTTGAAAGGACTTTCTTTGGTTCTGTCACTAGGAAAAGTGCAGGCTAGGAGTCTATATTTGCCTTGACCTTTTATCTTTTATTTTTTTAAGAGAGAGAGAGAGAGAGAATTTTTTTTAATATTTATTTTTCAGTTTTCGGCAGACACAACATCTTTGTTTGTATGTGGTGCTGATGATCGAACCCGGGCCGCATGCATGCCAGGTGAGCGCGCTACCACTTGAGCCGCATCCCCAGCCCTTGACCTTTTATCTTGACAACATTTTAAGAAAAGCTATTTATTTGGATCTGTCTGTCCAAGAAAGGAATGTTTGGCTTCATATGCATAAAACACTTAACTAATAATAACAGCTGTAAAAATGATTAGTTATGAAAAATTCAGAAAATATCATGTTGGACTTTGCAAAAACAGAGCCAAATTTATTTTAGGGACCCATACTCAGCAAAACAAATCTCAAAACAAGCTTTCCTTACCTTGAACTTTTACATGGTTCTGTACAAAAGGGAAAATGAGTGTCCAAATCAGCACCAAAGGTTGTAAGATTGGTGGAAAATAACAGGATGACATTGTACATTTCTGGTCATGTAGGTGGAAGGCTGAGAGAATCCTACTCTTGTAAAAATCTGTGTTCTGATTTTTTTACCCAAAGGATCATTTACTCTGGAGGAAAACCAATGTTTACAGAAGCATTAGTATATTTTAGTGGTCTCTTGGCTTATAAAGACTTGGTATTTGCAGCTTTGACTATTGGATGAACATGAAATTTGGTAATTTGCAATTTGCAGAGACTGGAATTGAAATTCTATGCATAGCCCACAGAAAGGAAACTTACAAGTTAGTTACAATGTCTCTTTGCTGGTGCCTGAGCTACTTCTCCAGGGTGCTGTTGCCCTTAATTATAGATACATATTTTATAGAGAAGAGGTGGAAGCTATGCATTTCCATTTAGATTGTTCCCAGTATTTTGTTATTAAATTATAGGATAATGAATAACTTCATGCACATGTGTCTTCATATTGTTAGGGACTTATCAGAGAACAGCACTGGCAAATATGGAACTAGACTGATGGGAGGTCCCTCCCTACTCTGCAGGGCTTTCCAGGGCTTTAACATGTGACACGTGACTCTTCAGAAGGGAGCTCTGCTGTACGATGTTTCCAAACTTTTTTGACCTTGGTACTTTTCACTAAGCACCTCTGGAAAGCAGGAGTGTATCGAACATATCTCAGAAGTCATCACTGTGGTGCTGTTTATACAACTGAGGACTCTGGAGGGGGTTTGGCATCCATGTCACAGGAATGCCACCTGTCCTTCCTGCCACCCTCCAGAAGTCAGTTCATTCTCTCCAGAGCTTCCAGCAGGGCTTGGCTTTACCATGGGCAGCACCCACTGCTTGTTCCCCCTCACTTCCTCCAGGGCTTGTTCCCAAGGGAAGAGGCTCCATAAAGAGTCTTTATAAGCCAGAGTCTGCTTTAAGATGGAGGGGTTTACTATTTCCATTCTAGGGGTCCATCAACTTCCCAGATGCCTCTGACATAGCCAGCCATGGTCATTGGTCTCTGAAAGGTGAAGTCTAACTGGAGAATCTCCAGTCTCTTCACCTGCTATGCTGAGTGACTAAGTCAGGTGCTTCTGACCCTCTCATCTGTCTGTACTTTTCTCTTTAAATCACAGCACTATGTAAACATGTGCCCTTTTTTCAGAGAACACCCTCTTCTGCACATGCAGAAACTGCAGCTCACACAGCCAGTCCTCTGTAGTACCGGAACGTCCTGTGGGTTTTGCAGAGGTGCGTGACTGCAATGGTGAGGCTTTGCCTCTGTTCTCCACAGTTGCCCAGCAATTCAGAGAGATAGACAACTTGGTCTATTGGAAAAAGAAGACCCGAGATTAGACTTTGATGCAACTTTCTGGATATTTCAGGGTGTAGGTGGCCCATTCCTCACGACTCTGCAGCTGCCTTATTGCTCCCGCGTATTTTGCAGCAGATCTTATGGCACACAGGGCGCCGAGTGTGCTCTTCACTTCCCAGAGCCCGACAAGGCTCTCTAAGGAAGGGACGCGTTCCAGTTATTAGGATCACAGAGCAAGACTCCCATGACAGCCACACTAGCCAGGCTGACTGGAGGCATCTTTTCACGAGATGTGGCAATAAAGCTGAACTTTTTGAAAAGGCATTATTCATCTCTTCCTCTCTTCCTATCTGTAAGAAGCAGAGATGAAGCCTTGCTGGCCTGGGGACTTTGCCCTCTGTATTCCTGTAACACTCCCCAGGAAAGGATATGTGGAGTTTTGAACTCAGTTTGCTTTCCAAAATCAACATTGTTCAACATGCAAAGGAGCCTTTGAACATCACAGGCCAAGTAAGCTGACCCCCAGAGCAGGGACATTCTGCTTTGAACGTTAGCCCAAATCTTCCCTGGTCCCCTCAGGACCATGCGTGCCTGTAGCTCATCGTCAGATTCATCATTTCATCACCTTGGTGCTCTGCTCCATGGTAACAGTAGCTTTTCAAACTGTGACGTTGACAAACCAGATGGAAAGGGTGCACCTGGCCAGCCTGACTGCTGCCACAGATAGAAGCCGACTGCTTGTGGGTGAGGCAGGCAGAGCCAGGGTGCTGGAGCAGGCCAGGTTTGCAGGCCAGGCACAATGTCCCCTCATCTATCTCTCAGCCTCATCAGAAAATAAGTCCATTTCTTGCTTTTCTGCTAGCACAGGCCAGTTTTGATAGAAAGTTATAACCTCCTAGAGTTGGTGGTCAGCCTCAATTTACACTTTTCATAAAATTCTTAGGTGTTTTAAAGAGTATCATTTTCATTCATTTGTTTTATCAGTACATTATAATCATACATAATGGTGGGAATCATTATGCCATGTGCACACGCATAATTTGATCAGTCTCATTCCCTAGGACCTTCTCTCTCTCTTTCTCCCATGATCCTCTTGCTCTACACTATTGATGCTCCTTCTATTTTATTATTAGTATTTTAAATCCTGTTTCAAAATTATATAAAAGCTCTCCTCAATGTGGCCTGGTTGTACATGGACAAAGCATAACTTGGTAGATTCACTCCCCAGTACTTCCCCAGGCTCCCCGCCCCTCTTGGTCCCCTTCCTCTACTCTGTTGGCCCCTGTATTCCCGTGAGGTCCTTAAGGAGGCTCTGCATGCTCTAAGCAGGACTTCCTCGCTGAGCAGATCTTCTGCCTGGGCACATGACTGTCTCTGAGTCTGGGCACCACTTCAGTGCAGCCGTGTGCCCTGGGGCTGCTGTCTGTGGGCTGACCACCACAGGCTATCCCCTGGACGAGGCTCTAGCTGCACGCCCCCTCACTCTACATCCCTGAGTCCACCTCGGGGTGGCAGGGACAGCTTTCCCTCTGTGGTAGGGAGAAAGTAGGGAGAAGGAGCACCACGCTTTCCTCCCAGGATGCTCGGGAGCCTGACGCCTGTGACAAGGACACAGGAGCAGGGGTCCCATCTCACGTGACTCCTTTCCCTCCTGCCATCAGCACATGGCTTTGATCATTTATGAAAAGCCAGGCTGGGTCAGGGGCTGGGGAAGAAGCAAATGCCCTCTGAGAAGCCGGCGTCTTGATTCCCAAATCACCCGCACCCTTCAGTCTAACTAGGGCAACGGCGACTCTGGACAGCAGGTGTGGAGAGGCGGGGTGCTGGACGGGCCTCCCGCCTATGTGGGCACTTGCTGGGCTGCTGGAGCCCGCTGCAGACAGCTGGGAGGCTGCGGAGTCAGGGTAGGGCAGCAAAGCCGCGGGTCTCTTAAAGCAGTGGCAGAGCGACAGGCAGGAGCACACGGGGTGGCACAGAGGAGTGGGTGTGGGTCCCAATTCTGCCACCCACAGGCTACGCGATTTTTTTTTTTTTTAAATTTTCCATGGGTCAGCCAACTTCCACGTCCTGCCCCAGAATCTCTGAAATAGTAACTGTGTGTGGTTTGCAGCCATTGACTGTGTAGTAAGTCGTTCAGGGGATGATGGAAAACAAGCAGCCCACCATGACCCACACAGCGTGCAGGCAGATGCTGTCACCTCTGAACTCAAGCCTTGCTCTTCCTTGTGGAGCACTTCCTCTGGCCACAGGAGTCCATCTGGAATTTACCACCCCTGCAGGGGCAACCCTGCCCCAGGACTGCTCTCTTGCCCCTGCTGGGGCATTCTGAGATTTTCTGCACTGAACCCTAGAGTTCCCTGAGAGACTGAACCCCGGTTGCCCACAGGGTGACTTGATGATCAACCTGTTGAATTCCTTCCCTTCCTGGTCTCACCCCCTCACTCCCCTGCACTGCTTCTTGGGGTCACCTCCCAAATACACAACTGGCAGCACTTCCGTGTCTTAGGATCTGCTTCAAAAACTCCCAGCCGAGGACACTCAGCTTCCAGAGCTGTGCTGAGGGAGTTCTTCTTTTTGTCACTATGACCATAAGGCCTGACAAGAAAAATGTAAAGGAAGAAAAGATTATTTTGGTTCCTGGTTTCAGAAGTCTCCGTCCATAGATAGCCAACTCCATTGTTCTTGGCCCCAAGGTGAGGCCAAACATCAAGGGAAAAGAACGTGGCGGAGGAAAGCGGCTCAGGACATGACTTCAAGGAAGTAGAGAGAGGACTGCATGCCCCCTCACTCACCAGGACAAAACAGGAACCACAAAGGCACTATCCCAGTGACTACCATCCTCCAGCCACACCCCACCTGCCTACAGTTACCTCTACCTTGTAACCACCCACTATTTGGTCAGCCCTCTCATGATCTACTCATGTCATCTGGAAACCTTGCAGTCTCACACCCGTGCACTTGGGGGGACACCTCATCTCTAAACCATAACAGTTCTACTACATTTTCTCATATGAATACTAAGGGTCACCTCCCTTCTGAGGTTTGCATTAAACAGGTATGAAGTGACCAAGAGGACACAAGCTTCAGAGTCACACAGATGAAGCTTTGAATTCCAGCTCTGCTATTTATTTATTTATTTATTTTTTAATATTTATTTTTTTTTTAGTTTTCGGCGGACACAACATCTTTGTTTGTATGTGGTGCTGAGGACCGAACCCGGGCCGCACGCATGCCAGGCGAGCGCGCTACCGCTTGAGCCACATCCCCAGCCCCCCAGCTCTGCTATTTAATAACTGAAAAGTTCAGGTGAGTATTCACCCTGTCTAGGTGAAAACCAAGTTTCCTTCTCTGCAAAATGGGACTCATGTCTGCCTTTCATTTTGTAAAATTTGTATGAAGCAATGTACGTAAAGTGCTTGTCTTCAGAGGCACTATGTGTGGAGCATGACATGAACTGTTTTCTAAAAACTTCACAGCTAAGAAAAATAATGAAAACTTGGGGCTGGGGATACAGCTCAGTTGGTAGAGTGGTCGCTTCCCATGCACAAGGCCCTGGGTTCAATCCCCAGCACCACTAATGATAATAACAACAACAACAACAACAACTTTGTCTTAAAATAGTGGGCAGCAAAGCCGCAGGTCTCTTAAAGCATAACATTGTTATGTGGTAGCTTCACAGCCAGCAGGGCTGAGGTCCACCACCCTTGGTTCCCAGATGGGGAATTTGAGACCTGATGAGGCAAAAGAATCTTGTTCCACGTTACAGAGCTAATTAGTGCAATTGAAATCGCTTGTGCTAAATCACTGCATTTAATATTCATTGTTATCAAGTTAATCTTGCTATTTCCAAATACTTACCTAATTAAGCTATCAATGATCAGTTTTTTGTTAGCAAACATTTTAATTAAAGTATGTTTCCACTTACAAAGGTTATTTCAATTTCTTTTTAATTTTTTTTTATTTATTTCAATCATCAATTAGGGAGATCTAGAAAATTCAGGATGTTCTCCTACTTCGCTTCTTTGAAATCACCTATTTTTACTTTGGGGGTAAAAGTACCTCTTTTCATCATCATTTGGTGTCCTTGTAGATCTATTTGGATTTTTTTATTTTGTTTGTGAAAGAATAAATTCAAAGTGATGCTTTAAAAAGTGATCAGGTGGACAATTCTGATGTGAGTCCTGAGAACAAGCTAATAATACTCCTTAAGGAAACTTCTGACTTACAAAATAAGCAGTACGAGGGGCCAAGGACAACAAGCCAGGGGGCTTTTCTGAAATCAGGGTTTTTTTTTTCCTCTCCTGTTAACAATGGTCAGCTGTCCGGCTACATTCAGGAAAAGTCCTGTTAATTAACCTGCCCACCCGTACTTTTTCTTCCGCTCTGGGAATTCACCAGAGTTGGCTCATTTTGAAGATATTCCCATTAGTTAGTCCTTAAATCCCTACACAGAGAGCAGAAGCTTCCAGATAAGGTGCTGCCAAACAGGAAACACAAAATACAATCCAAATTGTAAGTCTCAGAATCATCCAGGAAGCTCAAGGAGAATTAATGGAATTAATGAGCCCTCTGCAAACAGAGGAGAAAAGAGAATAAATTAATAAATATACATATACACACTTGTGTCAATTTGTCAGGGGCTCTTCCTTTACTTTGTTTCCATGAATGAAAACTGAAAACAACAACTCATCCTAAATATCCCTTGTATTTACCCAGCACTGTCAAAATTCATTTCCCAAGAGTAGGATCCATGATTAACTTTAGTGAAATTCTGGTCAAAATGCTGGTACCTATTTATATTTGAGCACCCCAAATGGACTTTATCAGATATTTCCTCCAAATTAGATACTCTGGGTCTATACATCTCAAAGTGTGGTCAAGTCAGATTGCTCCGTCAGAACCACCTCAAATATTCGTTTGAAGCACAAATTCCTGGGTCCCATCTGGAATGATTAAGTCAGTGTCTCTAATTATTGATCTGAAGTTGTATATTATAAATGAGATGCTCAAGTGATTCTTCTTCATACTCTAATCTGAGAACCCCACTTCTTCATTGGGTGTGGAGAGCAGAGTGGGAGAGAGCTGGAGTTCCTACTCCACCCAGATGTTCATCTGTCTGCAAACCCCCAGTGAGTGACTCAGCTTTCCTGAGAAATGAATTTGCAGGGACCTACACCAATTCTGCATCAAATGTACTTATGTTTTTATCAGATAAGAGCTGCCGCTGTGTAATGTAGTTGTACACTGATTAATTTTATTTCACAGTTTTCTGTGTGCAAGAATTTCTTATGTTCTGCTTGTATTCTACAAATAAGATTGGGACTTGATTAGGATTCCCCCTTTACCTAAGTCTCTGCAAAGGTAACTTACATATTATCAAAGTAGTTTTTTTTTTTTTTTTTTTTTTTTTTGGTGGTGGTGGTTTAGCAAGGCTGTCAAAAATAAGTACTTTGAGGTGACATAAACTTCCCCAGAGGAGGAAAGCGGGAAGACCCAGGAGACAGGCTGCCTAGTCTCCCAGTGACATTGGCAGTGAGGACCCTAACACAAATCGACATCTCCATGGAGGCCCTTTCACTTGTGGTTATGGACAGAGCTACTTTCCAACAGACCCCTGTCCACAGATAGCCACGGTTAAGATTCTAGCATTTGCTTGGGGACACCAATCCTCAGGCTGGCCCTCCCTCCCTCCTTCAGGGGTGCCCCTTTGCCATGGAGATGAGAATGTCTGGGCCCAGGCACAGAAGCAGGGGTGGTTAACATCTCCATGTCCAATTGAAGGGCGTGGGGGGCAGGACAAGGGACTTCCAGGAAAAGGGAAGATCAAGTGGGAACCCTTGGCGCCTGGGAGGGGACAGTGCAGCCCAGGAGGCGCAATCTGGGCTGCGCCTGTGTCTGCACTTGTTCTTTTTTTCCTTTCCTCTCCCCCATGGAGGGGTGGGGGAGGGATCCCCCAAGAGGGAGGTTGTCCCAGGGACACTCAGCCACATCCTCAGAGCTTGGGAGACACAGTGGAACGGAGGCCCCTCTCACTGGCCTGTTTCTTGGGGGAATTCTGAATTGTGTAGAAGGCGGTTAACAGTCAACAGCTCCAGCTACTCAAGTCTCTCCCCATTAGCCCTCCCACCCCTGCCCAGGTCAGAGCCCTGCGGAGATCCTGACAGCACCAACAGGGGCAGCTCAGAGTCCCTCTGTTTCCCTCCCCTGGCCCCTGCAGTCCTGGGGCCTCTCCAGGGGAGGTCAGTCTGTGGCCTGTTCAGTGACCCTGGGGAGCCTGAGGAAAGCCCTGCAGCTCCCAGCACCCACCCAGGGACAGGGACATAGGAAACACCCTGGCAGAATGCAGGATGATTGTTAGGGTGAGTGGATTTACCCCTGGTTGAAACATCTGTGCACTAATTACCTTCCTCGCCCAACTCTTCACCCCTTTCTTCCGTCCTTCCTCTGGTACTGAATTTCTCCTGGAAGCTTTCTCAGTACAAATTTCCAACAATCATGTTGCCCTTTGGCCTTGGAGGGAACTTGCTTTTGAGTCAGGTTCCCAAGAGAGGTGCAGCTGAGGGTGCAGGGCTCCCTGCAGGCAGAGCCAGGCCTGCTTGGCCTGCACCCTTGGTACACTTTCTCCCTATCTGCTTATGAAACTGATCGGTGCCACAATTATGCGAACAACATTACAGTAAACAAAGTCTTAAAACATTTTAAAGACCTAGACTTTATGCTTTGGAATTAAAAGTCGTGCATCTTTCAACAGAAATGCAATACAAGGGAGAATTAACTTTGAGGGGTAGCACTTCTGACATCACTGTAATTTTTAGCATTGTAAATATTACCAGGAAACTTCTGGATGCCTTGGTGATTTCCTCCTGGCTGGATTTGGACAGTCTCCTGTTGCTCACAGGATGTGAGCCCTGCTATAAAGGGCCAGCAGAGGCGAGGCTCAACAGGGCTTGGCTTGGCTGATTTCACATCACAAGTGCCAGAGGATCAGGAGACAGAAGCATCCCAACACACCTGAGCAGTGTGAGCCGAGGAGCACCGCGCAGAACTGTAAGTGCAGACTCCTTTGCAAGAGCAGCCTTGGGCCATGAAACAGATTCATCAGAATGAACTGATGTGTAAACAGCCTCTGGTAAGAGATCTGTGCAAGCTTTAATTGTAGTGTGGTTAAAGCCTGTCTTTTCTCTTTCACCTAAATGAGGACGATCTTAAAATTTATTCATTCATTCCAGTAGCATCTCTCCAATAAGCTGTGGCACTGGAATCCTTTATCTCAAATCTTATGCTGGTGCCTAAACACCAGGCTCGAGTGACTAGAGTAATTGGCTGCCTAACATTTCCTTCTGTAATTAATTTTTCTCCCCAGGAAAGTACTTCAAGTCCAATCCATCGGTGAGAAGAAGTCCTGAGGCCATGATTGCTTCACAGATTCTCTCCACTCTCACTTTTGGTAAGTCAGATTCTCTCCACTCTCACTTTTGGTACCACTGGACCAGGGTTTCTCATCGCCTCCCTACTGACATTGTAGACCAGGATATTCTTCCTCGTGTGGGGCTGTCCTGTGCAGAGGGTGTGTAGCAGCATCCCTGGCCTCTTCCTGCCTGGCACTAGGGAAATTCACTTCTTAGTGTCATATTTCCATATGTGTAAAACGTTGATCAAAAATGGCCTATGCAGGCACTGTGACAATTCAATGGAACAGTAGTTTAGGTACATGTGGGGACATCTCGACAAACTTGAAGAAGGCAACAATCTGACTGCACTGTGTGATTTTATATTCCAAATGTAAAATTCCAAAATATGTTATTTTCAGTTGAGAAGTGCCTCTCACAGCACCTGGTGGCTCATACTAAGGGCTCAATACTGCAGAGTCACCAGCAGAATAACAAATTTGTTACGAAGGTGGGGACAACAAAGCCCTGGGGGTGGTTGGCCACAGAAATGATGCACAGGAAACTCTTCTTACTTTTGAAAAGGTGAAAAATTTTTGTCACTCCAAATCCAGAGACTGGCATAAATAAGATAGTAAAAACCCAGAGAGCTAGAGTTAAGCCCAGCAGGACTAAACGCTGCCTTTCTCTCTTGTTCCACCCCTAGTGCTCCTCATTAAAGACAGCGCGGGCTGGACTTACAATGTGTCCAGGAGAAGGATGACTTATGATGAGGCCAGTGCTTACTGTCAGCAAAGGTACACACACCTGGTCGCAATTCAAAACAAAGAGGAGATCGAGTACCTGAACGCCACGTTGAGCTATTCTCCAAGTTATTACTGGATTGGCATCAGAAAAGTCAACGGTGTGTGGATCTGGGTGGGGACCCAGAAGCCCCTGACTGAAGAAGCCAAGAACTGGGCTCCAGGAGAACCCAATAATAAGCAGAAAAACGAGGACTGCGTGGAGATCTACATCAAGAGACCAGAAGGTTCCGGCATGTGGAATGACGAGAGTTGCAGTAAAAGGAAGCTCGCGCTGTGCTACACAGGTAGGGAGCCACAGGCAGCCACATCCTGACGACTCACAGTGGCAGCCACTGGTCTCCACCGTGGCCTCTTTGCTCTGAAACATGTGATTTGAAAACCGGGTGTTCCTGCCAAGGCCCCCCTTTACTCCTTTGCACAGATGTAGGCAAGAACGTGTGCACATGTGTAGTGTGAGCACACGTGGGGAGGCCACACCCCTACAGAATGCCACATAGACACACTGTGGCAGCTCAGGTGCTGGTTTGCTTGTGTCAGGGGAAGTGTCTCGTGGCGTGTGCTGAGGGAGTCTCTGTGCATGGTGTAGTTGCAGCCCCTCCTGACACCTCCAACATTAACATCGAGTATGGGAGACGAACCTGGAGCTCAGGTTTGGCATTTTGTGAGGCACATTAAAATCTCGGGCACCCCATAACTTAGGTGACGTCATTACATGCGGCTGATCCTAAATTGTGAGGAATTTCCCACAAGCACCACAGACCTGTCCTCACGGCTGTGTTTCCTGCAGCTGCCTGCACCCAAGCCTCGTGCAGCGGCCACGGGGAGTGTACAGAGACCATCAACAACTACACCTGCAGGTGCCACCCCGGCTTCCGTGGACTCGAGTGTGAGCACGGTAAGTGTGTCGTCACCTTCTCTTCACTTGAGACAAGGCACCATCCCCTGCCCCAGGTGGGCTGGAGTCGGGCCTGCACGTCCTCCTTTCCCTGGGCCCAGTCATAGCCCGTCTTCCCATCCCCCCAGCCCCCTTCCGAGGTGATAGCTGGCAGAACTGACTTGGGTCCCTTTTCCAGCTGTGACCTGTAAAGCACAGAAAGACCCTGAGCACGGGAGGCTGGTTTGCACTTCACCCTTTGGGACCTTCAGCTACAATTCCTCCTGCTCCGTCAGCTGTGACAGTGGCTACCTGCCAAGCAGCGTGGAGACCACCCAGTGTAGGTCCTCTGGGGAATGGAGTGCTCCTCTTCCCACCTGCAGAGGTAAATCTCCCTCAGAATGCACAGGGTGTCCCCAGCTCACCCTTCTCTAACCCAGGTTCCCTTCCTACTCCTTGCAAACCCCAGGGAGTCCCCCGCCCCACCCCCTGCTATCTTTAGTAAATCTTATTTACTTGGTTTGAGGGAGGTTTATATTCTGTGTTTGAAGTGGGAAGTTCTGAGGTTCTGGTGACTTACAAAGGAGACTATCACGGAAATGCAGAACCGCCCTGCAGAATCCTAATGACCTCCCTTCTCTTCTCCCTTCCCTGTCTGCCTCACCCTGCCCTGGGACTAGCTTAAGACAAGGACCACCAGCAGGCTCAGCATCTCCTTTTTCTATCTGAATCTTATTTTTCTGGAGAAGAGACAAAAAAATTCCGTCCTTCTGATCCCACTCAATTTGTATGTCAGCGTTGTTATCATCACAACTAGTCAAAAATCCTGACCAGTAATCTGTTTTTTATTCATTTTTGCCTTTTTATAAATGGAGACCATTTTGCACAAAGTAAAAATAGATATAAAAAGATGGAAACATTGATAAAAACAGACAACAGCTTCATTGTGGGTGATTATGTTCCCAAGCATTGACTTTGGGATCTGCCCTTGGAATGTGGCTTCCTCACTGTTATGAATTCCAAGTTAATAGGAAGTAAAAATAGGCTTCTGTGAAATTCATGGAGCTCTTTCAACTCCCCAGTGGTGGAGTGTGCTGCTTTGACAAATCCAGCCAATGGAACCATGGATTGTGGCCTGGGCCCTGGACGCTCCCCCTGGAACACCACATGTACATTTGGCTGTAAGGAAGGATTCGAACGAGTGGGAGCTCAGAACCTCAAGTGTACCTCCTCTGGGAACTGGGATGACGAGAAGCCGCTGTGTAAAGGTAGAGTGTCCACGTTGGGCGAAGTAAGCATTCTCTTTCTCAACCTACACTTGAAGTGGGCAAGCCAGCCTTGCTGATATAAATGGGAACATGTGTTTCAGCTGTGACATGCGAAGCCATCCACCGGCCTCAGCATGGCTCTGTGCACTGTAGCTACTCCACTGCTGGAGAGCTCACCTTCAAGTCCTCCTGCAAATTCAGCTGCAAAGGGGGCTTCAGGCTGCTGGGACCAGCCCAGGTTGAATGCACAGCACAAGGGCAGTGGACACAGCAAACACCAGTGTGTACAGGTGAGCCAGGGATTCTCTCCTTTCACTTTCCTTTCTAAAAGATCTTCAAGCTTGCGCAGGGGAAATGAAAGCACATGTCCATTTTAACCACAGATGTCAGATTTGATGAGTGACATTCATACCTGAGACTCATGTGAAAGAACCAGGGAAAGTCTGTATACAGTAGCATGAGCAAATGCTTTGCTGGTTTTAAAAAATGCTATGTTAATATACTTTGTAGACAGAGGCATGGAATAGGCAGAATTCTTAGTCTAAAGAAAATCACATTAGAAAATTTAGAAAGCAGAATAAGAACATGACCTGAAGCTGAAACTCTTCTCATTCCTCCTTTCTTCTGCAACTGCTAGTATCTAGCAGTGATGGGGAAGCCCCCTGTGTGGGTCAGGTGGGAGATGGCTTTGCGCACACATGAGCACTGAAACTTAACTCCAGGATATTGGAGACCTGCAGGTTTCTTATCAGGCACCAGCTTCCTCATAGCAAATACAGCATGGAATGGTTTCCAGGGGCAAAGAGCTGCAACCCCAAAGCCAGCTACAAGCTGGCACATATTCCGGGTGCCTTCTTCTCTTCCTTTCTTTTTGGCCATCTGCACGCATCCAGGATCTGTAACTGCCCTCTGGACACATAAAATCTTTCCTTTGACTTAACTTCTTTTGCATGTCAGAAGAACAGTGCTCAATTCCCGGTTAACGGCTGCTGTTTAGTAGATGCCATTATAGGTGAGGGCCTGGAACTCAAAGGAAACAGCCATCTTCCCAGTTGGTCAGGGAATAACGAGGAGTCTCTACTTTTGGGGTGTTGCTTAGTCCTAAATGAACTGGGTTTCAAATACCAAATGGCCTGCAGTCTCTCAGTGGTGTTTTCTGACCACCGTTTTGAGCCTCAGCTCTGCAGGGTGGAGCTTTATCCAGCCCAGAGTGAGGCCAGGTGGTTTGTCTTCCTGGTGCTTCTGGAGACTCCAACATAGATCCAGCTGTGGGTTCTCCTGGGAGCCAGGATTTTCTTTGCAGAGGAATCCAAGGGCTCCAGTGTGGCCTCGCAGGGGACTGGGACAGTGAGAGCCCAGATATGAAGAAACATCTTTGTTTCTACTTGGCTTTAAGACAGAAGCTATTGGGGAGCCCGGGGGGGGGGG
>NW_026000019.1:21225461-21235736 GCF_001458135.2 Marmota marmota marmota
CTCCCTCGCTTCTCTCTGGTCACCCAGACAACCAGCATCAACCAATGCATTACCTTCACAGGTAGGCAGCGTCCCAGACCAGTGTCCTGTGGCACCACATGTCAGAGCTGCAGAGCCGTTGAGCATCCAGCCCTCAGGACATGCAAACTCACACACAGCGCCAGACACAGGCTCCCCACTGCAGCTCATGTTGACCTTTCCTGGAGCTGCCAGGCTTGAACACTGTGCCACTGCAAATGACAGGCACATGGGGGGAGGGGTTAGGAAACATCTGCTGCAAACTTGTAAAGTGGCCCAAGTCACCGACAAGCCTAACTTATAAACACTACATAGAACTCAGCATGGGGGAAATTAGAATCAAGCCCCCTGAGACCACTGAGGCTCACAATCTTATGAGGCACGTGACCTGCACCCTCAAGTCTGAACTCACCCTACCTTGGCAGGAGGGGACCTCGTGTGTCCACTGCCCCTGAGATGTGCACTCCAGTTGAGCTGATCCATGTAAGTCAAAGCCATCGTCACAGTGGAAGGTGCAAGAGGACCTGTAGGTGAACTCTCCAGTAGGGGAAGGAGAGCACTTCACGGAGCCATTCAGGGGCACAGGGAGAGCATCGCACTGCACAGCTGGAAGGCAAGAGTGAGCCCTGTGGAGCCCTGTGTGCTGCGTGGCTGCAGGGGTCTCCAGGCAGCACCCCCCCCCCCGGGCTCCCCAATAGCTTCTGTCTTAAAGCCAAGTAGAAACAAAGATGTTTCTTCATATCTGGGCTCTCACTGTCCCAGTCCCCTGCGAGGCCACACTGGAGCCCTTGGATTCCTCTGCAAAGAAAATCCTGGCTCCCAGGAGAACCCACAGCTGGATCTATGTTGGAGTCTCCAGAAGCACCAGGAAGACAAACCACCTGGCCTCACTCTGGGCTGGATAAAGCTCCACCCTGCAGAGCTGAGGCTCAAAACGGTGGTCAGAAAATACCACTGAGAGACTGCAGGCCATTTGGTATTTGAAACCCAGTTCATTTAGGACTAAGCAACACCCCAAAAGTAGAGACTCCTCGTTATTCCCTGACCAACTGGGAAGATGGCTGTTTCCTTTGAGTTCCAGGCCCTCACCTATAATGGCATCTACTAAACAGCAGCCGTTAACCGGGAATTGAGCACTGTTCTTCTGACATGCAAAAGAAGTTAAGTCAAAGGAAAGATTTTATGTGTCCAGAGGGCAGTTACAGATCCTGGATGCGTGCAGATGGCCAAAAAGAAAGGAAGAGAAGAAGGCACCCGGAATATGTGCCAGCTTGTAGCTGGCTTTGGGGTTGCAGCTCTTTGCCCCTGGAAACCATTCCATGCTGTATTTGCTATGAGGAAGCTGGTGCCTGATAAGAAACCTGCAGGTCTCCAATATCCTGGAGTTAAGTTTCAGTGCTCATGTGTGCGCAAAGCCATCTCCCACCTGACCCACACAGGGGGCTTCCCCATCACTGCTAGGTACTAGCAGTTGCAGAAGAAAGGAGGAATGAGAAGAGTTTCAGCTTCAGGTCATGTTCTTATTCTGCTTTCTAAATTTTCTAATGTGATTTTCTTTAGACTAAGAATTCTGCCTATTCCATGCCTCTGTCTACAAAGTATATTAACATAGCATTTTTTAAAACCAGCAAAGCATTTGCTCATGCTACTGTATACAGACTTTCCCTGGTTCTTTCACATGAGTCTCAGGTATGAATGTCACTCATCAAATCTGACATCTGTGGTTAAAATGGACATGTGCTTTCATTTCCCCTGCGCAAGCTTGAAGATCTTTTAGAAAGGAAAGTGAAAGGAGAGAATCCCTGGCTCACCTGTACACACTGGTGTTTGCTGTGTCCACTGCCCTTGTGCTGTGCATTCAACCTGGGCTGGTCCCAGCAGCCTGAAGCCCCCTTTGCAGCTGAATTTGCAGGAGGACTTGAAGGTGAGCTCTCCAGCAGTGGAGTAGCTACAGTGCACAGAGCCATGCTGAGGCCGGTGGATGGCTTCGCATGTCACAGCTGAAACACATGTTCCCATTTATATCAGCAAGGCTGGCTTGCCCACTTCAAGTGTAGGTTGAGAAAGAGAATGCTTACTTCGCCCAACGTGGACACTCTACCTTTACACAGCGGCTTCTCGTCATCCCAGTTCCCAGAGGAGGTACACTTGAGGTTCTG
Source organism: Marmota marmota marmota (assembly GCF_001458135.2). Classification (NCBI taxonomy): domain Eukaryota; kingdom Metazoa; phylum Chordata; class Mammalia; order Rodentia; family Sciuridae; genus Marmota; species Marmota marmota. The sequence continues at coordinate 21,227,639 of NW_026000019.1, forward strand.
AGCTCCCACTCGTTCGAATCCTTCCTTACAGCCAAATGTACATGTGGTGTTCCAGGGGGAGCGTCCAGGGCCCAGGCCACAATCCATGGTTCCATTGGCTGGATTTGTCAAAGCAGCACACTCCACCACTGGGGAGTTGAAAGAGCTGGCAGGGTAGAGTTCTGCCTGGCAGAGCTGGGGCAGCCAAGGGGAGCTGGACAGGTCTAAAGGGCAGGTTAGCCACCTCTGCCTCATGACTTGAACCAGATGGGGCTTCTGCTCCTGGGAACGAGGTGATAGAAAAGGAGAAGTGGACGGACAGAAAGACTTTCCAGCCAGCTCCTCATGCCCATCCTCCCCTCTGTTGCCGCAGCTCCCCCCGAGTCCAGCACTCCCTTGGCAGCTGGACTTTCTGCTGCAGGAACCTCCCTCGCGGCACTGACGTCAGTCCTCCTCTGGCTTCTGAAATACTTTCGGAAGAAAGGTGCGGGAGCTTATGAATGTGCTCCAAATATGTTTTCTCATTGATGAGTTATGGTTTCTCTTATAAATTTAGACAGTTACTAGAATCTAGTAATTGCACAAACACTAATATACTGCTTTATAATTAAGCAAAAGTCTTAGGAAGAGTTCATAAAGCAACATGAAATTTGAAATATTTTAGGAAATATAAATGTTAGCTGTGTTAACCTTGCTCAACTCCAGGAGGTGCTACTTGCTTTGAATTCTGTGTTGTCTCTGGAGTTGTGCAATGGGACTGACATGATTTGTGCTCCTGGGAAGTTGGATAAATGTTTCCTTAAAAAACTATTTGGAATACAGTCTTATTTTGGAATATTGCCTAAGGAATATGTGAACACATCTATTCATACTCATGGTTTGTTTGGCTTAAAGAGTATCGAAAAACACGTTATTTATTTATTTTTTAAATCCCGGTTATTGAACCCAGGGGATCTTAACCATATGATCTTAATCACATCCCCAGCCCTTTGTATGTTTTATTCTAAGACAGGGCCTTGCTAAATTGCTGAGGCTGGCTTTGAACTTGCAATCCTCCTGCCTCAGCCTCCTGAGTTGCTGCGACCGCAGCCATGTACCATCTCACTCGCAGGAAAATGTTAAAACTACTTCAGACATTTAAGAAATAAGAGTCTATGTAAAAAACAATTCCTGACTTGGGCTTGCCCTTTTATTGTTGTGCACTTTGCATTTGCCTTAGTCACCAGGTTATATTGTGTCTGGATTGGCAATGTCCTTAAAGGCCATTTGGTCTAAAGGAATGGTTTTCTTTCTTTTGCAGCAAGGAAATTTGTCCCTGCCAGGTAAGCTGCATTCTTGTACAAAGCATTCTGTGAACCTTCTGAACAGTTTCCTCTCTTCATGTGGAAACAGTGGCTTATTACTGTTCTCACCTGTCCCACAGCAGCTGCCAAAGCCTTGAATCCCATGGAAACCGCCAGGTGCCTCTGGACTCCATCTAAGCTCGAAGGAGTCTGGTAAGACTTGCAAGTGGCATGTCATGAGGGAGCATCTCCCTAGGCGTTTGGCTCATCCTTGGGCCCCTTCCAGCCTGCATTGTCCTCAGGACATCTCCATCTCCATCTCCATGGCACTTACTGGAAAGGTGTTTTGTTTCTTTGCAGGAGAGGGAAGAAACAGAAATCTGGCTTTCTTGAGCCATTTCCTTTATGAAAGATAATAATGATGGTGACAACTGACCCTTATGTGGCACTTACTGTGCCCTAGGAACTGTTCTAAGCTAGGAACTCCATGAGATAGGATGATTATTCTATTTCTCCTGACTTAGATGGAGCAGAGGAGGCAGAGAGAAACGAAGTGACTTGCCTGAAGTCTCAAAGCTCCTAAGTGGTGTGGCAGGATTCAAGCACAGGCAGTGTGGTTCTAGAATCTGTGTTCTTAAACATCTGCTCTGCTTTGTGAGGATTTGGAAGGGTCAAGTAAAGTCCCTTGAAATACTTAAAAAAATATTATATGATTTTTGTACAACTTTAGATTAATGGAAAAATTGAAAAATCTTAGAGTTACCAGCATCTTGAACTAGCATGATTCATTTGATGCAACTGATGGATCAGTATAGATGCATTACTATTAGTTAAAGTCCCCAGGTTACTTTAGTGTTCACTGTGTTGTGCTTTCTGCAGGGTTTAACAGATATGTAATCACCTGTAGCCACCATTACTGTGCCGTAAAGAATAGTTTCCCTGTTCTAACTGAACAGCACTTGATGTTGCTATTTGGGTGGCCCCAGGCAGAATGCACAGTAGCCTGTGCTGGGATGTGCATTTTGTTGTCACTTACAGTATGCATTATGCTGAAGTTTTCTGGTGACATGCACGTTTGCTTGCGCTTGCAGGAACACTGCATCCCGGGAACTAGACTGAACCACTGAAGACAGCAGAGGTGTCCTGCCCCCTGGCCTTCCTGGCCCATTGTCCTATGCCTTGACAGCTGGGACCATGACTTCAGTGGATTAAGTTCAGAGCCAAGTGCAGTCTTCCACCAAAAAGACTCAATCTTCTCGTTCCTATTCTCAGGATGAAGAAATTGCTGGCTAGGCTATTAGAGGAGAGGGTCTTCTTCAAAGCAAGCTGAAGAAATCAAGAGTCTGGACTCTCAGAATTCCTTTCCTAACTCTCGGTTGGATGCTCTGAATCTCAGTGGAGAAACAATGTTTTCTGGCTCTGTTTCTCTTGTCCCTCACTGTGTTGCAACTGCTAGTTACAGTATTGCATTTAGGGGAGTACATAATAATTATCAACAGTTTACAGGAAACCAATTGTCCAGTGATATTTGGCTTCCAACTTGGGGGTGGGGGATACACGACAAGATTTTTAATGCCCAGAGACAACTGCACAGGAGGCTGTTGGTGGTGCGAGGTGCAAATCCTACTTAGTACTCAGTGCCAGGATCACCAAGCATGGTCCTGATCATGTCCCTGTGGGACTCAGGGCTTTTAAAGTGTTCTTAGAGGTAGTATTCTTCCTATTTGCCTTGAATATAGTATGCTCCTCCTCAATTCTTAATTTAGAACAAGGTTTACAAGGGACTTTTGACATTGGTAGGTGTTGTCGACTATGATAGGGTAAATATTCCTGATCTAGGTTGCCACCTCCTTGTTTATTAACAAATTTAAATTTGCATTTGCTGTAGATTTATGTAAACAAACATGCAAACCAGTATGATGTTCTGAGGTTTTACTGCAATTGTGTGGGACATGATGCTCTCAGGAGAGTGAAAACTGAACACAGGGTTTGATTCTTGTTACCAGAGTTTTACACAAATTATTGCTTTCCATGATGAAACTTCCATGAGGCCAAATTTTCTGATTTGATAAAAGCATCAAAAATGTATGAATTGTCAAGATCATTGTAAAGTCATGTGTAGCTAATAAAAAAAGCATCAACACAAACAAATGAAGGTACAATTTTGTGACTTTCTTTGTAAAAATAAATGTAGACATATTGATGTGCTTTGCCCTCCTACAAAGGGGTTTGCCAAATGTCTGATGTAAATACAATTCTTTTGTATTATGTAAGATTTTAAATTCATAGGAATTCACCATGTAAAGTACCAAGTGGATTTTCAGAGTGAAAAGTCTAATGATTATTTTTAGTCGTTTTATTCTGTATATTAGTATTCCTGGAAGAGAGTGTTAGGTTTCTAAGGAGAGTTTAAAATTCCTAAGGAATTTCCAGGTATCACCGACAATGAGACATTCCTGGTCAGTAAGTGCCAAAGCTGCCCACATCAAAGCTTTCCCACATTTCTTTTAACTTAGCATGTTGAAGAGGAACATTTCAAGTAAGTGCTGCCTGAATGTTGGCAGGGCAGAGCCAGCAGTAAACAGGGAGGTGTGATAAAGATGAGAAAGCAGTGGTTTCTTAAGGGGCAGAAGGACTCAGGGAAGGGGGACTATTGTGATCAGATTACATATGGAAAGAGTTATTATTTTCTCTGAAATTGCTCAAATGTTGTAAATATTTACATATTCTGCGTTAAAAATAACTGCATGAAATACAAATGTGGTGTGTTTGGGCTTCAAATAGTATTTTAAATTATGACTTAGAGTATTTTACAGTTTTAATGTGTGTATTTATTTAAGGTTTTGCCAGGTTTATTATATTTGACATAGCAGTTAAAGTCTGACAATAAATGTGTGCATATTTATCTCTGTATAGGCTCTTTCTTAAAACTTTAATTGCAGCTGGGTGCAGAGGTGCATGCCTATAATCCTAGAGGCTCAAGAAGCCAAGGCAGGAGGAGGAGGAAGAGGATCACAAGTTCAAAGCCAGCCTCAGCAATGTAGCAAGATCCTATCTCAAAATACAAATAAATACATAAAAGGGCTGGGTGTGTGGCTCAGTGGCTGAGTGCCTCCGGGATCAATCCCTGGTATCAAAAAAGAAAAAAAAATGTATTGAAATAAAATGTACAAATGAAATATGCCTTTTTAAATTTTGCAAGATCAAGCAACCAGCAGCACCATCTAACTCCAGAATATTCTATCACCCCCCAAAGAAACCTGTCCCCATTAGCAGTTTCTCCCCATTCCTCTCTTCCTCCTGTCCCTGGCAACTACTAACCTAGTTTTGCACCTATGGCTTTGCCTATTCTGGGAATTTCACACTAGCAGACTCACAGGTGACTGTGTGTGTCTGGCTTCTTCCACCTGGTGATGTCCCCAGGCCCCCCTGCCGTGGCACGCATCGGGCACCTCCTCTGTGTCCTGGTGGAGTCACGTTCCATTGCAAGCACATGACACACTTTGCTTCTCCACTTGTCAACCCATGTGCCTTGGGTGGTCTTCTCTTTCTGGCTCTGTGACTAATATAGTTGTGAATGTGCAGGAGCATGTGTTTAGGTAGGCTTCATTTTATCCATTTTTGGGGCATATTGCTAGAAATGGAATTGGGTCATATGGTAACTATGTTTCATTTTTGAGGAAACACCAAACCCTTTCCCAAAGGGCCTGCATCATTTTACAGTCCCTCCAGTGATGTACAGGAGTTACAATTTCTCCACACTCTGAATAGCACTTGCTATTGTCATCTCTTTGATTGTCACCATCCTAGTGTGTGAGGTGGTTTACACAGAGGCCCTTGCTTCAGAACTTTATGGTATATGAAAAAAAATCATATCCTAAAAAATTCATTATGGCCAGAGAAATAAAGCCCCTTTTCTGAAGTCTTTGCCTGCTGCCAGTCTCAATTCTACATTGCTTATGCTAATCAGTTAATGCTCATTTAGACTTCAGACTTCATTATCTGTTAAGATTAGACCAAGAGTATTTTCTTTATTCCACCCCAAATATATATGTTCTCTCATCTGGAGCAGTGTTACTCCACAGGCCTGCTGTACACTGAGTTGAAAAACACCTGAAGGATCCACTGTTATCAAAGAATCAGAATATCTGAAATCTCCAAGAATATAGGGTTTAATTCTTGACCTGGTCCCTCTGGCTAAAACACTTATGGCTGACTATAAGAGTATCATAGGAAAGAACTGTTTTCCCTTGAATTTTATATTTCATGTTAGCTTAGAAGTATTATTTAAGAGAAAAATAAAAATAAAAATATGTTCTACTAATTAGGGTGCTGAGAAAACTGGAAATCCATATGCTGCATAATGAAATTAAACCCCTATCTCTCTCTCACCCTGCATGAAACTCAACTCAAAGTGGATCAAGGACTTAGGTACTAGAACAGAGACCCTGCACCTAATAGAAGAAAAAATAGGCCCAAATCTCCACCATGTTGGCTTAGGAACTGACTTCCTTAACAAGATTCCTAAACTGCAAGAAGTAAAATCAAGAAGCAATAAATAATATGGAATCAAACTAAAAAGCTTCTTCACAACAAAAGAAACAATCATGAACATGAAGAGAGAGCCTATAGAATGGGAGAAAATCTTTACCACCTGCACCTCAGATAGGGCATTAATCTCCAGGATATCTAAAGAACTCAAAAAACTTAACACCCAAAACCCACATAATCCAATCAATAAGTGAGCTAAGGAACTGAACAGATATTTTACAGAAGAAGAAATACAATTGGTCAACAAATATATAAACAAATGTTCAACACCTGTAACAATTAGAGAAATGCAAATTAAAACTACACTGAAATTTTTTCTCACTCTAGTCAGAATGGCAATTATTAAGAATACAAGTAAAAATAAATGTTGGTGAGGATGTGGGGAAAAAGGTACACTTATACATTGCAGGTGGAACTGCAAATGGGTGCAACCAATTTGGAAAGCAGTATGGAGATTCCTTAGAAACTTGTAATGAAACTACCATTTGACCCAGTTCTCCCACTCCTCAGTTTCTACCTAAATGTGACGCAGTCACATCAATGTTTATAGCAGCTTAATTCACAATAGCTAAACTATGGAACCAACCTAGGTGCCCTTCAACAGATGAATGGATAAAGAAAATGTGAGATATATATATATATATATACATATATATATATATATATATGTATATATATATAATGGAATATTACTCAGACTTAAAGAAGAATGAAATTATGGTATTTGCCAGTAAATGGATGGAGCTGGAGAATATTATGCTAAGCAAAATAAACCAACCCCAAACAATCAAAGGCTGAATGTTTTCTCCCCTATGTGGATGCTAATTCACAATAAAGGGAGGGGGCTAGTGAAGAATAGAGGTACTTTGAATTAGACAGAGGGGAGTGAAGGGAGGAAAGGGGGCATGAGGGTAGGAAGGACGGTAGAATGAATTGGACATCATCACCCTAGGTGCATATATATCTACACAACTGGTGTAATTCTACATCATGTACAACCAGGAGAATGAGAAGTTATACTCCACTTATGATGCATCAAAATGCATTCTACTGTCATGTATAACTAGTTAAAACAACAACAACAAAAAGAATGTAAAAGAACGAGTATAAAAAAGTTCATTGAGAGCCAAGAGAATACAGATAAACAGTTTAAATGAAATTAGGAAGACAGTGCAGGACACAGATAAGAAATTCAGCAGAGATTTTGAAAAGAACTAAGCAGAAATCCTAGAAATGAAGAGCTTAATAAATCAAATATAAAATACAGTTAAAAGCCTGAAAACAGACTAGTTTTAGCAGAAGAAATAATATCTGAACTTGAAGAACAATTTGTCCTAATATCCCAGATTTAAAAAAAATAATGGTGAGATCATTCAAACTCTTTGGGACACCATTCAATGACAGGCATCTGCATTTCTGGAATACCTAAAGCAAGGAGAAAAAAGTGAGGCTTGTGTAAAACCTGTTCAATGAAATACTAGCAGAAAATCTTTTGATCTTGGTGAAGACATGGATGTCCAAGTACTGGAGGCTTACAGGACCCCAAACAGATGTGGCCAGAATACATCTTGACCACAACATCCCAAAGCTCTTAAAAATAGAAGACGACAAAAGTTTTATAAAATCAGCAAGAGAAAAGTGCCAAAAAGAGTATCACCAATGAGATTAAAGCAGATTTCTCAGTATAAACCCTACAAGTGAGTGAGAAATGGAATGGCATGTGAGAAATCTTGAAAGAAAATAACCGCCAATCAAGGTTAGAATGTCCAGAAGGCTATGCTTCAGAAAGTGAGGGAAATAAGTCTTGCGACAAGAAAAAAAGGGAGGGAATGCAGGAACCCAGACCAGCTGTATGGAAGAAGTGAAAGAAAGATAGATACTATTGTGAAAGCATGTGACAGTGTAAGTCCCACAAGAAGAGGAGACAAAAAGGAGAAATAGAAAATAGCATTATTAATAGAGTGTACCATCAAATCACAAGAGGGAAGAGGAAAAAAAGATGTTTAAAGGACACAAATCCTTACGCATCAGTGATAGCCTTGAATGTAAGCGGACCAAGTTCTCCAGTTAGAAGATAGGGACTGGCTGAATTGATTGAAAATTAAAACCAAACAACACGTGGCCTACAAGAACCCACTTTACCCATAAAGACACACAGACTATAAGTGAAATGATGGAAGTGATATTCCAAGCACGTAGAAAACTAGTTACCTTAAGGCAAAAACTGTAAGAGGTAAAGTAAGTCACCGTGCAATGAGCATGGGATCAGTTCAACAAGATGTCAT
>NW_026000019.1:21262463-21305421 GCF_001458135.2 Marmota marmota marmota
TGACTTATTTTTCATTAGGCAAATTTGGAAAATGCCTGTTATCTTGAAGACATCTTGCTAGGGGGATGACAACTAACTGAGATGTTTACTCTTATTTAATTGTGAGAAAGGGAGGCATAATCTCTGTCCTCTAAGCACCTACATGCCTCTGATTTCAGTTTTACAGTTTCACTGGGAAGTGAACCTAACATCCACTAAGGTTTTCAGGTGCTGCTCTCAAAAGCCTGACTTCTTGAAGAGTCCCTGTCTTGTCTGTTTCTGGACTGTCCCCGGGGAAACCGCCCATCCTCTCCCTGCTGTCTATCACCAAGGAAGGCCACAGCTGTAACCAAGTACTCCATGCGCACCGCCCTCCAGCCTGGGCTGGAGAGAAGGCAGAGCAGGGCTGCCCTGAGCAGCTACTGTCTGCTTCCTGGACTCAGAGTGGAACACCAGCAGAGAGGCACACAGTGTCACTCCCCGTTGCCCCTGCAGGGCCCACCCCTGAAGGTGGGCAACAGTCTGCAGCAGGCCTTGGGTGTGCACTGCCACATGTGGCCAACTCCCTTGGCAGAACCATTCACAGCTACAACTCACAGGCACTGGGCAGCTTTTAAGATACACCTGTTTCAAGTTCAGGGGCCATGGACCGCCTCAAAGCAAGTGCGGACCAACTCGTCTGTGCTAACTCTCTGTGGCATCAATGGGTTGACATTTAAGTTTTCCTTCCTTCCAGTAAGGCAGCATGTGTTCTGTCACTGGATGTGGGATGCCATGCACAGTGGCAATTCCAGGAATCTTCTCTTCCAGCCCCTGGTCTTGCACTCTGATCCAATCTTTCATCCACAGTTAAGGAGATGCCAGATTCATTTTCTCACCAACTTGAAAGACAGTGGAGGGGGCACAACCTGGGAGGAAGAACCTCAGTAACTAAAACCTGAGAGCACTGAGCAGACACAGTGTCCTCCCTGCTGCTGTGAATTCCAGGGGACTGGATTCCACCATCACATTCCCTCAGTACTTGGGGAAAGAAGAGTGACAGCTGCCTGTCACCAGTGACCATTCCTTCCATGGAGACGTCCAAGCCTGACCTCTACTGTCCTTTCTTTCTTCCTGCCTTGGGTGATGAGGGCAGAGCCAGGGGCTGGAGAATAGAGTGTTAGTTACACCTGTGCCCTGCCCTGGGATGTGCCCTGCCCTGGATGTGGAACTTTAAGGACTTTGGGGATGAAAGTCACCTTTGTAAGGAGGATGCTTGTCTCCAAATTCTTAGCTTTTAGCCCAAAATTCAAAGAATAGAATCAAGGTCATGTGTTTTTCACGAGGGGTGAACTGGCTAAGACTCTTGTGTGAGTAGGTGAGAAAGGCAGTAGGATTGTTTTTTAAGTTTTTACCTGGGAGTCATTTCTGTACAAGATCTCAGTCTGATAACTTGAAAACTGCATGCCCTGCTGTGGGAATCAGTATGGGGCAAACAGGAAACAGATAACGGGCACTTAGGCTGGTTACAGTTATGCCACCAAGAGCCAGAGCCCCAGAGATACCTGACTCTGTGGGAAGTCAGAGTTAATGCAACGTGTAGATGTCTCCATTTGTGAATCTTCTACCAGGATCTCTGACTTTCATGTAAGTGGCTTTCTCTTCCAAAGTTTTAATTGTAAGTTATTTCTTTAACGTGTGGAGAATATATTGCTACAGAGGCAATGCTAGACATGATGGCTTGGTCTTCTTCAGTCTAAAATCACAGAGCCTCAGCTGATGTGTTTAGAATTAGGAGTGAAAAATAATAATTTGTATTCATATACAGGATGCTTCTGAGAATCTTTTAGATTGTTAGGTTCAAAAATCCGGGGAAAGGCAACAGATGATGAGCAGCTGCCCTGAGATGTGGACTGACAGGTGGCTGGGCATAGTTGGTGTCCCCAGCAGGCAGTTCAGCCCAGATGTCTGTGTTTGTGAGCAGCACAGTGAGGGATCGAGCCATGAGGCTCTGCATCCATAGCCTGCTGTGCCGGGGAATCTACCACGGTCGATTGAAACTGCACACCAAGCTAAAGGGGCCTTGGGGGCCTCTAGACACATAGGGGTCCACCTAACAATTGCATAATATATTTCAAAACATAGTTTTGGGGATGGGAATCTTCCTTTCCCGTTACTTTAAAAATTGAAATTGTCTACTCTTTGTTGATGCCATTTCTCTTTTCTATTTTTAGGCACGAAATCTCAGATACGGTAAGTTTTATCAGTGAGTAATTTCCATATTTGTTGATCCTTTTTCTAAGTAGAAAATGCTTCTTAAAATATTTTTTATTGTTATGGCTAGTCACATTAATTCCATGGTTAACACCATGGGAGTCTCATCTAAATGAAGTTTTTAGGTAAAGTAATAAATTGCTAGCTTCTTAAAATTTGGGTGTCTTTTTTTTTTTTGGTGCTTATAAAGCAAAATATATGAATGTGTAAATAACTCTCTATTAGGAAGAATCGTTGTGTAAAGGGAGCTTTTCCTGATTGTCCCTGAAGTTTCTTTAAGTGTTAGAAGCATTGTGTTGTTTTTTTCTGTTCTGTGTGAACACACATGGAGACTTCACATGGTCACTGAGAAACACTCCATCCCACAAGCATTTATTAAGCAACTAGTATACATCACGCCTTAGGAAGAAAGTACAACCCCAGACCCCGAATTTAATATATTAAATCTTTTTTTTCTAACTCTGGTATTGAAACTCTAGTGCTTTAATTGGAGAAATATTGCAGAATGTTGAGAAGAGTTGAGGACACATAGAAATTCATGGCAGCACTGATGACGGCCGGAGATTTCAGGTTTACGAGTTTAGTGGCTTGCTTTGGAATTTTAGAGAGGCGAGTGTAGGAAAAAACAACTGTGGAGATGAGACTTGGTGAGGTACTCAGTGCCCAGCTGGACAACACAGCTGCTTTTAAAATGCTGTGTGAGGGCTGGGGATGTAGCTCAGTTGGTAGAGTGCTTGCCTCCTATGCACAAGGCCCTGGGTTCAATCCCCAGCACCACAAACAAACAAACAAAAATGCTGCAAATGAAGCCAGATGATTCCTGAAGAAGCTGGGCCTTGCTCAACCACCCTACCAGCCACCAATCATCACTGAGAAAATCTTAGCATTCAGGGGGCTGTAGCTCACAGTGCAGCAGAGAAGCCGGGGAGACAGGGCACCAAGGCCAGATCCGGAAGCTGTAGATAAGGCACACTAGGAGCGGGGTCTCATGCTGAGCTCTGTGGGATGTCACCAGGGACACTGATGCAGTGTGTGCATCTCACATCTTGTGGGGATCACCCTGCCCGGAGTGCAGACCCAGAGGTGGGTGAGTCTGAGGCAAAAACACCAGTCTGGAGACATTGGAGTTATGAGGTTAAAGCTCAGGGTGCCTGTTTAGAGAAACCACAGTGAGGCTGGACTCATGAGGCGACAAGAGGTAGGATCAACTGAATGTGGTGCATAATTGGTAGAGAGACCACAGAGAGAGAGAGAGCCAGAAGAGTCAAAGAGGCTGCCTGAGTCCAACCTGGGAACTACTGGGGGTGGTGGTGTTTACCGCTGAGACATGAACATAAGAGAAGGAGCAATTGGGGACGTGAAGATCTCAAGCTCAGGTTTGTACATGCTGAGCTTCAGGTGTCTGAGGGTCACCCACAGTGTGTTGGTTCTCTCCAGCACAAAGGGCAGGAGATATGGATTTGGGGGTTCTCTCATTTCAGGAGGTGACGGCCATCACAGGAGGGTGCACAGTAACCCAGGGACAGTGGGAGCGTGGGAAAGGAAGAGGACCTGGGAGAGGGTGGCAGCCAGAGGAGCATCAGTATCTAAGTCAGCTAAGGAAGGAGGAGAAGGAGACGGGCCCAAGCAAGGGGAGGGAGACTCAGGGGCCACAAATCTAGGGAAGAAGAAAATGGAAATAGTCTCAATGTGGCTGGAAGAACAGCAAGTTTCTAGGGGCTATAACATGGCATCCCTGGGAGAGCGTTCCCAGTGCAGACACAAGATGAAGTCAGAGGGCAAAGGCTGAGGAGTCATTGGGATGAGGAGGGGAGGTGGAACATGTGTTTATGTATTTAAAGTCTGGCTCTGAAGGAGGGTTGTGGGGTAAGTGAATGGGGACATAGATCAGGGGCTCCCTTCTATTTTGGCATTGTGGTGTCTCCTACATGAAAGATGCAGTTTTCCCTCCGGTGCACCTGGAAGTATTTCTTTGTGATTAAAAACTTTTTCTGCTCCCTTTTGCCCCATACTCATCACCCTATCCCCAGCCCACTGTTCTTGTGTGTGTGTGTGCGTGTGTGCGTGTGTGTGTGTGTGTGTGTGCTTTTATCTTTTGGATTGGTGCTGGTTGATTTTGGTGCTGGTGCTTTACCCCGGCTACATCCCAGCATCTCACTAAGGTGCTGAGGCTGACCTTGAATTTGCTGTCCTTCTGCCTCAGCCTCCTCAGTCACTGGGATCACAGCCATGTGTCACTGTACCCTGCAGCTCAGTCTTTTGCTACCTTCTCTGTGGGGACTCTCAAGTCCATAGAGTAAAGGACGGTTCTGGAATGATACCTGACTTGCTCAATCCTGATTCTTTGTTTCCAGTTTCAATTCAGTGTCTTGCATGTCCACACACACTTAAATACAGTAAAAGTTGACACATGTGTGACTACAGACTCAGTTTTAATGAAGATCAAACCTCATGCCCTCTGTCCTCCATATATCTGAGGGGCGACACTCACATAGAAAATTTGTAAAATTGATGGTATCATTGCTCTCCAACTGCAGTAAATCAAAGGGCTCTGCTCACGCTGAAGGGTCCCACTGCACTGTAGCTCACCTGTGTAAGGGAGGCCCTCCTATCCAGCCACCTGCAGCCTGCCCGCCTCCTCGGCCATCTCCCTTCTCAGCTGGCCAACTTCCACACGCAGCATCTCAGCACTAAACAAAGGAAGGGACACGGTGATGGCCAGAGCTGTTTGGAAGTCGTGGGTCTGTCTCTTCCTGTCTCTTCCTGTGAGACCCATCCACACGTCTGAGTCCCTGCTTCTTTCTGAGCACCATTGTTAACACACAAGAAGCCTCACTGAAATGCTGGCTGCAGGTGGCATCTCCTCAGCTGTGCAGGAGAGGGACTCCCTGACTCCTGCTGAATGCCCCTTCCCCTGCCCCAGGTCTCCTACCACCTCCTGCTCCAGCCCTTAGACTCCTGGCAGCACCCCCCTCGCCCTCCTTCTTCACTAGCTCTCACCTTGGCCAGCCAGAGGCAGTCTCCCCTCCCTGGCGTCCCTCTACAAGGTCAGTCTGTACCGGGCAATTTTGGACTTAAGTATGATCTAAACTTCTAACCCAGTCTGTTTTTAAAATTGTAATATGTTCTGATTTCTTTCCAATAAAATTGGATGCTCCTTAAAGGCAGAGATTGTGCCAGATCTTCAGAAAGTCCAGTTGGTTGCTTGACCCTCGGTAGATGTGTGTCCAAATGAATCAGAGAGAGCATCAGAAAGTGTGCCCTTAGGGCAAGTTGCAGCAAACCTCTCTCCATGGCATGCGATGAGACTTCACCTGATCAGGGCTGGATTCTCAGGAGACAACAGGCCCCATCAGAACCTAGTCAGAAATACCTCCTTGCCCCATGGCCAGACCAGCCTCGCTATGACTTTGTGCCTCTTAAGAGAAGCAGCTTTGGGTAAGGATTGCACTTTCCCTTCCAGAGTCATTTCAGGTTCTTCATTACAGCAGAGGCTAGTGCCAGAGGCTCTCCATCTTGCACAGCTGCAAGGATGTGTCATCCACATTCATGTGGCTCCCGGGGCACCCTGAAGTTGTGCAGTGCACGACCTGCACAGACTCACTGCCTGCTCTGGCAGCCCTCACTCTGAGTGCTGTTCACTGGGACATCAGGGCCAAGGACCCCAGTGGAGACTGCTTTGGGGAGTAAGATGTGTGTGGTCTAGAAAGTTATCCGCAGGCGTCCATGTTTCCCCCAGTTCCTGCTCTCTGACAGCTGACGTGCCTCTTGGCTGCCTCTCTTCTCCCTCTTGACTTGGCCATTGTCCACAAGTGCCATGGAACAGACAGGAAGAAAATCTGCCATCACCAAGCAGCCACAACCCATGGAGGGACAGGGAAACAGGAGTGATCGCGAAACTCCACCTCCCTTTGTCCCGTGGTCCTGCTGATCTCGTGGGCTCCCAACATCTCCTGAGGCACGCAGCCTCCCTGGGGGCCCTGAACAGAGTGTGGCTGGACTGGGCTTTCCCTGCATCTGGGCACAAAGCTTGTCCTAGTGCAGTTCTGCTAGTGGTGTGTCCAGTGCTGATGGATTAGCAGTAGTCGTCTCCATGGTGATGATAAGAGTGTGGTCATTTAAAAATATGATTATCTGAAACTGATCTTAGTCAGCCTCCAAAGGCTTCAGGAGAAAGCTGCCTTTTCCTGAGAAGCCTTCAAGGGAGAGGTGAGAGTCCACAGTGTGGGAGGAACTGAAGGAGTGCTAGTGTGGAAGTGAGGGTCTGTGTAAGGAAACTTAGCTTCTGTGAGGACCTGAGAAGGAAAGAAGAGAGAAAGAAAGAAATGTAGACATAGGTAAAAAGCACTGAAGGGTTGACTCAGACATTCAGAAATGAAAAACAAAACAGACTCTGGTTAAATATGGGTTATGAAAATGTTTCAGGAAAGCCCCCTCCTTTGCTGTTTTTCTTCAGTGTGAACTTATCTCTTTTATTGTTATTTTTTTTAGTTGTGCATGAACCTTTATTTTTATTTATTTATATGCCTCCCGCATGCTAGGCAAGCGCTGTTCCACTGAGCTACAACTCCTGCCCCTCTTTTATTCTTAACAAAAGTATGAGTCAAGGATATGATCAAAATGCCCATGAACTCACAAAGATAAGTTAGAGACTGGAATGGGAAAAGCTCCTGGTCTAAATGCTTTTACAAATGTGGGTTTGAATCAATTCTGACCTCTCAAAAGAAAGCAAACTCAGTTTAGTTTCGTCAGTGCTACTTTGATCAAACCCTAATGCTGGGCTGGGTTCGTGGCTCAGTGGTGGAGTGCTTGCCTCACACATGTAAGGCACTCGGTTCCATTCTCAGCACTGTATATAAATAAATGAATAAAATAAAGATCCATCAACAACTAATTTTTTTTTAAATATTAAAAAAACACCCTCATGCAGATTGGCAGTCCCGGGTCAGTGCTGAGGAGCCCAGTGCTGTCCACTGGGCTCACTTGTGTGACTGTGCTGGCTACTAAGCCAGGGCATCTTCAGGGCAAGCTCATACATTAATGCACCTTCATAGTGTCTTTTCCTTTGTTTCACCTAAACTTTTGTGGAAAATTTTGAAGATCTAGCCATGATACTCAGGACCATGAGATCACTCTAACTCTTCCCATTTGGGCTCCTGGGTAAACTTGGATCATGTCGAATAGAGCATGCCCAGAAACACTGGCATCCACTACCTTAATGTGTCTGTCATTTTAACCTTTTACTATGTGCTTTATGACCTTGAGCTTGAAATAGAGCCCTTTATGATTCAAAGTAACTTTAAAATTAAAGGGAGCTTCCTGATAATTGCTCTTCTGCATCTGGAGTTTCCTCCTGCTGAGAATGGAAACAGAAGCCACCAGGGAACCCCCGCAGATGCCCAGGAAACGCATTGTGTCAAGTTTCTCATTGGCAGACCCACTGCATCTATGTATGGCCCTTTCCTGCCTCCTGTCCCCCTGTATTCCCCTTCTCTTATACAAGATGTTCACACACCTGAGCCCCCCAGAGACTGAGGTTGGAGACAGACCCTCCCTGTCTCAAGGCCGACTTTGAATATGCCTATTTTTCTTCACCAAAATTTGTCTGATGAATTTTAGTGGAGTCCAGTGGTGGAAACTTTGTTCCCAGTAATAGTTTTTGTTAAGCATCAGGGAGAAAGAGTCCCCCACCCCTGGGCCCAGCAGTCTCCATAGAGGAGACTAATGACACTGAGGAAGAAAGGGGTGGACTGCTCACGGCTAGAGGAAAGTGCAGTGGGAATTTCCGGGGAATCCCAGGAGCTGCCTGGACATCTTCCATCCCAGTTACTCCCTTCTTTACCTCTGCAGCATCAAATGCCTGTACAGTTTTGTTGGTGAAAGAGGAAGGTTTCAGAAAACAGATGGGTTCCAGCCTGGAGAGCCACTGTAGGGTGCCCCTGAGAATTTGATCTGCACTATTAGCACCTGAAATAAGCCCTTCACCCTCCATTGGGTAGCCATTTGGGGGCTTCACCTGGGAATGTGTATAAAATGCTGACAGCCAAATTCCCAGCTGTTTTGTCTTTTTGAGGAGAACCATGTGGTTTGATTTTGGTTTCATTTCTTGTTTTTCTCCATGATTAAAAAGGAGTTAGTATCCACTGTAACACTGCATGTCTGTACATCTAAAAGCACACTCTGATTCAGGCAGCTGTTTTGTTTGTTACTTGACAACTGACTTGAAAAAGGCCAAAATGTGATGGCTGCGGGACAGACTTATCTGCATAAATCTTCAGAGGAACATACCCCACTCCCCATTCCGGCCACTTGTCCAGGAGGAGTAAGTAGTTATGGCCTGGTCTCCCCGGTACCTTGAGCTGGCACACATACCCCTTGGTGTATAGGGCTTTCTTAGATGCAAAGAAGGAATCTTCAGCTCATAGTGAAACATTAGGGAGGACTTCCTAAAAGCAGCATATTTAACTGACCAACACTTTTGACATTTCATTAGCATGACTGTTTCTTCAGTCATCAGAAAAGCCTCTAAAAAAAAAAAAAGCAAAACTTAATTAAAACACACCAGAGCAAACAGCCCAGGGTCCTCGAAATCTCTCTCCCTGGGATACCCAGGATAACTTTAGTATGAACTCCTATTTTGTTTACTTTGTTTAATACACTTTTTGATTCTATGTACGTAAATTGCTTATTTTGTTTTATTTTCAAAACACCCTTATTAAAAAAGATTCATGTTAATTTAAAGACTCTGTTTGTCATTGCTTAAAAAATGAAATGAATGTTAATTAGCTTCCAGTGAAAACTAATTGCAAGCCTGTTTTCATTTGATTTTAATGTTCCTTCTAAAAAATTCTCTGGAAACAAATATCAGTCCCTTTTTTAATGTAGAGTAGAAAATGAGTTTATGTGGTGTTGCTTGTAGAACAACTCAGAAACTTTCCATTTATGGTTTCTGTACAAACTACCTGTGTTTTACTTTTCTAATCAGCGAAGTGTTTCACTTCTTTCTTTTATAAAATGCCCCTCAAAGTGATTAAATGTCTCTTGTGCTCTGATGATATCCAGAGCCTAGTTTGCTGCAGTTAAATGTTGTAGAATCTTTTTCACTAGAAAAAGGACTATTTCTTTTGGCAGTGAATGTAGATCTATGTTTCTAATTTGATTTCATATCTGTTTACTTCTTCTGGATTTGTATGACTTTTAAATGTCTTTTACTTTCTACCTAAAGACATAGGATAGTAATGTCTTTTAATGCTTTTATTTTTTGTGCATTATAATTATACATAACGGTGGGACTCTTTGTTACATATTGGTAAATGTGCACAATAGACCGATATGAATCGTTCAGCGGAATCCCCAGGTCTGCCCTGTTGCTTTTCCTCCTCTCTCCCCTGGGGCCTCTCTTCCACTTTACTGGACTCCTTTCAGTTTTCATGATAGCCCACCTCGGCTTCTTTCCCTTTTTCCTCTCTAGTTCCACATGTGAGAGAAACCCTACAAACCCTGACTTTCTGAGTTGAATTATTTTGCTTAACATAATGTTCTTAAGTTCTACCCATTCTCCTGCAAATGACATAATTTCATTTTTCTTAATGACTGAATAAAGCTCGTGTGTGTGTGTGTGTGTGTGTGTGTGTGTGTGTGTGTGTTTGCTTAGAACTGCTTTAGCTATTCTGGGTCTTTTATTCTTCCAAATGAATTTGAGGGTGGTGTTTGCTAGTTCTGTGAAGACTGATATTGCTAGGTTGATGGGGATTGCATTGAATCTGTATATTGCTTTTGGTAATATGTCCATTTAGCAATGTTAATCCTGCGTATCCATAAACATGGGAAGTCTTTCCATCTTCTTTTGTCTTCTTCAGTTTCTTTCCTCAATGTTCCATGGTTTTCATTGTAGAAGTCTTTCAGCCCCTTGGTTAGACTTATTCGTAGATATTTTACTTTATTGTTTTGAGGCTATTGTGAATGGGATTGTTTTCCTGGTTTCTTTCTCAGAAGATATCATATAGGTATATAGGAAAGCTATTTATTTTTGTATGTTGATTTTGTAACCTACTTTGATGAATTTATTTATTTTGCAGTCTTTTGGTGGAACTTTTTGGACCCTTCTAAGTATAGGATCATATCATCTGCAAACAGTGATGTTTGACATTTTCCTTTCCTATTATTATCCTTTTTATTTCCTTCTCTTGCCTAACTGCTCTGGCTAGAATTTCTAGTAATATATAAATTGGAGTGGTGATAGTGGGCATCCTTGTCTTGGTCCAGATTTTAAAGGGAATGCTTTCGTTTTTTTCCCAGTTACTATGATGTTGGTTTTGGGTTTTTCATATATAGCTTTTATGATGCAGAGCTAGGTTCATCTATTCCTAGTTTTTCTTCAGTATTTTTACTGTGAATGGATGCTGAAATTTGTCAAAGGCTTTCTTTGCATATATTGAGATGACTAAGATTTTTTGGTCCTTAATTCTATTTATGTGATAAATTACATTTATTGATTTCCATAGATTAAAACATCCTTACATCTCTGGGGTAAAACCAATTTTTACATGAAGTAAAATCTTAATATGTTGTTGAATACTATTTACTAATATTATATTAAGGATTTTTGCATCTAAATTAATCAGGGATATTGGTTTGTAGTTTTCTTTCCTTGATATGTTATTATCTAGTTTGGGTATGAGTATGATACTAGCTTCATGGAATGAATTGGAAGTGTTCCATTCCTTTCCATTTTGTGGAATGATTTGAGGAGCATTGGCCTTAGTGCTTCTTTATAGGTCTGGTAGAATTCAGCTGAGAATCCATCTGGTCCTGGGTTCTTATTTTTGGAATTTTTTTTTATTACTGGTTTATCTCATTGCTAGTTATCAACGTGTTTAATTTTTCTATGTCTTCTTGATTCAATTTTGGTAGATCATATGAGTCTAGAATTTTATCCATTTCTTCTATTTGTTGGGGTATAATTTCTCAAAATGGTCCCTAATGATGCTCTAAAATTTCTGTGATGTCTGTGGTAATATTTCCTTTTTTATCTTTAATTTTATTAATTTGGGTCTTTCTCTTTTTCTTTTGGTTAGTTTGGCTAAAGCTTTATCAATCTTGTTTTTTTTTTTCTTTTCAAAAAAAACTTTTTTTATTTCATAGATTCTTTGTATTATTTTAAAATTCTTTCTCTTATTGATTTTAGCTCTAATTGTAAGTATTTCCTTCCTTTTTACTGGTTTTGGATTTTTTTTCTTGTTTTTCTAGGGCCTTGTGATGCATCAGTAGTTTTTTTTTTTTTTAATTTGGGATCTTCCTGATTTTTTAATGTAAATACTCATAGTTGTAAATTTATTCTTAGAACCACCTTCATAGTATCCTAGCACATCTATTACGTTGTGTCACTATTCTTGTTTGATTCTAAGAGTTTTAAAATTTCTCCCCTGATCTCCTCTATCCATAATTTAAAAAATGAATTGTTCAAATTCACATGTTCATATGCTTCCTGTAGCTTTGTGGTTGTTGATTTTTAATTTTATTCCATTATGATTTGATAAAATGCAAGGGATTATTTTGGTTTTTTTATTTAGTAAGAGTTGCTTTATGGCTAAAAATATGATCTGTTTTGGAGATTATTCCAGGAGTAGCTGAGAAGAAAGTTAATTCAGCTGTTATTTGATGAAATATTCTGTAGATGTCTGATTTGTAATACTTTTTAGGTGAAAAGAATTTTAACTGAGTTTATGTCTGGATGACTATCTATTGGTGAAAGGTATGTTGAAATCACCTAATATTATTGTACTTGGGACTATCTGAGTCTTTAGGTTAAGTAGTGTCTGTTTTATGTAATTAAGCACACCAACATTTGAAGAATGAATATGTACTATTGTTATATCTTCTTGTTGGATTGTTCCCTTTACCATTATAAAGTGACCTTCTATGTCTCTTCTGATTAATTTTGGCTTGAAGTCATCTTTGAGTTCAAGCTATCTATGAGTTGCCACTACTGCTTGTTTTTTTTTAATTGTGTTTGCACAATATATCAATTTCCATCCCTTCATTTTCAACCTTTGCCTAAGGTGAGTCTCTTACAAACAACTTAAGTTGGTTGGTTCTTGTTTTCTGGTTCATTCTACCAGCCTGTGTCTTTTAATTTGAGCATTTAGATCATTCAGAGTCAGGTTATTATATAGAGATGTTTATTAATTCCTGCTATTTTGATTTATTTCTAATGTTTAATTTGGTTTTAGTTTTCATTTGCTTACTACTCTTCAAATGATATTTGTCCCTTTGCAAGATCTGGAGTTTGTTTTTGATTTTCTCATTGTGTAATATTTATTTAAGTATTTTCTGTAGTAGTGACTTAGTAGTATTCCTGGATTCTTTAAACTTTTGCTTATATTGGAAGGTTTTTTTTATTTCCTTTTTAATTCTAAAGGATAGGTTTGCTGGATATAACAAACTTGACACAGTTATTTTGTTTCAGAGGTTGGAGTACATCATTCTGAGTCATCCTGGACTTTAGAGCTTGTACTGAGAAATTAGCAGTAATTTTGATTGGATAGATTCTAAATGTGACCTGACATTTTTCTTCTGAGACTTAAAGTTCTGTTTTTGTTGTGTATGCTAGGAATTTAAATTATATTGTGTCATGAGTCCTTATTTTTTCGTTATTGGGGAGTGATTCCAGGAGAGTTTAACCACTGAGCCACACCCCTATCCCTTTTTTTATATATTTTATTTTGAGATAGGGTCTCACTGAATTACTTAAGGCCTTGCTAAGTTGCTGAGGTTGGCTTTGAACTTGTGATCCTCCTGCCTCTGCCTCCAGAGCCATGGGATAACAGGCATGCACCATCATGCCCAGCTGGAGTGCTTTTTGATCTTGTCTATTTAGGGTTTTGCATGCCTCCTGTGTTTGGATGTTGATTTCATTCCCAAGGTTTGGGAAACTTTCTGTTACTGTTTCCCTGAATTAACCCATTCCATTTGCCTACATTTTCAACCCTCTTGGTTACAGTGATTCTTAAATTCAGTCTCTTAATATTGTCCCAGTGTTCTTATATATTATGGCCATGTTTGTTTATTTTCTTTTCTTTAATACTGTCTGTGTTCCAAGTCAGTCACTTTGTCTTCTGTGTGGTCTGCTGTATTAGAGAGACTTTCAACTGAACATTTTATTTGACTTATTGTACCTTTCATTTCAAAGATTTGTTTGCTTTTTCAACGTTTCTATCTCATTGCATTTCTCATTCTTAACCTGTACTAGCATCCTTAATTGAATCAGTTATTTTTAAGTGTTCTGTTGGAATTCATTGATAATTTTTTTTATAATAATTCTTCTGAATTCTTTATCAGGTATTTCCTCAACTTAAATACCTTGGAGTCAGCTGCTGGTGTCATGTTACTTTGTATTTTCATATTTCTTATATTCCTGTGATGGGTTTTGTGCATCTGTCGGAATATGTTTCTCTTCTATGCTTTAGGTATAGACCTTTTTGGGATGCAGCCTTCTTTTGGCAAAGTGTTAAGGTATATTGTGTGTGTGTGTGTGTGTGTGTGTGTGTGTGTTGTGAAATTTTCAATGTATTTCCAAGTAGATTTTATAGTATAGTTTCCTTGCCTTTTTTTTTTTTTTTGGTAATGATTAGTGTATTTTGATACAGTCTGTATTGTGTCAGAGCTTGAGGATACCACTGTCCTGGTTGGTCTCACAGGAGTGGGATCTTTCTTTTTGATCTGGCAATTGTGTTGTATACAGCAGGCTATGCAAGGCACACGTGTCATGATTGCTCTTCTTCAGTTAACAACTCTGTACATTCTACAAAGGAATGGTAACAGCCTTAATTGAGACTGTTCATAGGTGTGGTTTCCATAGGCTATACTAATTCTGTTTTTGCTGTACGAATAATGTCCATGAGTGGGACCTGAGTGCCCCACGGAGCCATTCTTACTTGGGGCCTGGTCATTGGTTTGGGGGTTTTGTCTAACCTATTCTTTGTATTCAAGTGTCCTTGAAATTTGAGTATGGTTAATTTGTGTGGGGAATAAGGTGCTATCTCTTGGCTGGGTTTTGGGTGAAGTTCAGCAGAAAAGTCTCTACCCTTGAAACTTGTAGTGTCCCAGGAGATTCCCAGCACCTCATAGAAGGGGAAGGGACAAATAATAGCAGCAAATAACTTACAATATTAATATAAATTCCTAGTGCCTCCTATAATAGCTAAACACTAATTATAACAAAACCAGGAATGGTGGGACCAGAAATTGACAGCAGAAACAATAACAGTTTTGAACTAGATCTGGCACTAGAGTGAACAGTAGGGGTCTACTGTGCCATCCTCAACAACATGGATGGCAGGGCAGGACAAAAGGTCAGAATGTTCAAAATTGTGAACCGAGAGAAAGCAGAAGAGATGTAGCAAGTGATGGCTATAAAGACAGAGGAGAAAAAATAAATAGGAGGAACAAAGTAAATAGAAAGAGAGAAAAAGAGAGAACAAGAGCATTTGGCCAGTAGAGGGATAAGAAAGAAGAGAAAGAAAAGCAATTAACTGAAAAAATAAATAATACCTCTAACCCTAAAAGACAAAACAGTGAAACAAACAACAACAACAGCAAAACAAATAAAAATGATTAAAAAGGAAACTTATCTAGCTATATAACTCCACAAGCAAGTCAACACAGCAACAACAACAACAACACACACTCACAATCTTGATCAAACATGAAATGGTTTCTCCACTGAGGTGGTCAGAACTGTGGCAAGGATGGATGCCAGAATTGTCTTTTCTGTTTTTTTCTTGAGCTATGTACCCCTAAGAACCAGGGATGGGGGTTGTTAAACCCTTCCTCTTTTTGAGTTACTCACTAAGCTGCCGGCTGGACAGGCCTGGAGCTGAGGCTGGTATAAGGTAGGACATAATGGGAAGTACTGTCACTTGGAGTGTGGTCTGGACAGACCAGATTGGTGCACTCCCAGGGCGGGGTTGGTGCAGAGTTCTAACTGAAAGGTCCTGTGGCTGGAATTTAGCTTTATTCAGGCCTTTGGATTTGGTGTTATCTTTTCTGCTCTGAGATTAGATCAGCACAGCCCTAGGCA
Source organism: Marmota marmota marmota (assembly GCF_001458135.2). Lineage (NCBI taxonomy): Eukaryota > Metazoa > Chordata > Mammalia > Rodentia > Sciuridae > Marmota > Marmota marmota. The sequence continues at coordinate 21,277,777 of NW_026000019.1, forward strand.
GGCAGATGCCAATCTCTACTGGGCATCTAGATCTCAATGGCCTCCCGAGATCTGCACTTGTAGGGCAGGGGAGTCAACCCTCAACAGGCCTCCCACGTTTCAACACCCACAAGTGTGGCCTTCCCAGGCTCAGTCCCCATGTTTACATACACCCACGAGTTCAGACCCTCTTCAGCAGCTGGACTCAAAGGGAAAGTGAGTTATACTCTCCTCCGAGTTTCAGACTTCAATCCCCTGGGTCCAGGCTCTGGGCCTGCTTCACTCACTTTCTGCTAGGTACTCCTGGCCACACGGCTGGCACCTGCCAGCACAGCATGGCAGTGTTTGCTAGGGTTTCCTGGTTCCCCGGCAGCAAGCTGCAGTGTGGCCTCAAGATGGCTCCTACCTCACCTCTCCACTTGCCAATTGAGAAACAGAACACTTTTCAAATAGGAGTGCAGCCTCCAGACCAGCTAAGTTCAGGCTGCTTTTCTGTTCTACAGGTTTTTCTGTGCCCATTTTCTTTTGTTTTCTGTTTATGGTATCCCTCCCCCTGATGTGACTGGCAGGGCTGCCGCTGCTGGCTTGGCTCCAGTGTACTCTTTCATGTCCTTTATTCAATGCGTCTGAATTTCTGGGTCTCTAAGAGTCTCTGTCCAATATTGAATTTCAATGCATTCCCTTTTTCACCCACCTCACTGAGAACTAGTACACCTGCTGCTTGGATTCTGAGCCACAGAGAGACTGGAAAGTCAAACTTCCTCTAATCTAACATCTTGAATCTCTTAAGTTTGGGAGTTTATTGTTAAAATCTTACATTGAAAGATTTTTAAGGATTGATGTATGTCTCTCTTATAGACAGGAGTCTTGAAAAATAATGAGTATTAGCCAGGTGTGGTGGTGTACACCTATAATCTCAGTGATTCAGGAGGTTTGAGGCAGGAGGATTGCAAATTCAAGGCCAGCATTAGCATGGTAGTGAGACCCTGTCTCAAAAAATAAAAAGGTCTGGGATTGCAGTTCAGTGGTAAAGAGTCCCTGGATTCGGGGCTGAGGTTGTAGCTTAGTGGCAGAGCACTTGGTGCTGGGTTCAATCCTCAGCACCACATAAAAAATAAAATAAAGGTCTTGTGTCTTATCTCCTTATATCGCCTGTAGACCTCACAGTTCCTGGTCTCTAAACTGTATCTCACTCACCCTTTCCCTTTCTACTTCCTAACAGGGACCTTTGTTTCCAGAGGTCTTGTGGGTTGTGCTCTGGGGGCTGCGCACCTGTCTTGTAGAGCTATTTTGTACTGGGAAGTCACTATGCTGGGTTAACAGCTGCTGGGAAGAGCGGGGAATTGGGGATTATAGGTACCTGCCCAGCCGGTGTTCCAAACTGGGAGTTGCCCCAACTAAAGATGACAACAAAGGTGACCCAAGATGGAGACGGCTGCTTTCAGCAATGGGAGTTGGGTTGGGTTGTGGGGGCTAGGCAATGGCATTGGGTGACGTGTTCAGAGATGAGCTCTGTGGCGTGCAGGGTTGTGGCTGTCGGCTGTCTTCAGTTCCTATGCAATGTCTCCAGTGCAGGCAGGCTGCCCTACGTAGGAGACTATGGCAGTGGCCGCAGAATCCCAAGATGGAGGTGATCTGGGGAGTCCCACATTGGTAAATGGGGGTCCACACAGGAGTGGCAGCCAGAGTTCCTGTGTGTGGGTAGCAGCCGAGTGTTCTGCATGGGATCAGCGTCTGGGATTCTTGCTCAGGAGGATGGCCAGGAGTCCTGTGTGGGTGCTGATTCCAGTGGTCCCGCTCAGGCACCCGGGAGCCCTGTGTGGGCGAGTAGTTGGGGGTTCTGCTCTGATGCTTAGAACTGGAACCCTGCTCGGGAGCAGCTGTGGGGGTCCCTCTATCACTCCCAGAGAAGCAGTATTCCCAGGTCATGGAGTGACCAATGCTCCTCCCTCTAGCCTGCAATCTTGGATCCCTGGGATCTGTTTTATTGATACCAATATCTAACACTTTAAAAACCCCATAGTCTGGATACAATGGTGTAAATCATGATTACTATCTTGACATACTGTCAAGGCAACTAAATATTTTTGGTAGGTTGTTAAGCTCTCTATGTAATAATAATCTTCTGTATTATTCTTGTCATTTTAGATAACATGAGCCATGTCTCTAGTTAAGGGGCAAACTTTATTCATCTGCTATCTCAAGAAGAATTTAAGGTTAAAAGTTTGGGTATAAAACATGTTCAAGACTGGCTATTTTAAAAGGGGTTTCTCAGTTATACTGTATGCATTGCAACTTGGCTTACAAAGAACATTTAAATATATACACACATACCCATGCATACATATATGTATGTATTCTTAATTGGTAAATAAACATTGATTCTTATAGCCTGTATTAAATTTTTTTTTCTTTTACAATTCCATGTAATGTACCTAAATTCTAAAGATGAAAATGTGAGGATTAGTTTTCTACACAATGAAATTAACCTTAGTGTGTATCAGGTCGCTAGCTAACAGACAGTCTTTGATACAAATCTCTGACAGACTACTTCTAGAGACAAGTTGGTTTTCTTTGATTAGATAAATATATTAGAATTAAAGAGATTATCAACTCAAATCTACTATGCTGACTGGATTTGCTTTGTTCTTATTATTCTCTGTCTTTCAGAGCTTTTAAATATTTCAGGCTTTGTTTCCTTTAGGAACAAGTATCTGGATCCTCACACGGTGGAGTTCCATGATGGGATCTACACACCAATACAACAATAAACTGTCGCCAGGTGTCATGACACCACAAGGCCGCAGGGTGGAGGGATAACCCAAACAGGGGCAAACTGAAACAGAGCCCCTTTAAAACTAAAAGCAACTTTAAACAGAACTTCCTGATAACTGCTTTTTGGCATGTGGAGTTTCCTCCCGCTGAGAGTGGACATGGGAAGCCTCCGCCTAGCTCCAGGTACTAATGAAATGAACTGTGACATGTTTCTGATTAGCACAGCCCAACTGAATCTGCACATGTACATTTCCGGCCCTTTGTCCCACCATCCACCTGTCCTCTGATGAAAGTTGTCTGTACACCTCAGCTGCTGCAAGATGGATCTTGGAGAAAGAATGGCCTCCTCTATCTTCCTCAAGGCTGGTTTTGAATAAAGCTGTTTTCCTTCACAGCCTTTGTTTCCCAAATTTTTGTAGAGCCAAGTAGTGGTAACTTCACTCCCAGTAACAAGATGAGCCTGTCCAGAAATGCATACCTTAAACCAAGCATGCTCAGGAACACGCCTGCCCCTAAAGTGAGTCTTTACAGGCTCCCGGAATGGAACCCCCTGCTTCTGTTCTCCAGGGAGGGCACTGCTTTGCTGAGAATCCAATGTCTTCCTACTCATGGTGGTCATAAGTCCTTCTCCATGCTCTTGTCTTCTGCTCATGCTCTTTGGCTTTGTACTCACAAGGAGCAAATCCATAACCTTTGGATACAATTGGTTTTATGTGGATTTAGAGGAAACAGGCAGAGTGCATGGCAGATGATGTACATGACCTGCACAGTTTTGCTTATTACTTCCAAAGCATTATAGGAACATTGTAGAGAAATCAGTGTTTCCTTCTACAGCTCATACCCACAGCGATGGTCTCCTAGCTTATCCACCCTGAAGAATACTTACTAAAGTTGAAAAAATGTCATTACCCAGTTACTGAAAAAAGTAGAGGAACTAGGTGAGTGGCTGTGCTCTTTGACCTCCGTGTTCACTCTTCTACCCTTTGTATAGCACAGGTCTTGTGGCAGGTGGCCTTCGGGAGCCAGGAAGACTCCACAGCAGAGCAGAGCAAAGTGTGCATGTCTGAGTGCTGCTTCTGACCATACTGCCTTCCATAGGCTAATTGTTTCCAGAGATTTAGTCTTGCTTAGAGCAATAATAAATGTTTATGCTTAAAGAAAAAGATTTCTTATTGTGAGAAAATTTAAGGTCCAGAGTTTAGAGACCATTGCTCATTCCTACACTCTGCAGTACTCTTAAGAGCTCAGTTTTGAAGACATCAGGCTTCTCCTCTTCAGCAGATGATATATGCACTGGAGATTCATGTGCAATAACACCCACAAGCAAATCAGGACCTCTGTCTCCTGAACTGTCATGGGAAGAGGAGAACTAGATTATATTTGTTTCCTTCCAGCTGTAATTCTTGATGACTGTGACTTCAAGTGTCCTCATCTCTTTGAGATTTAAGAGCAAATTAAGTGACATGGTGGCTTCACTGTACTGTGTGCCTTGGGCAAATTACCTAAGCTCTTCATGCCAGTTTCCTCCTCTAAAACAGTGGCAATGCTACAACATCCCTCACGTGGAAGTTACGTGGATTAATTGAATTAGTACACAGAAAGTATATACAAGAGTAAATGGAAATAGTAAGCACTTAGTGTATGATAGGTACCACTGTAACCATAATAATTATCACTATGATAATTGACTCCATCTGGGTTCTGGCTCCTAGCTGCAGTGTGGTCTTAGGAGCATCAGTCAACTGCTCTAATACTGCCTTTGACTTGAGCAAGAGTGGTCCCTGCTCAGGAGCCCGTGCTTTGCAAGTCCCTGCTCTGGTCCTCCGGCTGGGCCCTTTCCTACAGTGTGGGAGGTTCATGGAAAGCTGTCTTCTGTGGCCTGGGCTCTCCCTTGTAGATCGTGATGTTCAACCTGTCCCAGGTTTGTCTCAGAGTCTGTCTTGGCCTCTTCTCTGGTCTTCTGTGGACAGGCTGTGCCCCAGTGCATGCACCTCCGGGCCTCAGTGCCCATTTCAGGATCTGGAGAGAGCTTGGCCCTCTACACTGGTACACTGGGGTGTTTATATATGTAGAGGGCCCTTGGGTGAAGTGAAACTGGGTGGGCTGCAGCCTGGCAATCAGCTCACCCTGTGCTACTGTTTGGACTGGGGATTCCTAAATTGGAGCCCTTCCGCCAGGTCATTATGAAGGTCTAGCTGTCAATGTTGAAGACATTACTGCTCCATTCTTTGCAAATACCAGACTTAAGCTTATTTTTTACTTTCAGGTACCTCATCTGTAAGGTGTGAAGGATCATAGCTGCTTCACGCAATCTTGGTGAGGATTAAATATAACAATATGTAAAACGGTATTAGGACAATATGTTCAAGAAATTCCTATCCTCTTCTCTGGATTACCTAGACAGTAGTGACTGCTTGACTCAACTATTAACCAATTCTACTACACATGGAACTCGAACAAATTGATTATATAATAGACTGTAAAGCAAGCGTCATTACTATTCATACAGATCAAAGCTTTCTGTATTTGTTATAAGTTAATAATAAGAAGAGTTATTTAAATTCTCACCATACTTAATAATTTAAAAATATTTAAATGACTCAATTTTTAAAAGCACAAAGATATCACTACAAAAATGATATGTAAAGTAATATACATTGTTTAGTGTGATTTAACCATTTCACAAGGTGCATGTGTTTCCAAACAACATGTTATAAATGAGAAACACATATAATTTTTCTAAAATAAAATAAATCACTTTTAAAATCACAAAGAAGAATTGAAAGTATTATAATTGATTAATCATAAAAATAGTTGGTATCAAAAATTTGGTGTGCAGCAAAAGAACAAAGAGAATTTTATAAGTCTTAACTTTTATTAGAAAAACAAATAAAGGCTAAAAATTAAGTACTCTAAGAGAGACAAATGATAGAATAAACATAAAGAAGTCAAAAGAATAAAGAGCAAAGTTAACAAATACAAACAAGATACAAGAGAGGATCAACAAAGATAAAAACATAGCTAAACCTCTGCTAGACTGAATAAGAAAAAAAGAGTAAATATACAAAATTTATGGTACAAAATATATATCCAACGATATAGTAGGTAGTTTTTTATGTATATTTTTAGCTGTAGATGAACACAATATCTTTATTTTATTTATTTATTTTTTTATGTGATGCTAAGGATAGAACACAGGGCCTCACACATGCAAGGCAGGCACTCAACCAGAGTACAATCCCAGCTCATGGTAGGTAATTTTTAATTAAACAACATTAACAATTTAATAAAAAATATATTTGGAAATAGCTAAAATAAATAAATCTTCCAAAAAGATTTTACTTATTGGAAGAAATAGAAAGCCTGAAGAATCTCATAACCATTAAATATTTAGAATCTGGAGCTCAAACTCTTCCCACAAAGAAAACAATAGCTTCAGATGACTGTGCAGTATTCAAAACAAAACAGATTCTTCCAGGTAAATTTAACATTTTCTAGAGAAAGAACAGAAAGGATACTCTACAAATATTCTGAGCCAAAAAATATTCTTGATTCAGACTAGATACTCAGCAACAAAGAAAAATTATAGTGTAATCTTACTTATTAATATATGTATAAAAATCTTAAATGTAAAATAACCCAAGCTCAGTTTAGATTTGTTTCTCAAATATAACAGTGGAACTACCATTGAAAAAGTCTCTGACCGTAAATAACTGTATTAACAGATTAGAAGAGAAAAAACATAATTGCCTCAATATTGAAAAAAAAATTCATGATTTCTAAAAAGGAAAGGAACATTTAGTGATCCAGAAGAGGGATTTTCCTTAACCAAGAAAGGGTTCCTCCCAAACACTGAAGCAAACATCACCCTTAACAGTTCGAATCTCTACACTCAGGAGTGACTCGGTGGGCTGACCCACCATGGCAGCCAGGAAAACCCACCAGTCGGATCTCCTGCACTGGAGCAGAGTGACCCACAGCCCCAGGAGCTAGCCTCTGGGTCTACCACCANTCTCTGATCCCCGACCCTGAGTTCTAGATGCACCAGCACAGTTGGCTTTCCTTGAATTCACTGGGTGCATCCCCCCCTCCCCTGAATCTTTATTTGGGCTATTGTTACCTTCACATTCCCCAGTCTCCATCTAAGTTTAGGCCATCCTGTGAGACCCAGTTTAGGATTAATGTACTCGGGAAATTCTTCTAAATATCCAAACTGGGGCAACACTCCCTCTACCAAAATTCTGCAGCAGCCTGTGGGATTATAGTAATGACCACAACTTGTCACATAGTCCTTATTCATTTATATGATTCTACTACCAGATACCATTCCTGAAGAATGGTCACAGCTAGATAATGAACTCCTGAAACCTGCTCACATCATGTGCTTAATAAATGTTAGAATTAACTCCAGTTCAAAACCTAATGCACCCTTCATGCCCTGAAAATAAAACTTGCTAACATCTTCTCTCATCCAGCAACCTTCATTATAGGGAAGATAGAAAGAACAAGGATCAGGTGGACCCAAACCCCTCCAAGTTCCAGTTAACTGCAATATCATTTTTGCTTCCTCCTTTCTTCAGGAAGGACCCTACAGAATACCTCCCCCAACATGGTTTCAACATGTAATTAGCCTGGCATTCAGAAAGTTGTTCCGTATCTAGCTTCAATTTCTCTTGCTGCAGCACCCGTGTATGTTATCTTCTTTGGGAGAACTGCTGCAGGCTGATGAGATTGGCTGACTGTCGTGGAGGGGCAGCCAATGCTCTAGTGACTGTTATCCCATCAGCATTCATTTCTGACCATGTTTCAGTCTTTCCAAAATTTCAACGAAGCTGGTGGTACAGCTGAATAACTGCCCTTGGGACAGGGGCAGTAGCTTTGCTGGTTCAGGTCTGTATTCTGCCCTGCGTGGTGCCATTCCAGGCTGTGCCACTTCCTCAGAGCAGAGAGAGAAGGGAGGGGGCCCTCTGGCAGGCTTCCCTGAGGTTACAGGCCACCACTCCCCTTCCTGCTCTGTGGAAAATGCAGTGACCAGGCCAGGCTTCCCTGCACAAGCCCCAGCGATTCCCCAGGTTGACCCTCTCATGTACCAACCAGGGCTGTTCACAAACACATGAAGATGTTGCCCGTAAGTAAATCTCAGGGAAGAAACCCAGGGGACACTGTGACCTGGGTCCTGATTCATGAACCAGGCAGCAGCCACATAGAGGAGAATGGACAGGACACTTGTGCCACAGGGTGGACTTGTACAGATGGAAGATAAGCTTAGCTTCAGCCTCGTAATGCTGACAAGCAACACGCCAAGAAACTCATTTTCCTTAGAAGCAACTTGTTATTACCAAACATTCCTGTTCATCTGATTAGACACTGATTCACCCATTGTTCATCAACCAGAAGAGGCTCTGTTTGTACTCCATGCCTATCCCTGCTCAGAAAGTACCTGCTGGACACAATCCAACCCTGGATGTGGGACAGAGATGGGGCACAGGAAGTCAGTTCCTGGGCTCTGAGTCTCCTAGGTAGTGAGTGAATGCTCACTATCTAGGTACAAAAGAAACACTAACTTTTTTACTTGGGCAATTTAATTACCCTCTTCTTCCTCATTGTATTTACTGGGTATGAGAATAGTGAACTTGGATTTTAGAAGGATTGAGTCTTAACTCAGATCATGAGTATATAGCTATGTCTCATTTTTCATGCCTTTCAAATGATCATAAGGGTGACATTAGCATGGTAGCTGAATTGAGTTTCCTATCACTGATTCCCCCCACCAGAAAAAGGGACCACACACAAAAATAACAACATTGCAACATAAGTGAAGAGGTCTACAGTACACCTGAGAAAGGGCTCATATCAAAAGCATACAGCTCTGTTAAATGTTTATGACCCAAACACATCGCTGTAACCAGCACCCAGGTTAAGAAACAGATCCCACCCACCCCAGGGGCTTCCCTGATCTTTTCTTAGTATTTTGTTTATGGGATCATCTATCTTTGTTGTATGTAGACCATTCACCATCATCGTTGTTTAGTAACATATTGTTTTTGTATTTTTTGATCAAATATTCATTTTCAACACTCATAATTTAAAATAGATATGCACTGAGATTAAGGCGCTCTCTCTCTCTCTCTCTCTCTCTCTCTCTCTCTGTCTCTCTCTCTGTCTCTCTCTCTCTATTTGCAGAGGTGAGGGTACTGGGGATTGACCTCAGGGGCACTCAGCCACTGAGCCACATCCCCAATCCTACTGTGCATTTTATTTAGAGACAGGGTCTCATGAGATGCTTAGAACCTCTCTTGCTGAGGCTGGCTTTGAACTCCCGATCTTCCTGCCTCAGCCTCCTGAGCTGCTGGAATTACAGGCATGTGCCACTGTGCCTGGCTAAGGCTCTTTTTTTCCAATTTCCTACAGTCCCAAATGGAGTTTCCTAAAAGTTCTGCAGGGGACTCTGCTTTAGAGAGGAAGATGCTGGGTTCCCGTTAGCCCTGGGGCTCAGGTTTTTCCAGAATGGGAGGCCTGGGAAAGGCCTCTTCAGTGCATCATCCAAGTCTGCCAGGTCAGTCAGCTGACTTCCCGTGCAGTCCCCTAGGCGCTGAATCAGGAAGGGAGCTGCTGCCTGGCTGCTCCTGTCTCGGTGGCCAGACCAAAGCCAGGCCCAGGCCCACTGTGGCGTAGTTTAAATGGTCTCTAGTGCCTCCCTCTCTCTTTCTAGCTCCATCACCTGCTGTCTGTCTCCTAGGGCTTCTTAAGAGCCCAGCCTGCGATGACGGCCCTCTTCCACATCAGTAGGGACACACCACCTACAAGTGACTTGATTCAGTGGTTTGAGAGTGTTTCCCGTCATGTCTCACCCGATTGGCATCTCAGAGTCAGTATGAATGAGGCCATTTTCCCAGACCCCTTGTATGCAATGTGCCTTTATTTAAGAAATCCTTGGAGGCTAAATATCGTCAAAGGAGAGGACTATAAGTTGACCAACCTAGTAATATAAAGGGAATCCTAGTGATAATTGAATTTTTATAGGCAATGAAATGTGTAATCCTGTTATGGTTTAGATGCACAATGTCCATTGAAAATCTCGTGTTTTGAAGGCGTGATCCCCAATGCAGTGAAGTTCAGAGGGGGGATGTTTCAGGCAGTGATCATGAAGGTAGCTTCATCAGCAAAGTGATTCACTGGATGGACTAATAATTTGAATGGACTACTGCATGGTAACTGTGGACAGGTGGACATGGTGGAGGAAGAGGTCATAGGGGGCGTGTCGTTGGGGACTCTATCTTGTCCTTGGCTTCTCTCCCTCCCTGCCTCCCTCTCTGTCCCCTTCCTGGCTGCCATGAGCTGAGCAGCTTTCCAAGGCCATTTCCTTCCCCCATGATGTTCCCCCTCACCTCAGGCCCAGAGCAACGGAGGCGGCTGACAACTGACTGAAAGTTTGAGGCTGTGAGCTCAAAATAAACTTTTCCTCCTCTAAGTAGTTCTTGTCAGGTATGTTGGTGAAGAAAAGCTGATAAATACAATCCCATGCCAAAGACTGGGGTCTGCTGGTACCATCGTCATTCTTCTGCAATGTTCATGCCAGTGGGAAGAGTTAGAAACCAGGGGCTTCTGTGTGCCCCTTGACCTCAAGGTCACCTTGGGGAAGCTTACCTTTCCTCACTTCGGAATATTGGTTGTCTTTCCCTTTATTTAGTCTTTTGGTATTTGCCTTATGCAAAGCATATGCTCAACAGTGCTATTGCAATATCCACCTCTTTTAGGGATATTGGCATTGTAATGGAGGATTCTACGTGCCTCAATCCAAAGAATAAATATCAAGCTTATTGGTTGTAATAAAAATAATAGTAGGCATTATTTTACATAGCATTTGCTAAGTGCCAGGAACTATATAAACACCATAGAGGCACTAACTTGTTTAATTTTTCTATTATCCTCTTTGCGTGGATGAATTGTAGAAGTCTAATAATTTGCTTAAGCTCACACAGTGGGTAAGTGGCAGAATTGTAATTAAGAACCAAATCTGTCTGCCTGTGAGTTCTCAATCATTATAATATAGAGATTCTTATATTGCATTGTATATTCACTTTTCTGCATTAACAATTCTGCTTTTTACTATTCATAGTCTTTCTTTGCTGTATCATATATTTTACTAAAATTGCAATTGCTTATACCTGCTTCTGGCGCCATATTCTTTATTATTTCACTGTGCATTGTAAACAGGTAGTTGTGTAAAATATTGTCCCAATTCATATGTAAACCTTGGGGGAAGGCTCTTCTCAGCTCATGGCTTTGTATTTCTCTGATGTGAAGCATTAATTTTCTTTACAATTTTGTCTGCGTGATTTTAACTCATTAATCCTTGCTGTTATTCACAAATCTGAAAAGGAATTTTAAGCACTCTTCTTGGACAACATTTTTGAGGCTTCCTAGGACAAGGACATAGGAGGAGGCCATTTGGAGTGGCAAGCAGGGACCTGGCCAGGTGGTCCCCAGGGTTCCGTTTGCTAAGGTGGGGGTAAGGTCTTGGGCCTCATTTCTGAAGTTTGCATGAATGTGTTCTCAGGACACATCTGCTTACAGAGGTTAGTTAAATTAGGAGACAGGCTAGTCGGTGGTGGCAAATTACTTAGTTGTAGGGTGGTGTAGGGCCTTCGTGTCCACATCTCTGTAGTTACTAAAATTTAAAGTAATGCATTGGAGCCAAGAAGGGTGTTGTCATTCCGCTTATTCCACAGTCTTCCCAGACATCCTGAAGAAACTGCGACAGCACAGGGAGCAGTCTTTTAGAGGACAAGCGTCCCTATGATCACATCACAGCTGCCATCCTGGACTCCAGAGCCCAGTGGTGTTGGTATCACCCACACACAACACTTGGGACTGCCACTGCTCTGACGTGGGCAGCTTTGTGCCAGGTGATGTGTGTTTTGTGGTGTTGCGGGACACCCATGGCTTTGTGGAGGCACACCAAGAAATGAACTGTGCTTTCGGTCCAAAGAGGCCAAAATCTGTCTGATCTTTTACCCAAATGGAGTCTGGGAACTTTGCCTGGTGACATGGAAAGAAAATGGGCTATAATATCACTTATCAACCTTGTATTAAAAATTGGCTGTGATATTTACTCTGTGATTTTGATAAAGCAACTTATTTAATCTTCAATTTTATCATCTGTAAAATGACAATCACACAGCACATAATTTCTATTTTAAGACAGTTTTTCTTACCACTCTAAGGCCCTGCAGTTTGGGATGTCATTTTTTGGTCATTGCCATATCCTTGCCAAGAACAGTGTCTGGCCAGGACTCAATAAACACTGAGTTAGTAAGAAATTCACTTCCCCGATGACCTGGAATGTGGAGCAGCTCTTCATGTGCTTATTTTCTATTTTCTTATTTGATAAGGTGTATATTAAGGTCCTGGACCAATTTTTTTAATACTTTTATTCTATTTATTCATCTATATGTGGTGCTGAGGATTGAATGGACCAATTTTTAATGGATTTGTTTATGTTCTTATTGTTGAGATTGAAGAATTGTTTATATATTTTGGGTCATAGTTGTTTATCAGATGTGTTGTCTACAAATATTTTCTCCCAGTCTGTAGCTTAGCTACTCATTCTCTTAACATTATCTTTCACAGAGTAGTTTCAATTTTAAAAAATTTAATGAAGTCTTGCTTATCAACTTTTTGTTTCATGGGTCAGGGCTTTGGTATTTCACCTAAAAAGTCAACACCAAACCTCAGGTGGGGTTTATCCTGTTATCTTCTCAGAGTTTTATAGTTTTGCATTTGATGTTTAGGTCTGGGTTCCATTTGAGGTAAATTTTGCAAAGCACGTCAACTCTGTGTCTAATTTTTTAAAAAAATTATGGATGTCCAGTTGTTCCAGCACCATTTGTTAAAAAGATCATCTTAGCTCCATGGAACTGCTTTTACTTTTTTGCCAGAGATAGGTTGACTGGGCTTGTGGGTCTATATCTCAGCTCTCAGGGCTGCTTCCTTTACCTGTCTATTCTTTCACCAGCACCACAAGCTTGATAAATGGAGATTCATGTAAGTCTAGAAGTCAGCTGGTATCAGTCCTCTGGCTTTGTTCCTCTCCTTCAGGGTTTTGTTGGTTTTCCTGGTGTTTGGCCCCTCCATACAATTTTGGCAAGAGTTCAAATATACTCTATTATTTGGAAGAAAACTGAATGACTAACAGTATTTTAAGTGTACATATACTTATCTTTCTTTCTTTTTCTTTTTGTGGTGTAAGGTTGAACCCAGGGCTCTGCCCATAGTAGATAAATGGTCTACCACTGAACCTTACCTGTAGCTCTTGTTATTTTATTTTGAGACAGGGTCTCACAAAGTTGCCCAGGCTAGTCCTGAATTTGTGATTCTCCTACCTTGGCCTCACAAGTAGCTGGGATTACAGGAATGTACCACCACACCTAGCTTTTAGTGCACATATACTTAGGCCTACTAAATCCACTCCTACTAATTTTTCCCAGAGAAATTATGAGACCTATATAGGCAAAGATAAATAGCCTAGGATACTTTACAGCATTGTTTATAGTATTAAGAAATCATGAAGATTATGGGATCTCTTAAATAAATTATGGTACCTTATACAACAGAACACTATGCAGCCATTATAAAGGAAGATACTGACGTATTCATGAACATGAAACATGAGCATGAAAATCCTTTTTGGTGTTGAGATTTTTAAGTTCTTCTTATATTCTAGATACAAATTCTCTGCCAGACGGTGGCTGGTAGATTTTCTCCCATTCTGTAGGTTTACTCTTTGCACAGTTGCTTCCTTTTCTGGGCAGAATCTTTTTTAAATTTGACGCAATCCTGTTTACTGACCCTTGGTTTTATTTCCTGAGCTTCAGAAGTTCTACTGAGGTGTTGTTGGCTATGTTTATACATAGGAGTGTTTCCCTTTATATACTCAAAAAACCCCAACCCATTCAATAAAAGGGCAGATGAACTAGATGGTCACTTCTCAAAAGAAGTACAAATGACCAACAATTATATGCAAAAATATTCAACATCTTTGGCCATCTGGGAAATGTAAATCAAAACAGACTGAGATTGTATCACTCTGGTTAGAATGGCAATCATCAAGAATACCAATAATAATAATGCTGGTGAATATGTGGAGAAATAGGAACTCCTATGCACTCTTGGTAAGATTACAAATTAGTAGAGCCACTGTGAAAATCAGTATGGAGACTCCTCAGGAGATGAGAAATGGAACCACCATATGACTCAGCTACCCTCTCCTCAATATTTAATTTAAGGGTAGCATACTATAGAAATATATTCATACCCGTGCTATAGGAACACAATACACAAATCAAGCCATGAAACAGCCTAGGTGTTCATCCACAGATTAGTGGATAAAGAAAGTGTGGTATTTGGAGTTTTAGTCAGTCCAAGAAGAACTAGGCTATGTCATTTGCAGAAAATGAATGGAACTGGAGAGCATCATGTTAAGGAAGTAAGCCAGACTAGAAAGTCAAGGGTTGTACGTCTTTTCCTCATATGTGGCTGCTAGGGAAGAATAAAGGGGAGGTGGGGAGGAATCTCCTAAAAATAGAAGGGAGACAGCTGGTATAGAGGAAGGGGACTGAGGGAAGGGAGGTGGGGTGAGGAAGGGGAGGACTGGGGTTTGAAATTGGTGGGATTGCGTTACGTGCACGTATAGTTATGCACCTTGAAGCCCACTTTTCTATATAAGTATAATGTACCAACCTAAAAAAAGGAGTCCTTAATATACGGCTTAGTTTTAAACTAAAGAACAAAATAAAGCCTTGAATTTTATTTATCATTATATGAAGTTAAAAATTTGAAGGTATGCTGATGCATTAAGAATGGTTCCTTAATATGTGGTTTTCATTTTTTCTTAATGCCTTTCTGTATAGAATGGATCATTTGTAAAGAAACATATTTATCTATGTTTTCATGTCAACAAGACAATTTTCTTCTGAATTTTTTTTATTTAAATTAACAGATGAGTTACAAAATTTGAAATTCTTATATTAAAGGGAGACAGTTAGTATAGAGGAAGTATAGAGTTGTACTCTTTGTTATTAAATAACTACAAACCCCAGTTATAAAACGAGAACGTTCCTTAAGAGGAGAAGCACAAGCGAGTCCCTCAGAGCCCCGTCTCCACTGTGCCTTTTCCTGCCTCTTGATGGCTCAGAGGAAAGCGCGTCCCCAGGAGGCTACTGTTCCTCTTGGTGGCACAATGCCATCTTATCATCAGCCAGGATCACAACGTTATTTGAGGATTTAAAAACTGGACTTGATTTGATTACTTCCACCTAAGGGACTTTATGTGTGGCTGTCTTTCCGTTTCTTTATTTCATCGTCATCTATTGTTTCATATGTATTTCCATAGATTCCCATTTTGATAACTAAGATAGTTACAGCAAAGGAACAGCTTTTAAGCACATGTGTGAGACTTTAGATGCAGTTCAGGATTACCTAGCCACTGGCAGGACCCAGGGGCGCTGGGGCAGAGGGGGGCTGAGGTCTCAGTGCCTGGGCCTGTCCTTTGTGCTGGGATCTGCGTTCCTGAGTAAGAGCTCAGCGGGGCGACATCAGGGTGACTCAGCCTCAGAGCAGAGAAGCTACTCAGGAAGCCACTTCCAAAACACTTCTCCAAGTCTCTTTGGATGGACTCTCTTAGTCCTTTAGTTTTGTTATATTTTTGTTCAAATTGAAAAGTTGTGGAATGGGTAACATCCCTGGGGAGGTGTGTGTGTTGGGGACAGCAGGACCTGGAGATGGCCCCTGAACACAAGGACCTTTCAGGAGCTGTAGGCTGTGGTGCTTGTGAGAGGGTGTCAGTCCCACTGGGGCTGTGCAGTAGAGAACACGTGGCTGCCTGGACAGAAGGCTCCTTGGAAGGAAGAGGAGATGGGGTGGTGCATCGGATAAACTTGAATCGGCTTTAGTGAGCGTGGGAAGGGCAGAGAATATCAGAACGACAATAGTTGGATCCTGAGGTCAAGGTAGCTGCGTCCACTGAGGGACACTCATGTCAGGTATGGTGATGGAGGCAGTGGTTGTGGGTCCACGGGGGATTTGGCACCCAGATGAAAGCACATGCTAGCTGTCCCAGCAGAGCTTGCAGCTGCCTGCACGCACCTTTACCCACGTCTCGGTGTCCCTTTCAGTCTTTCAGAACACACAGTTCCTAGGACTCTACAACCAGTGCAAATGTTAAAGATGAGGGGAAAAAATTCTGTATTCACCAAATTCATAAGAAACTCATTGTAGTTGAATAGTAGATACACATATGCGCGAAGTGTATGTGCTCGCATGTATGTGATTAGTGATGTTGGACACCTTTTCATATACCTGATGGTCATTTTCATGTGTTTGGAGAAATGTTTATTCTGTTCTGTGTTAGTCAAATTTCTATTACTCTGGCAAAATACCTGAGGTTATCAACTTATAAAGAGCAAAGGTTCTCAGTCCATGGTTAGTTGGTACCATTTCTTCTGGGTTTTTGGCAAGGCAGTACCTGAGGGGTTATGTGGGTGAGGAAAATCCTTATTTTGTGGAAATCAGGATATAAAGAGTATAGAAGAGGTTGCTTTAGTCCCAGTATTCTTTTCAAGTATATGTCACCAAACACCAGATATTTCTTGCATAGAATACCAGACAGAAATAGAGAGAAGGGAGTAAGAAGGACTTTTCTTTCAGAAAGCACTTTTCAAAGAGTCTGCTAACCCCTGCACATTTTGGTATATTGTAGTGTCACTGCAGATGAACTTGAATTTGAATCCCATCTTTTCCACTAATCAGCCGTGTCATCTTGAGCAAAATATTGAAGTCTCCAATACTCAATTTCCTTCTTAATAAAATGCATGTCATAACAATATTTGAGTCAAAGGCTGGTGCAGATAAGGCCTTCCTGATGAAATTGTTGTAAGGATTAAATGAAATATAACTTTTAAAATGCTTAGCATAGGGTCTGCTCCAATAAATGCTCAGTAATGGTAGTTCATAAATATAACAAACAGCATATCTGCTCCACTTCCTAAGTGGCTTTAAACAGCCTACCCATGGTGTTATTTGTGAACAGGTCGCCCCATTTAACTGTTTTAGTGCTCTGGTGTAGGTGATAATCCTTCTGTGGTTATCAAAGTCTATGGTACGCAAAGGGCTCAAAACAAATGTGCTTTTGGAAGATTAAAAATACCATTCATAATGAAAACCACTTCCTAACTCATCTACTGAGTTTGGAGCATTTTATGTTGTGCATGTCTACCAGTGAGCTTGCACACAAGATTCTGACTTGTTCCACTGAGCCAAGGGTCCTCTCCTCCAGCAGCCGTCTGACAGCTCCCCTCCCACCATCAGACCATCAGACACCCTCTTGCAGGTTTCACACAAGGCCATGCAGGTGCCACCTCTGCCACTTGCTTATAATCAGCTTTTATATGCCTGTCTCTCCATTGGTCTTGGAGCTCCTTCAGGAAAGGGACTGTGTCATTCATTTTTGTGTCTCCAGAGAGTAGCTTAAGTTAGAGCATGAAGGGACTCTCACCAAAGTATGTAGGATGAACACATGCATCCTCAGGTGGGATACATGTGTGTAAACATGGAGCTGAGATCCTTTTCCATTTAAGGTGACATGGGTGGAAATTCTTGTGAAAGTTCGTGTTTATTGTTTGGGACCTTTGCCAAGCTGACTGATTTCCTTGGCTTTCCTTCCCTTGCAAAGACTGCAGAGCAGAGATAGTGAAAAGAAATGCTTAAGCATCACACCACAGACCAATTTAAATAGAATTTCAACAGGAAGAGTTGGGAGTTCACGAAGCTTGCGCAAGATATTTTCCTAAAGCCACAAGAAGAGAGCTGGCACCTTTGTCCCTCCTAAGAGGGAGGGAACACGAGGACAGGGTCAGAACTTTGGGCAAAGAGACAGAGGACCCCGCTTGTCTGGGAAGTTTTGGTATGGCCATCAAGCCATGGGGAGGCTGAATCTACCACATCTGGTTGAACTTTCCTGAGGAATTGCCTCCTCTGATCTGGTTGACAACAGACGTGCACATGAAAACACTTAGCATGGCCTGGCCAAGCTCTCTCACCACACCAGCCTGCTCCCCTGCCCTCCAGCCACTGTGGCTGTCCCTAGGCTCCAGGCTCCTCCAGTCTTGACTACCTAGAATGTTCTCTCAAGCACTGTGGCAGTCCCTGGGCTCCAGGCTCCTCCAGGCCTTGAGTGACCTAGAATGTTCTTTTAGCCACTGTGGCTGTCCCTAGGCTCCCAAAATCCTCTAGGCCTTGACTGACCTAGAATGTTCTTTTAGCCACTGTGGCTGTCCTTCGGCTCCATGAATCCTCCAGGCCTTGACTGACCTAGAATGAGAGGAGTGGTTTTTGGTGAGATCTTCAAAAAAATCACCCGTCCTCACTCTCTTGAACAGTGGAAACTCATAATGACTCCAGAGTTTTCCCTCAGCTCATGCAAAAGACTGCTGTGGACAGTGGTCCTTGCAGTTACTGGTAGGGTGCTGGGGTGGGGACCCTTCCCTGCTGCCTGTGTGCTGGTGGCTACTGCACTAACAGTAACTTCTATGAGCTTGTACTTGCTTAGCTATTGTTTTCAGTGTCATGCAGCAGATTTTAACAGACCTATTGCTGTAGTTTGAATGTCCCCACCAAGATTCATGCTGAGATTTAACCCCCATTGTGAGGCATAGAGGTGAGATCAGTAGAGCTCTGCCCTCATAAATGGATCAATGCATTCATGGATTTGTGTATGCTCAGTATCCTGGAGCAGGTTTGTTATGAAAGCCAGTTGGGCTGTCTCTTGTATAGCCCCTCTGGCCCTTGATGACCTGTGCTGCCCTGTAGTTCTGCAGAGTCCACGCTAGCAAGAAGGCCCACGACATGTGTCTCCTTTACGTTGGAACTGCTGGCCTCCAGAATTAAAAGCTGAATAATTATTCTTTATTCTTTAAAAATCACCTAGTCTTTTGCATTAAGTTATAGAAAAATAAAACTTGTAACTGTTATCAATTTTATGGCCTTAACTTTAGGATATATATGCATGATTTTCAATGTTTCATTT
Organism: Marmota marmota marmota; assembly: GCF_001458135.2. Taxonomy (NCBI): domain Eukaryota; kingdom Metazoa; phylum Chordata; class Mammalia; order Rodentia; family Sciuridae; genus Marmota; species Marmota marmota. Next base: position 21,296,615 of record NW_026000019.1, read on the forward strand.
ATATCTAATGATGTCGTCACAGGAAGATGTAAAATATATACTGCGTCCACTTTCCCGGTTTCCTTCAAGGTAACATTTGTATAAGGACAGTGCACTAGAAAACCTGACAGTGCACTAGAAAACCTAGGGGGCCACATTGGTGCAATTCATAGAGCTTCCTCAGATGTCCCCAGGCTCATGCTACTGTGCACACGTGTGTGGGTTCTGTGCAATTTCATCCTCTGTGCAGTTCACACCACCAAACCACAACCACCACACCACCACAACACCACACTACACTACAACACAACCACACCACCACCACACAACCACAACACAACCACACAACCACAACACAACCACACCACCACCACAACATGACCACACTACCACCATACCACAACACAACCTCATCACCACCACACCACAACCACACCATCACCATCACCATACCATCACAACACAACCACCACAACACAACCACACTACCACCATGCCACCACCATACCGCAACCACACCACCACCACACAACCACAACACAACCACACTACCACCACACCACCACAACACAACCACACCACCACACCACCACCACACTACCACCACACCATCACAACACAACCACACCACCACAACACAGCCACCACCACAACACAACCACATAAATGTTCACTAAGAAGTTGCCAGATAGGGTGGTGCATGCGTATAATCCCAGCAACCTGGAGGTTGAGGCGGGAGGATCACAAGCTCAAAGCCAGTCTCAACAACTTAGTGAGGATAAGCAACTTGGTGAGACCCTGTCTAAATAAAAACCTTAAAAAGGCTGGAGATGTGGCTAGGTTGTTGAGTGCCCTGGGTTCAATCTCCAATACAAGGAAAAATCAGAAGGAGGGCTGGGGTTGTGGCTCAGAGGTAGGGTGCTTGCTTAGCATGTTTGAGGCACTGGGTTTGATCCTCAGCACCACATGAAAATAAAATAAAGATATTGTGTCCACCTATAACCAAAAAAGTAAATATTTTAAAAAAAGAAAAAAAGGAGAAGCAGACAGAGACTGAGATGAAGACAAAGAAGAAGAAGTTTCTTGGGTTGAAACAAACCACTAATTCCTGTCCCTAGAGACTGTGCTGTGTGAGTACTTGGCATAGACGGAGGTGAGGAAGTCAAACTGGAGTCCTGACAACAGGGAATATGTTCAGGAAATTCCCCATTTAAGCTCATTTCCAGCTGGCTTTGTTCAGCTGGTGCCATGGGACACTATAGAGTCCCTGAAGTTGGACATTGACACTGTTATTTCCTTCATTATGAGCCAAGTTCCATCAGGTTACTGTGACTGTCCCTGGCAGTCTCAAAGGGCACAAACTCACAAGGCTCAGCTGAGACAAGTGAGCTGGGCAGACTTCCACCCCTTGACTTCTCGCTTGGGTCCCTCTCATTTGCCCTCCATCTTTCTTCTGGCTGCTCAGGTCAGGTTTTGACTTTGCACAGAGCAGACATGGGATGACATGGTAGTCTTCTAGAGAAACCAGCGGTCTGTGCAGCTTGGCCATCCTTGGCCACCCATGCGTAAAATGATCTAGGAAGAGCATCTCTCTGTCTCTCTGTCTCTCTAACCATCTCTCTCTCACCTGCACCTGCACTGGCTTTCCGTTGCTGCAGGGTCACATTACCACAAATGTAGCATCCAACAGGAGCTTACCGACTCTCATTCTGTCGGTGGGAAGTCTGCCGCAGTCTCCCCCGGCTGAAATCAGTCAAGTGATGGAAGTCTGCCCTGCTCACATGTCTCAGGCTGAGTTTTGTGAGGTTTTCCTCTTTGAAACTATCAGTGACAGTCACAGTAACCTGATGGAACTTGGCTCACTGCAGAAGGGTCTGCAGGCTTTAGAGAAGGATCTGTTTCCTTGGTTATTTGAGTTGTTGGCAGGATTCAGTTCATCATGCTTATTGGACTGCTTTCTTAGCAGCCCTCAGAGGAGGACGTGGCCCCGTTTCCCAAGGCTATCCTCATCCCTTGTCCTGTGGCCCCTTCTTTCATCTTTGAAGCCATTTCCAGTGGGTAGAGTCATCCTCATGCTTCAGATCTCTCCCCTCTTTGTTCTGTCTCATGGTCTCTAATCCAGTCATGAAAGGTGTTCTGCTTTTAAATTCTCATGGGATTACCCACTGGCCCACACGGATAATCCTGGATGATCTAGAAGCTCAAAATACATAATCCTTGGGATGGGGTTGTGGCTCAGCAGTAGAGCACTCGCCTAGCACATGCGAGGCCCTGGGCTCGATCCTCAGCACCACATAAAAGTAAATAAATAAAGATATTGAGTCCAACTACAATTAAAAAATGGATATTTAAGAAAAAACACATAATCCTATCAGCATAGTTCCTTCGGCCATGAAAGGCAGCTTATTCACAAATTCCAGAGATGAGTGTTTGGGTATCTCCATGGGTTCAGTTTCTGCCATTCACAGTATCAAAAGGAATAAGAATGAATTAATTGAGAAAGAATCAGAAGAGCAGTTTCCATGAACTCATAGTGTCAGAGCCACTCCCTGACTGAGAACAGAAGTTCTGCAGCAGCAAATTGAAGTAGGAAGATGGTGGGAAGGAGCCAGTAGGCAACTCAGTGATCTATAATCCAGGAGAAACCGAAGAATGATCATCAGAGAATCCTAAAAGACAACAGATGGTGGCAGTGTTGGGCAATGCTATGGCTCAGTGGAGAATGGGAAGCTCTCCTCCAATGAGCCAAAATATACTCTTCCACCAAGTTTAAGGAAAACAAATGCTGATGAACACATCTGCAATCAGAGCAGATAACACATTCAGGCAAGCTGACGTGAGCCTACCTGGGAGAAGGTTGTGGAGCTCTCTGTCTCAAGAGAGACCCCACATTTCCCAGCACAGGTGGTTGCAATAGAGAAGCACTTTAAGGGACTCTGTTTGGTCTTCTCTGAAGCAGACTAGGAATCCCTGTTGTTTACCATTGTTTTTCAGTTTTTGCTCAGGTATATATGAGTCCTGTTCTTGATATACTCACTTTTTAAATATCTAAGACCAAACAGTCAGTTAGACTCTACTCTTCATTGGATGAGCAGGTGCCCCTGATGTGAATTAATCTGGGCATAAGAGAGACTGGGGCTGTTTTTACAGAAACCCGGATGGCCAGTTGATCAGTTTGCAGAATAGAGAAGAGCAAAAAAGCACTTTTATTTGAAAGTTGCAGTCTGATCAGGATCAGATAGAAAGTGGACATTCTCCAGGACACCTCCCCAGACCCAGAAGGGCTGGATGACACACTGATACATTCACACATCTCTCCAAGCACATGGCCAGGGGCTCTCAGAATGAGGGGTGCAATTCAACCCAGATGGGTCTAAAGATGGAGCAGCTGAAGGAGCTGGCCAGACTTGTACCCCGTCCCTGGACACAACAACAAAGCCATTTTTAGAGTGACGTCTCTTGGAAAGCATACAATGTTCTCTGCCCATCTATACCTATGCCCAGGAGAGGCAGCCAGTGTTTTGTCAGAATTCTGTGTGTTGTCAGAATTCTATCTGTTTTGTCAATTAAATAGATCCTCTCTTGACAACTCTTCTACTCTCTTCCATCTCTGTTCCTACCCATCTCTTGCATCCATTTTACTTTCTCCAATTTAATTTCTGTCTCCCTTCACTCATCATTTTCTTTTCTTCTTTCATTTTTGGTTTTTCTATTTAAAACTACATCTTCCAACTCAATTTAGTGTACAAACATTAATCATTAATGTTCTTATCCTATTGCATATTATCGGTCCCTCATGTTTCTCCTGGCTTAATACAGTTGTAGAGATCTTTGGTGTTGACATTTATAGTATATGTTGACATGTGGTTTGCTACCACTATTACTTGCAGGCACTCTTTCCTCTCAAAGAGCTATCAGGATTGAAATTAATACTTTGATTATGCTGATTGGATGTGCTGAGCTAAGATATACCCCAGTCTACCAAGATTTATTGTAAAAAGATAACTTTTCTCCCAAGTAGTCTCACAAAAAAGGAAGAGGAATACATCTCAACAGATGCACAAATCTAGGACCTCTGAAAACACGAGGAAACAGGCCAACCAAAAATTTACAACCTCTGATAACTGAATTCAAAGACAGTTATACGGATGAAATCCTAAGGAAAGAATATTAAAAAGTTGATTATTAAAATGATTAATGAGGGGCTGGGGTGGTAGTTCAGTGGTAGAGCATGTGCTTCAAACTTGTGAGGCACTGGATTTGATCCTCAGCACCACATGAAAATAAATAAAGACATTGTGTCCATCTACATCTAAAAAATATTAAAAAATGATTAATGAACTAAAAGAAGATATGAGGACTGAATCAAGAGGGAATATACAGGATATGAAAGAACATTTCAATAAATGGATGGAACCAAACAGAATTCTGAAAATTAAAGAAACAATAAATCAAATAAAAACTTATTGGAAAGGCTTACTGTTTTAGTCAGCTTGTTCATTGCTGAGATCAAAAGACCTTAGAGAAGAACAATTAGAGGAGGAAAAGTTTTTTGGGGGGCCATGGTTTCAGAGGTCTGAGTCCATAGATGGTTGGCTCCATTCCTCAGGGGTCAAGGTAAGGCAGAACATCATGGAAGAAGAGTGGAACAGAGAAAAGCAGCTGGAGACATAGCACCAGGAAGAAAAGAGAGATTAAGCTCAGCTCACAGAAGATACTTATACCAAGGGCATGACTCCCACTGAACCACCTCCTCTAGAACACCCTATTTACCTGCCGTCACCACACAGTTAATCCCCATCAGGTGATGAATGCACTGATTAGGTTAAGACTCTCATAACCCAATCATTTCAACTCTAAATCATCTTGCATGGTCTCATACACGAGCTTTTGGGGAGACACTTAATATCTAAACCATAACACTCACTAATACTTTAGGCTATGTAGAAAACAGAGCTTCATGTCTTCAGGATGAGGTATATGAACTTGAACATTTACTAAGTAATAAAGAAAAAAAATGCTCAGAATACACAAGACCTCTGGAACAACATTAAGAAACCGAATTTAAGACTCACTGATATCGAAGAGGGGACTGAGATAAATGTTAGGGGCATTGGTAAAATAATAGCAGAACATTTCCCAAACCTTGGGATATCCAAATACAGGATCTACACAGAACCCCAAAAAAGACAGGACCAAAAAAGAACCTCTCAGCGATGCTTTAAAATTAAAATGTCTAACATAGAATAGAATTTTAAAAATCTCAAGAGAAAAATGTCATGTCACATTTAGAGGTAAACCAAGAGTTTACCTAAGAGTAACTTAGGCTTTCTAATCAGAAACTATAAAATACAGGATGATAGACATGAAGTACCCCAGGCCCTGAAAAAAATAAATGACAACCAAAATTTCTACATCCAAGACATCTATCCTTCAAAATCAAAGAAGAATTTAAAAATCTTCTGAGATAAGCATAAACTAAAATAATTGAATATCAAGTCAGCATTATAGAGAATACTTTAAGAAATACTATACACAGAAGGATCCAATAACAGTTCCCGAGAGGATAAAACTCCCTGGAAGAATAATTAAGCCAATGAGAACTAGAACTGAATTAAACTAAAGAAATAAATCATAGTGGAAGGAAATAATAAATATCTCTCTATAATAATCCTGAACTTAAATGGTCTCAACTCTTCAGTTACAAGTCAGATTGGCTGAGTGAATTAAAAAACAAGACCCAACTATAGGTTGTTTGTAGGAGACTTGCCTCATAGGCAAAGACATCCAAAGGATAAAAGTGAAAGGATAGAGAAGGATATTCCATGCAACTGGATTCCAAATGCAAGCAGGAGGAACTACTCTTGTATCCAACAAAGCAGATTTCCAGCAAAAATTAATCAGAAGAGACGAAGGCCACTCCATATTAGCAAAGGGAAAAATCTAACAAGAAGATATAATGATAATAAATATTTATGCCCCAAATGTCAGTGCACCTAATTATATAAAACAAACACTTCTTGACATAAAAGCTCAGATACAACCTAACAATTATACAGAGTAATTTCAACACATCTCTCTCACCATAACTAGGTCATTCAGGTACCAAATCAGTAGACATTTCAGATCTAAAACATACTATAAAACAAATGGACCTCACAGACATCTATAGAATATTTCATTCAACAACAGCTAATTCTTCTCTCGAACAATAGGAAGAGATGGAGCACAAAGGATTTTTAAGGCAGAGAAACTACACTGTATGATACTGTAATGGTGGATACCTGCTGTTATACATTTGTTAAAACCCATAAAATGCACAAAACCAACAATGATCCTTGTGTGAACTGTAGACTTTGGGTAACAATAAAGTGTCAATGTGGGTTCACTAGTGATAACACATGTACTACTCTGGTAGGGAATGTTGAGATCAGCAAGTGTGCTTTGTGTTTGGCAACATGGAAACACGCTATACCTTAAGTCCAACTATGCTGTGAACCTAAACCTTTGATAAAAAATAAAAATGATTTTAAAATGCAATTTTTACTATATTTTTGAATAGTATATTTATGCCAGACATCATGACAGGCTCTGCTGGTCATCTCTTGTCATCACAGTTGTCCCATATATTAGGTTATAATTTTTGTTCCACAAATGAGAAACATGTTTCAGTGGAGACCGAGTTTCTCAAAGCCACTCAGCTAATATTGAGAACTGGAGATTCTAAACTTGATTATTGGACTTCAAAGCTCCACATGGTTTTACTACAATATAACATAATTTACTAGTAAGTTACAATACATGTTCTTTTGTAAATACATTGGGGTCATCATATGTTAACAATATGACACTTGATAATGGTCACTGAATTTGCAAAAAGGAAAACTGACTTAGGAAGTATGAAAATAAAAAGAATGTATCTGAGAAAACAAGAAACAAGGAAAGACCCAAGAAGCCCCTAGAAGCTGCTCACAGGTAGCCACACACGGAGTTCCCATCTTCCTCTCGGGAGGAGAACTCCCCTTCAGAACAACTCTCCCACAGGGACGAGCTGGGCAGGGGGAGCACCATGGCAGCGATTCTGGAGGGGAGTTCATACTTGGAGGGTGGAACCAGCACCAACTTGGAACCAGGCCCCACTCTTCAGACTTTTGCTAGAGAGCAGGTTAACATTCAAAACCTTCCTAGGGGCAGAAGAGAGTCACGGGATGGACAGAATGTGAGCTGGCACAGTAGGAATGATCCATTCTGGACAGAAAAATCAGACACAAGAGGGATAGAGCTAAAGCAGACCTGTGGCACACAGAGCCCTGAGAAAGCACTTCACTTCCCAGAGACCGACAAGGCTCTCTAAGGAAGGGACGCGTTCCAGTTATTAGAATCATAGAGCAAGACTCCCATGACAGCCACACTAGCCAGGCTGACTGGAGGCATCTTTTTATGAGACGTGGTGATAAAGCTGAACTTCTTGAAAAGGCATTATTCATTTCTTCCTCTCTTCCTATCTGTAAGAAGCAGAGACGAAGCCTTGCTGGCTTGGGGACATTGTCCTATGTATTCCCGTAACACTCCCCAGGGAAGGATATGTGGAGTTTTGAACTCAGTTTGCTTTCCAAAATCAACATTGTTCAACATGCAAAGGAGCCTTTGAACATCACAGGCCAAGTAAGCTGACCCCCAGAGCAGGGAAATTCTGCTTTGAACGTTAGCCCAAATCTTCCCTGGTCCCCTCCGGACCATGCGTGCCTGTAGCTCATCGTCAGATTCATCATTTCATCACCTTGGTGCTCTGCTCCATGGTAACAGTAGCTTTTCAAACTATGACGTTGACAAACCAGGCGGAAGGGGTGCACCTGGCCAGCCTGACTGCTGCCACAGATAGAAGCAGACTGTTTGTGGGTGAGCCAACCCATGTACACAGGCAGGCAGAGCCAGGATGGCTGGCATGATGCCCACTCATCTATCTCTTGCCCTCATCAGAAAAGAGGTCAGTTTCCTGCTTTTGTGCTAGCATGGGGGAGTGTTAGTAGAAGGTTATAACCTCCTATAAATAGCTATAAATGTTTTTCATAAAATTCTAATAGGTGTATATTTATATACTTTTTAAATTTTTTATTTTTTGGTACTGGGAATTGACTCCAGTAAAACTCTACTACTGAACAACATCAAAAGCCCTCTTTTTAATTTTGTTTTTGAAACAGGGTCTAACAAAGTTGCTCCTAAGCAACTTATTAAGTTGCTAAGGCTTGTCTGCAGCTTGCAGTCTTCCTGCCTCCCTCTCCAGAGTTGCTGGAATTACAGGCAGGTGCCATCAATCAAGCCTGACAAATTCTACAATATTTTAAGGAGGGTTATTTTCATTCATTTGTTTTATCGGTGCATTGTAATTGTACATAATGGTGGGAATCATTATGCCATATGTGAACACGCACACACAGAAATTGATCAGACTCATACCCAGTAACTTCTCCCTTCCTCCCCTCCCCGTGATTAGATTGCACTACTACAGTGATCTCCTTTCTACTACTATTACTACTATTTTAATTAGTGCTTTAAATTTATATGTAAAAACTCTCAATTTAGCCTGTTCTTAATGGACAAAGCATAACTTGGTAGATTCACTCCCCAGTACTTCCCCAGGCTCCCCGCCCCTCTTGGTCCCCTTCCTCTACTCTGTTGGCCCCTGTATTCCCGTGAGGTCCTTAAGGAGGCTCTGCATGCTCTAAGCAGGACTTCCTCGCTGAGCAGATCTTCTGCCTGGGCACATGACTGTCTCTGAGTCTGGGCACCACTTCAGTGCAGCCGTGTGCCCTGGGGCTGCTGTCTGT
>NW_026000019.1:21313750-21322860 GCF_001458135.2 Marmota marmota marmota
GCATTCTTGTACAAAGCATTCTGTGAACATTCTGAACATTTTCCTCTCTTCATGTGGAAACAGTGGCTTATTACTGTTCTCACCTGTCCCACAGCAGCTGCCAAAGCCTTGAATCCCATGGAAACTACCAGATATCTTCGGATTTCATCTAAGCTCAAAGGAGTCTGGTAAGACTTGCAAGTGGCATGTCATGAGGGAGCACCTCCCTAGGTGTTCGGCTCATCCTTGGGCCCCTTCCAGCCTGCCATTGTCCTCAGGACCTCTCCATCTCCATGGCACTTACTGGAAAGTTGTTTTGTTTCTTTGCAGGAGAGGGAAGAAACAGAGATCTGGCTTTCTTGAGCCATTTCCTTTATGAAAGATAATAATGATGGTGACAACTGACCCTTATGTGGCACTTACTGTGCCCTAGGAACTGTTCTAAGCTAGGAACTCCATGAGATAGGATGATTATTCTATTTCTCCTGACTTAGATGGAGCAGAGGAGGCAGAGAGAAGCGAAGTGACTTGCCTGAAGTCTCAAAGCTCCTAAGTGGTGTAGCAGGATTCAAGCACAGGCAGTGTGGTTCTAGAATCTGTGTTCTTAAACATCTGCTCTGCTTTGTGAGGATTTGGAAGGGTCAAGTAAAGTCCCTTGAAATACTTAAAAAATATTATATGATTTTTGTGCAACTTTAGGTTTATGGAAAAATTGAAAAATCTTAGAGTTACCAGCATCTTGAACTAGCATGATTCATTTGATGCAATTGATGGATCAGTATAGATGCATTATTATTAGTTAAAGTCCCCAGGTTACTTTAGTGTTCACTTGTTGTGCTTTCTGCAGGGTTTAACAGATATGTAATCACCTGTAGCCACCATTACTGTGCCGTAAAGAATAGTTTCCCTGTTCTAACTGAACAGCACTTGATGTTGCTATTTGGGTGGCCCCAGGCAGAATGCACAGTAGCCTGTGCTGGGATGTGCATTTTGTTGTCACAGTATGCATTATGCTGAAGTTTTCTGGTGACATGCACGTTTGCTTGCGCTTGCAGGAACACTGGTGCATCCCGGGAACTAGACTGAACCACTGAAGACAGCAGAGGTGTCCTGCCCCCTGGCCTTCCTGGCCCATTGTCCTATGCCTTGACAGCTGGGACCATGACTTCAGTGGATTAAGTTCAGAGCCAAGTGCAGTCTTCCACCAAAAGACACAAAAGAGAAGAAAGTCTTCTGTTTCCTATTCTCAAGATAAAGAAAGTGCCAGCTGCTAAGGGGAGAGGATCTTCTTCAAAGCAAGCTAAAGAGACTAAGGCTCTGGACTCTCAGAATTCTTTTCTTTACTCTCCCTCTGTGGCTCTGAATCTCAGCGGAGGAACACTGTTTCCTGGCTCTGTTTCTCTCTAGCCCCTCACAGTGTTGCAACTGCTAGTTACAGAATTGCGCTCAGAGGGGAACATAATAATTATCAGTAGCTTACAGGGAACCAATTGGCCAGATATTTTTCTTCTAACTTAAGAAAATATGTATAGTTTTTAATGCCCAGAGATGACTACTCAGGAGGTTATTCGTGGTGCAAGGTGCAAATCCTATTTAATGCTCAGTTCAAGGATCACCAAACAGTCTTAATCATGTTCACTCATGTGCTTTTAAAGTGCTTTTAAAGTGTTCTTAAAGGTTGTGCTCTTTCTACTTGCCTTGAATACAGCATGATCTTCCATAATTAACTCAGTACAAAAGTTAAAGGTACTTGAAAATTTTGTAAATGTTATTGACTATGATATGGTAAAGTTATTGATCCACCTTCTTATTTATTAACAAATTTCAATGTTATAACTGCAGTAGATTTATTTCAAATAATAACATGCGTGAATCAGGGTGACATTCTGAGAATTTTACTACAGGTTTTTTAAAACATGGTACTATCACCAGAGTAAAGCTGAATAGAGAGTTTTAAATTGTTACCATATTCTTTTCACCAATTTTTGCTTTTTTATGATAAAAAACTTCTATGAGGCCTAATATCTGATATGATAAAAGCATCAATGCAAACAAATGAAGGTACAATTTTGAGACTTTCTTTGTTTAAAAAAATGTAGACACATTGATGTGCTTTGCCTTCCTACAAAGGTGTTTGTCAGATATTATCACATAATTATTTTGTATTACATAAGGTTTCAATACATAAGAACTCATCATGTGAAGGACCAATCAGTGGATTTTCAAAGAGCGAATGTCTAATGATTATTTCTTAGTTGTTTTATTCTGTATGTTAGATGTCCTGGAAGAGGGGGAAGCTTGTATGTGTGAGCATTATGTTTCTAAGGAGAGATTAAAATTCCTAAGGAACTTCCAGGTATCACTGACAATGAGACATTCCTGGTCAGTAAGTGCCAAAGCTGCCCACATCAAAGCTTTCCCACATTTCTTTTAACTTAGCATGTTGAAGAGGAACATTTCAAGTAAGTGCTGCCTGAATGTTGGCAGGGCAGAGCCAGCAGTAAACAGGGAGGTGTGGTAAAGATGAGAAAGCAGTGGTTCTTTTTTTTTTTTTTTAAAGAGAGAGAGAGAGGAGAGAGAGAGAGAGAGAGAGAGAGAGAATTTTAATATTTATTTTTTAGTTATCGGCGGATACAACATCTTTGTTTTGTATGTGGTGCTGAGGATCGAACCCGGGCCGCACGCATGCCAGGCGAGCGCGCTACCGCTTGAGCCACATCCCCAGCCCAGCAGTGGTTCTTAAGGGGCAGAAGGACTCAGGGAAGGGGGACTATCGTGATCAGATTACATATGGAAAGAGTTATTATTTTCTCTGAAATTGCTCAAATGTTGTAAATATTTATATATTCTGCATTAGAAATAACTATGACACATAAATGTGGTCTGTGTTTGTGTTTTGTATCATGTTTTAAATTATGATTTAAAATATTTAACAGTTTTAAAATATGTATTTATTTTATCTTTTGTCAGCTTTATTATACTGGACATGGCACTACAAAGTTTGACAATAAATATGTGCATTTATTGTATGTGTATTATTTATCTCTGATATAGGCTCTTTCTTAAAATTTTTTATTGCATTTAGATAAAACATTTTTTTACAATGTCTTTATTTTACACTTATGTGGTGCTGAGGATTGAACTCAGTGCCTCATGCATGCTAGGTGAGCACTCTACCACTGAGCCACAACCCAGCCCCTAGATAAAACTTATACACAAGAAAATATGCCTTTTTAAATTTTGCAAGATCAAGCAACCATCAGCAGTATTTAACTCCAGAAAATTCTATCACCCCAAAAAGAAACCTGTCCCCATTAGCAGTTGCTCCCCATTCTTCTCTTCCTCCTGTCCCTGGCAACTACTAACCTAGTTTTGCACCTATGGCTTTGCCTATTCTGGGAATTTCACACTAGCAGACTCACAGGTGACTGTGTGTGTCTGGCTTCTTCCATCTGGTGATGTCCCCAGGTCCCCCTGCTGCAGCACGCATCGGCACCTCCTCTGTGTCCTGGTGGAGTCATGTTCCATTGCAAGCACACAGCACACTTTGCTTCTCCACTCATCAACCCATGGGCTTTGGGTCGTTTTTCTTTTTCAAGCTGCTGTGAATAATTCAGTTGTGAACATTCAAGTTCAAGTTTTAGGCTGACGAATGTCTTCAGTTCTCTTGGATATATGCCTAGAAGTTGAACTGTAGGGTCATATGGTGATGATGTTTCATTGTTGAGGACCACCAAACCCTTTTCCAAAGGGCCTACATCATGTTATAATCCCACTAGCAATGCCCAAGGATTCAAATTTCTCCACTCCCTGTTTAATACTTGCTATTGTCTATCTTCTTGACAATTAGGTATCTTGGTTCTTTGACTGGTCAATTCTTTTTCACTTTTGAGATGTCTGCTTAAATGTCTGCGATGGGTAGCTCTCTGTATCAACTTGACTGGGGTATGGGATACCCAGACAGCTGATGAAGCATTATTTATGTGAGAGTCTGTCAGGGTGTTTTTACAGAGATTGACATTACAATTGGTGGATTGAGAAAGCAGATTGCCTTCCCCAGTGTGGGTGGTCTCATCCAATTTGTTGAACAAGAAGTTTGAGAACATGGAGGAAATGTGAGCTGGGAGATCCATCTTCTCTTACCCATGGACATTGGCCCTTCTTGTTCCTGAGTCCTGGAGCTGGGATTGAATTATGTCACCAGGTTTCCTTGCAGATAGCAGATCATGGGAGTTCTCAGCCTCCATAATCTCATGAATTAATTCCTACAATAAATTTGTGTACACATGCACATGTGTGTGCATGCATACGTATGCACGCACACACACACACACACACAGGTTGTGATTATCTGGAGAGCTCTCACTAAAACATATCCTTTATGACAACAGACACAAAATCTCTCAAGAAAATATTACTGAAGTGAATTCAACAACACATCAAATGATCATTCACCACCATCAAGTGGGTTTCATCCCAGGGATCTAAGAATGACTCAACATAAGCAATTAATAAACATTATACATCCCATCAACAGAAGAAGGATAAAAATCACATGATCTTCACAAAGGATGCAGAAAAGCATTTAATGAAATTCAACATCCTTTCAAGACAAAAGTCCTGAACACATAATGTATGGGAAGATAATAACTAAACAAAATAAAGGATATTTATGACAAGCCGACAGCCAACATCATACTAATGGGGAAAAGCTGAAAGAATTTTCTCTAAGATCAGAAATAAGAGAATGTGTCCACTCAAACCATTCTTATTCAATACAATACTAGAAATTATAGCCAAAATAATTAGGAGATACAAAGAAATAAAGGGAGAATGAAGGGAGTAAGTCACTTCCTTGTTTGCAGATGATAAGGGTCTAAATGGAGAAAATCCTAAAGATTCCACCAAACGACTGTTAGAACTGATAAATGAATTAGGAAAGTAGCAGGATATAAAGTCAACATAGAAAAGTCAGCAGCCTTTCCATACATCAGCAATGCATTTGCTGAGAAAGGAAACAGGAAAGAATTCCATTCATACAATAGCTGCAAAAATCTAAGAGAACACTGAGAAAGAAACTTAACCAGGTGAAAGACCACCATAATGAAGATTACAAAACAATGACAAAATAGAAGAAGACATCCCAGAAAATAGGAAAGGCATCCATCCATGTTCATGGATTGAAGGAATTAATATTGTTAAAATGTCCATGCTACCAAAAATTATTTACAGATTCAATGTAATCCCCATCAAAATATTATTAATATTCTTTCAGAACTAGTTAAAAATACTCCTAATATTCATTTCAAGTACAAAAAACCATGAATAGCAAAAAGTTATCTAGTAAAAAGAACAAAGCTGCAGGCACCACGTCTGTTTTTTTTATTTCTTAATTTTTTATTAGTTGCTCATGAAAATACAATGATCTTGACATATCATACATTTGAATCAAATGGGGTATAATTTCTCATTTTTCCAAGTGAACAGGTTGCAGAATCACATTGGTTATACGGCATTAAAGACAAACTCCAGAGCCATGGTAACCAGGACAACTCCTAAATCTCAAGAAGTAAAATTAAGAATCAATAAAACTAAAAAGCTTCTTCACAGCAAAGGAAACAATCAAGAACTCAAGGAGAGGGCCTACAGAATAGGAGAAAATTTGTGCCACTTGCACCTCAGATAGAGCACTAATCTCCAAGATATACAAAGAACTAAAAAAACTTAACACCAAAGAAACAAACAACCCAATAAATTAGTAAAGAAACTGAACAGACACTTTACAGAAGAAGAAATATGATCAGTCAACAAATATATGAAAAAGTGTTCAACATCTCTAGCAATTAGAGAAATTCAAATTAAAACCACAATGAGATTTTATCTCACTCCAGTCCAAATGACAATAGTCAAGAATACAAGTAACAATAAATGTTGGTGAGGATGTGGGAAAAAATGTACACTCGTACATTGCTGGTAGAACTGCAAATTGGTGCAACTACTTTGGAAAGCAGTAAGATGATTCCTCAGAAAACTTGGAATGGAACCATCATTTGACCCAGCTATCCCACTCCTTGGCATATACCCAACAGATTTAAAATCAGCATACTATAGTGATGTGGCCACATCAACATTTGTAGCAGCTCAATTCACAATAGCTAAGCTATGGAACAAACCTAGCTGCCTTTCAACAAATGAATGGATAAAGAAAATGTGGTACATAAATACAATGGAATATTACTCAGCTATAAAGAAAAATGAAATTATGACATCTGCTGGTAAATGGATGGAATTGGAGACTATCATGCTAAGTGAAATAAGCCAATCCCCCAAAACCAAAGGCCAAATGTTCTCTCTGATATGTGGTTTCTAACATACAATAAACTGAGAGGGAGAGGGAAGAATAGAAATTAACTGGATTAGAGAAAGGGGAATGAAAGGAAGGAAGGGGGAATGGGAATAGAAACGACAGTAGAATGAATCCGATATAACTTTCCTAAGTTCTTATATGAATACACAACCAGTGTAACTCCACATCATGTACATCCACAAAAATGGGAAGCTGTACATTATGTATGTATGATATACCAAAATACATTCCACTGTCATGTATAACTAAAAGAAACAAAAAAATTGGAAAAAAAGAGAGAGGAACAAATACCAAAGCAACAGAATAGAGATCCGAGAAATATACCTACTCATCTAAATCCCATTGTTTCTTGATAAAGAGGCCAAAATACACACAATGGAGCAAGAACAAACTCTTCAAGAAAGAGAGCTGGGTGAACTGAATATCCACAAGCAAAAGATTGAAAATTAACCTGTAACTCTCACCTGCACAAAAATAAACTAAATGGATAAAAGATTTCAATATAATTATAAAAACTTAAACTATTAAAAATAGGGGAAACACTTCAAGAAATTGGTACAGGCAATGATTTTCTGCCCCCCAAAAGCCCATAAAACAAAAGCAAAAAGCAACAAATGAGATTACATCAAACTACAAAACAAAAAAACTAAAAATATGAGTCCCACTGTGAAGTAAAAAGGAGTGGGGGTGAGTTAACAGCTGGGGGTCAATGGGGTAGGAATAAAGGCATCACAGTGAGATATTGAGCAACAAGCCAGCAGGAACAGGGACAGAAGTGGTGGGAGGATGTCTTGATCATGTGACTTTAGAGATGCTGAAGTCTCCTGAGGTGTCAAGGTGGAGGCTGTGCTCAGGGAGGAGTGGCTGACCTTGACTTAGAGAGTGAGGATCCTGCTGTGGGACAGGTGTTCAGTGCATGGTGCAGTCACAAATGGCTGTGGGAGGTGCTTCCAGGGACAGGAGGACCAGGAGCCAGGTGCCAAAGCCACCAGTGCATGAGGAGTTGGGGTCACCACCATGAGGACAGTGACAAGATGGCGCATCCTGGTGCGGTGAGCTTCAGAGATCCTGGGTTATTTGATTGCTGCTTCCTTTTCTTTCCAGTGTGGTGGGGAACAGAGATGTGTAAAAGGGACCCATCAGAAAGCAGGAGGCCCATCCTGCAGCGTGTGGAGAAAATGTCACTGTCCTGAGAGATCTGCAGGGGAGACATGACCCCAGGAGGCAGTGGTTGCTATGGAGGAAGGTAGAGGAGGTTTGGGGAGAACTGCAGCATATGGGTGAGCTTGCCCACTGTGAAGCAGGAGTCCCAGGGGCAGCAGGGGAGCATCTGGGAAGGACCTCGAGGCTGTGTGGAGACAGGGGTGTGGTGAACCGTCCAGGAGGTGGCTTGGCCCCAGGGGCAGGGAGAGCAGCTCTGAGCCATGAGGAGGTGTTTGGATAGGGCTGTGGAGGGGAGGCATCTGTGGAGGGGTCCCACGGTGGCCTGGAGGGCAACCTGAGGGGACTGCAGTGGGAGCTCCTTGCTGGGCGAGGAGCGAGCGAGCCGAGGCCCTCTGAGGGGCAGGCTGGGAAAGCCGGGGTGATGGTTCTTCTGTGGTCCTAGGATGCTGCTCTCAGTGGCCCCCAGAGGCTCTTCCCTCCACCCTCAGGTGGGCACTGGCCTTCCAGCAGTGGCTCCTCCCTCAGGGAGTGGTGGGTTGTCATGCCACCAGCCCCACCTGGTGGCACAGCCCAGTAAGCCCCTTCTCCTGCCACCCTTCAAGTGGCTGCTGACAGGTGCCTGTGACTCTGCTGCCCCAGCTCCTCTCTTTAAGCTCAGTGCACACTTGGCTCCTTTTCCACCTTGAGCTGAAGTTCGTGTGGTGAAACGCAGCCGTGATGAGGGGGACAGTCCAGCACCTCCACAGCACTGTGCCACCAGCCCCTGTCCTAGTTCCAAAGCACTTCCATGAAAAGCCCTGTCACCTGCTCCCTCAGCACCGTGGGCCTGCAGGCCACCTCCTGCTCTGCGGCTCCTCCTGGTCTGGGTGTCCCCCAGAATGGACTCGTCCAGCGTGCGGCCTCCCTGCCTGGCTTCTCTCACTTAGCATGGTTTCAGCTCTGGTTCCTGTTACACCAGTGCCAGGACTGCATTCCTGGAGAGGCAGAATAACATCCCATGGCGTCACGTACACGCTCTAACTCTACCCCACGTCTCTCACTGTGTTCTCAGGAAAAATGTGTTTGACAAACACAAGATCAATCCACATGATTCAAATGAACACATGAAAAATAACTTTGCTGAGATTCAAAAGCCACAGCTCTGGATGGACTCAGTGAGAGGCTAGGTTGATGTGGTCCAATAGCTAGAAGTCTAACTCGATATACAGAGAGAATTTAAAATGTACAGAAAAGTAAATCAACTGCATGTGTTTGACAATGTTCACTAAATAATCACCTCCCTCTCCAAGACGTCTTTCCCCTGCAAAATTTGGTTGGGATCTAGGTCGTTCTGCCTGACAAGACCTGAATTGAAGGAAATCTCTGGGAATTTATGCAACTCTGAGGCTTGAACCAACTTGTCTGTGTGCCAGAAGACACAAATTGGCTTTCGAGAAGTTTGCATTTGTGTATGGCTTTAAAAAAATAGAAATGTCTACCAAATAGAATAACAAACAAATAATAAAATCAAACAAAATACACTTTCTAGTTCAGAAGTGAAATAAGTTTTATACTTCATAAAATCCAACAAATAAAATGCATTTTATAGTTCAGAAATGTG
>NW_026000019.1:21329281-21449588 GCF_001458135.2 Marmota marmota marmota
GGCCATCAAGGGGCTGTAATGGGAAGCCAGGAGGGAAAATGTCAAGAATCAGGAGCTGCACCAAGGAAATGATGCTGTGGTCTCATATGTGCCTTCCTGCCTTCTGTTTCAGAATCAGACAGTTTCTCAAAGATCAAGAAAATTCTTGTTCTCCATAACTCACTCCTCATTTCAGTGGCAGCCATAGTCACTGCATTCTCTGGGTTGACATTTATCATTTGTGTCACTAGGCGATTAAGAAAAGGTAAGTGAATTTAACTTCATATGAAAATAAAAGAAGTATAAAGTTAAAAAGAAAGAAAGAAAGAGCCTCACAGGAAATTGAGTGTAATAGATTCACTTGAAGCAGGATGCCAAGCTTAAAGTTCTAGAGACATCAGTCCCTGGAGACATGTAAATCAACCCAGGACACACCTCCATTAAAGCAGGCTGGCTGACTTATTTTTCATTAGGCAAATTTGGAAAATGCCTATTATCTTGAAGACATCTTGCTAGGGGGATAACAACTAACTGAGATGTTTACTCTTATTTAATTGTGAGAAAGGGAGGCATAATCTCTGTCCTCTAAGCACCTACATGCCTCTGATTTCAGTTTTACAGTTTCACTGGGAAGTGAACCTAACATCCACTAAGGTTTTCAGGTGCTGCTCTCAAAAGCCTGACTTCTTGAAGAGTCCCTGTCTTGTCTGTTTCTGGACTGTCCCCGGGGAAACCGCCCATCCTCTCCCTGCTGTCTATCACCAAGGAAGGCCACAGCTGTAACCAAGTACTCCATGCGCACCGCCCTCCAGCCTGGGCTGGAGAGAAGGCAGAGCAGGGCTGCCCTGAGCAGCTACTGTCTGCTTCCTGGACTCAGAGTGGAACACCAGCAGAGAGGCACACAGTGTCACTCCCCGTTGCCCCTGCAGGGCCCACCCCTGAAGGTGGGCAACAGTCTGCAGCAGGCCTTGGGTGTGCACTGCCACATGTGGCCAACTCCCTTGGCAGAACCATTCACAGCTACAACTCACAGGCACTGGGCAGCTTTTAAGATACACCTGTTTCAAGTTCAGGGGCCATGGACCGCCTCAAAGCAAGTGCGGACCAACTCGTCTGTGCTAACTCTCTGTGGCATCAATGGGTTGACATTTAAGTTTTCCTTCCTTCCAGTAAGGCAGCATGTGTTCTGTCACTGGATGTGGGATGCCATGCACAGTGGCAATTCCAGGAATCTTCTCTTCCAGCCCCTGGTCTTGCACTCTGATCCAATCTTTCATCCACAGTTAGGGAGATGCCAGATTCATTTTCTCACCAACTTGAAAGACAGTGGAGGGGGCACAACCTGGGAGGAAGAACCTCAGTAACTAAAACCTGAGAGCACTGAGCAGACACAGTGTCCTCCCTGCTGCTGTGAATTCCAGGGGACTGGATTCCACCATCACATTCCCTCAGTACTTGGGGAAAGAAGAGTGACAGCTGCCTGTCACCAGTGACCATTCCTTCCATGGAGACGTCCAAGCCTGACCTCTACTGTTCTTTCTTTCTTCCTGCCTTGGGTGATGAGGGCAGAGCCAGGGGCTGGAGAATAGAGTGTTAGTTACACCTGTGCCCTGCCCTGGGATGTGCCCTGCCCTGGATGTGGAACTTTAAGGACTTTGGGGATGAAAGTCACCTTTGTAAGGAGGATGCTTGTCTCCAAATTCTTAGCTTTTAGCCCGAAATTCAAAGAATAGAATCAAGGTCATGTGTTTTTCACGAGGGGTGAGCTGGCTAAGACTCTTGTGTGAGTAGGTGAGAAAGGCAGTAGGATTGTTTTTTAAGTTTTTTACCTGGGAGTCATTTCTGTACAAGATCTCAGTCTGATAACTTGAAAACTGCATGCCCTGCTGTGGGAATCAGTATGGGGCAAACAGGAAACAGATAACGGGCACTTAGGCTAGTTACAGTTATGCCACCAAGAGCCAGAGCCCCAGAGATCCCTGACTCTGTGGGAAGTCAGAGTTAATGCAACGTGTAGATGTCTCCATTTGTGAATCTTCTACCAGGATCTCTGACTTTCATGTAAGTGGCTTTCTCTTCCAAAGTTTTAATTGTAAGTTGGTTCTTTAAAACATGAAGGATATTTTTCATATAGAGACAATGTTATAAAAGCTATGTCCCTAGCCTCAATTCACAGACCTTTAATTAATGCATTTATAAGGATAAAAGTAAAGAATAATCTGTGTGTGTATATGTATATTTAGTCTTCCAAGAATTTTCTAATTTTTGTTGGATTCAGAAATCTGAAGATGAGGACAAATGACAATTTAGAGCCTGCTGGCCAAGGAAGTGATCCCTGTCCTTCTTAGTTGGATGCTCTAAACCTTGCACTGCCCCTCCCTAGGGGTCTTGGTATCCAGACTGTTGCTCTCTTTTCCTGTACACAAGGAGGGAAGGCTCCCCAAATCTGCTGTGCTTTGTAGGGCTCATCCAGACACACTGCTCCTGACACCATCATTCCTGAGAAGTCACAACCACTAGCCTCTTGGCAAAGAAGAAATGGAGGCAACGATTTTTTTAGACCAAATCTCCAAAATCTCTTAGCAGGGATTAGTGTCAGAGGTCAGACTCCCATCCAGATATGTTCCCCAAAAGAACTAGCCTTCAGATTCATAAGACTGTTCTTTTCTCAGTTGAATTTTCCATCTGAACCAACATGCAGGGTTAGGACAGGGCATGAAACTGAACACATGGCCCCTTAGTTCCCTTTTCTTCAAATAGAAACCTTCTCAGTAGGAACAGATTTTTTTGTCATCTATTGTTGATTTATTGTTCCTAAAAGAAAAAAAAATATATTTCTATGAAGATAAACAAATGGAACTTGAAGTTAATTCAGACTTGATTCTCCCTGATCAAGTGAATTTGGCCCATGTCATCAGCAGGCTGATTTTGGCAGAAAGGATTTAAAGTCATAATTCCCGACACTTGAAAGGATTAAAACAGTAGGTGAGCACTGTCTGTGGTAAGCCCTGGCCTGGACGCTTTGAACCAGCATAACGGCTGCTGAGGAAGCAGCAATCATTGTCCCCCTTTTACAGATGAAGAAATTGTGGCTTACAGAGAACGAGTTCAAAACACCACGCTACACACAGGTGGCAAAATAGGGCTTGCACCTGGGTGGGGTGCCTCTAGTGTGCCAGTTTACAGCCACTGAAACGTGCAGCCCCACCCTCATGATTCTGTCTCTTCCAAGAGCTCACTGTTTCTTTTTATTTTGCTTGATTTCCTCCAGACCCCAACTCTGTAGATCACTCATTAATTTGCTTATTTATATTCTGCTTTTTTCCAAAAGCATATAAGACAGTTGACAAAATGCATCCAACATAGCAAATAAAATTAGCTAAAAAGATTGGGAACTGAGGGTTAAGTTAGGACACAAAACTGTGTGTCATAAAATCCTATACACTTGAGAAGAGAGGATCTTGGCTCTGGCCCCAGATTTCCTTGCAGGAAATCAAAAGAAGGATCACAACCACAGTCACTGTGTCTGTAGGGTAAAAAAACGTCAGCTACTCAAGACACTTCAGTGCAATTCCTAGTGAAAATCTCTAGTGCATCCCACTGAGAAGAGGCTGAGATACAATGGCACATATTCTTACAGTATCAGCAGCCATACCCCTTTGGGAAGAAGCCTGCTGTTTGAGAATCTGCCACGGTTTGAATTAGAGCATCAAGCCAGAGCCTCAAGTCCCTCCCGTCACACATGGAGGTCCCCCTAACAAATGCATGGTAGGCCTTGACAGGCATTCGTGAGGGTTGGAACAGATCCCCTCTCCCTCAGTTCAAAAGTTTGAAATTGTCTACTTTTTGTTAATGCCATTTTTTTCTATTTTTTTTTAGGCAAGAAATCTCAGAAATGGTAAGTCTTATCAACGAGAAGTTTCCGTATCTGTACTCTTCTTCTCTTCAAATACTTCCTAGCTAGTCACACTGACCCCATACTAGTTATTTAAATGGAGGGGGTTTCTCACGTATAAAATTTCCAGATACAGTGCCAAATCATAGCCTCCTTTTTTTTTTTTTTTGGTACTAGTGCAGCAGAATGAATAAATGTATAAGTAATATTTTTTTAGGAAGGGTGTTTTCATGATCATCCCTGAAATTTCTTTAAGGGTTAGAAGCATCATGTTGTGTTTTTTCTTGTCCTATCTGAACACATATGGAGAATACATACAATCTCTGAGAAACACTCCATTCCATAAATACTTTTTGAGCAACTAATGTACCCCAGACCTTAGGAAGAACATACATCCCCAGACCCCAGGGCCTCAAATGTCTAACACAAAAGGGTAGAAAATTGCGACTCTAATAAGCACTGATCTTCAGAAATGTAGAAAAAAAAATTGGGATCATGAATTCTAAACATAGTTTTTCCAAAGAAACAATCTATACATTTTTTTTTAGTTTGGTCTTAAATCTTAAATCTTCAAATTGGAGAAACCACAGTGAGGCTGGACTCATGAGGCAACAAGAGGTAGGATCAACTGAATGTGGTGCGTAATTGGTAGAGAGACCACAGAGAGAGAGAGAGCCAGAAGAGTCAAAGAGGCTGCCTGAGTCCAACCTGGGAACTACTGGGGGGGGGTGGTGTTTACCGCTGAGACATGAACATAAGAGAAGGAGCAATTGGGGACGTGAATATCTCAAGCTCAGGTTTGTACATGCTGAGCTTCAGGTGTCTGAGGGTCACCCACAGTGTGTTGGGTCTCTCCAGCACAAAGGGCAGGAGATATGGATTTGGGGGTTCTCTCATTTCAGGAGGTGACGGCCATCACAGGAGGGTGCACAGTAACCCAGGGACAGTGGGAGCGTGGGAAAGGAAGAGGACCTGGGAGAGGGTGGCAGCCAGAGGAGCATCAGTATCTAAGTCAGCTAAGGAAGGGGGAGAAGGAGACAGGCCCAAGCAAGGGGAGGGAGACTCAGGGGCCACAAATCTAGGGAAGAAGAAAATGGAAATAGTCTCAATGTGGCTGGAAGAACAGCAAGTTTCTAGGGGCTATAACATGGCATCCCTGGGAGAGCGTTCCCAGTGCAGACACAAGATGAAGTCAGAGGGCAAAAGGCTGAGGAGTCATTGGGATGAGGAGGGGAGGTGGAACATGTGTTTATGTATTTAAAGTCTGGCTCTGAAGGAGGGTTGTGGAGCTAACTGGACAGTAACATAGGCCAATGGAGAGTCTTCTCTCCTGCTTCATGACTGTATCTTGTCTTCAACTGTGTAGAAGGCATCTTGATAAGAAAGGGGTCTCTTTTGGGGGCTGGCCTCCCTATCTCTGTGGCAGGAAACCCACAAGATGTAAAGATTTCTCCCACCCACTGAGTGAAAGTTTTTTTTTCTGGTGCAATCTACCAGAGCTTTTTTCTGGCCACAGGAACCACCTGTTTTAATTGCCACTGGGTGGAGCTGATCAATTCTAATTTTTTTTTTTTTTTAATGTCCGTGAGGGACAAAAAGAGTTGCTGGATGGCAGAGTATTAACATTAAGTTAATTATCAAGTTAAGCAAATTGCCATATTAGGTTTAAGGGTTCGATTATGTTTACAGTGATTCAATTAAAAGTTGTTTACTGAACACTTTCATGTTGGAATAGTGCTAAGCTTGACTGAGCAACCAAGAGGAGTAATCCCTTGTCCCTAACCTCAGGGAGATTATTATTATCTAGTTGGGCAGTCAAGACAGAAATATAGAAAAAATTAGAAGAATACAAAGCATAGTATAGTAATGACTACTGAATTTTGTATCTTAAAAATGAAAGACCACTGGGCTTGGTGATCACACAGAAAACGTGTGTAGAAGGTAGAGCCTGGGTGTTTCCTGAAGGACGGATAGGCTTGGATTTATGGAGTGACTTGTGAAGACATTAAGGAGGGAAATGACATAAACAATGACATGGTGATGTAAGCATGAGATCATGCTCAGGGCTAGTGAGTGGAGCTGGCTGGAGCCTGTGTATTATTGAGGAGCTGTGGAGGAGGAGCTGGGAGCAAAGAATGGCCCCCTGTGTTGAGTGCTTCCCCAGATATTCTAGAACAACCTCACAACTGCACAGTTGCCTTAGGACACCTTCCATTGTTCACCACAGTGACCTTAATTCATAGAATCACTGAATTTTAAATATGTAAAGAATGTTGGTCAGCATAATGTCCAAACTATTCATCATTGAGCTTATAATTAAATAACTCTCCTATAGGCCTTGAGCTAGCGACAGAGTCAAACTTTTATCAAATATTAATTCTATGTTGCTGATAGAATTACTTACAAAATGACTGAATACTGCCTATAAGCCTTTGGAAAAGGTACTAATAATAGCCCCTGACAGTAAAGAGACAGGCACAGGGAGCTATAATAGCTAGCCTGAGGTCACTAGGCTAAATGGCAGAACAGAGCCTGGTCTGCACCTGGGTCCAGAGGGCATGCTCTTGTGCTTCTAGAACTCAGGACTCTGGATTCCCAGGTTAAAGTTGTCAGTCTAGTGGTAAGATGCCCTCCTCTTCCAGTAATGTGACATTTTTTTCACACTAAACCATTGTGTGATGGCACCGAGGAAGGGTGGGTGAAAAAGATAGGACATGTTTCCAGAACAAACCTAAAGTAAAATGAAGCGATCACACTATACCCTGTGTGTCATTTTTTAAGTCCTGAGCTGACTCTCATAGTTCTTGGTGCACATTCCTATTACCTTTTGGGTGGTGAATGAAGCACTCTCTGGGCATTTGTGGTTTCGATTCATGCTGGTTATTTTGGCTCTTCTGCAAACTGGTTCTGTTTGCCACCTCATTTGGTTTCTAGTGTCTAAATTCTAACTGAGTGAAAGCTACACCCAAGATATACAGGAAGATATGATGCCAACCTCAGAGGAGGGCACATGTGGGCCCATGTTTTCAGAAACATTTTTATCTCTTTTGGTGAGCACGTTTGCAGCTGCTGAACTGTGGTTTACCCTGACAGTTCATCATGAGACCAGAGCCTCAGAATATAGTTCTCCTTTGAAAGGTGCTAAGATGTACCAAATTTGGTTTCACCCATCCTTTCCAAGAATGAGAGTTGTATCACAACAAAAATGTGGCATTTATTTCAGAAAACAAAATTGGTCAACATCTCTGTAAGGCTTATCCCACCATAATCAAGCATTTAGAGTTACCTCCATTCCCTTCCTGAGCTTTGATCTTCTCTGATTTAACTTCCCAGTTGAGCATGTTGCCTTTTATCTTTCACTTCCCTGGCTTGCAATTAGCTCCAAACTCAGTGGATCTAGAGACAAGGGTTGAACCACAGGCCTTTGTCCAGGTGTGGTCGGTGAACCAGCAGCATGAGCATCACTGGGGAGCTTCTTAGAGATGCAGAACCTCAGGCCCCACCCACCTACTGATCAGAGTTGGTATTTTAACCTGAAAGTGAGAACTGCTGTTCTAGGACTCTTCCTGTTTGCCTTAAAATGGTCCACATCTTGCCCAAAATTTCCAGCTGAAATAAGTTCCTTTTTCCTCTTCTTACCACTAATGAATATTGACTTTTGCTATTAACATTTTAATTTTTGCAATTTTATACTCTTGTGCTTTTTTCCCAGCATGGATGACCCATACTAATCGACCCTCTGTGAAAGAAAACTCTTGAGGCACTGAAGACTCCTTGGTCCTTCCTCAAAGAGGCCTGCATGGTGGCATTCACTGTGTCCAGGATGCAGTGTTTTTCTTCAGTGCACCTGAAAAGGATTTCCACGTGGCAACAGCTCCATCTGCTCACATTTAGTCCCTTATTCATCCCTCGGCTCCTATCCCCCATAGGTGTTTATATGGCTCAGTATTTTAATATCTTCTATTTGGGGAAACGAATAAGAAAATAGGTAAAGAATTATTATGGAATACTAAGACATCTGAGATTGTTCTTTGCTAACTCTTGTTTCAGCTAAATGCTGTACCTAATGACAAATACAGCAAAAATTTTCTACATATGCAACTACGGCATCAGTTTTCTTGCAGATCTAACTTTGTCTCCTCTGTCCTCCATGTATCTGTGGGGGGACACTCCTAAGGCAAATTCATACAACTGATGTTTGATGCTTTCCAACTGCACTAAATCAAAGGGGCTCTGCTCAAGGGGCTCTCCACTGCACTGTAGCTCACCTGTGTAAGGGAGGCCATCCTATCCAGCCACCTGCAGCCTGCCCGCCTCCTCGGCCATCTCCCTTCTCAGCTGGCCAACTTCCACACACAGCATCTCAGCACTAAACAAAGGAAGGGACACGGTGATGGCCAGAGCTGTTTGGAAGTCGTGGGTCTGTCTCTTCCTGTCTCTTCCTGTGAGACCCATCCACACGTCTGAGTCCCTGCTTCTTTCTGAGCACCATTGTTAACACACAAGAAGCCTCACTGAAATGCTGGCTGCAGGTGGCATCTCCTCAGCTGTGCAGGAGAGGGACTCCCTGACTCCTGCTGAATGCCCCTTCCCCTGCCCCAGGTCTCCTACCACCTCCTGCTCCAGCCCTTAGACTCCTGGCAGCACCCCCCTCGCCCTCCTTCTTCACTAGCTCTCACCTTGGCCAGCCAGAGGCAGTCTCCCCTCCCTGGCGTCCCTCTACAAGGTCAGTCTGTACCGGGCAATTTTGGACTTAAGTATGATCTAAACTTCTAACCCAGTCTGTTTTTAAAATTGTAATATGTTCTGATTTCTTTCCAATAAAATTGGATGCTCCTTAAAGGCAGAGATTGTGCCAGATCTTCAGAAAGTCCAGTTGGTTGCTTGACCCTCGGTAGATGTGTGTCCAAATGAATCAGAGAGAGCATCAGAAAGTGTGCCCTTAGGGCAAGTTGCAGCAAACCTCTCTCCATGGCATGCGATGAGACTTCACCTGATCAGGGCTGGATTCTCAGGAGACAACAGGCCCCATCAGAACCTAGTCAGAAATACCTCCTTGCCCCATGGCCAGACCAGCCTCGCTATGACTTTGTGCCTCTTAAGAGAAGCAGCTTTGGGTAAGGATTGCACTTTCCCTTCCAGAGTCATTTCAGGTTCTTCATTACAGCAGAGGCTAGTGCCAGAGGCTCTCCATCTTGCACAGCTGCAAGGATGTGTCATCCACATTCATGTGGCTCCCGGGGCACCCTGAAGTTGTGCAGTGCACGACCTGCACAGACTCACTGCCTGTGCTGGCAGCCCTCACTGGGACATCAGGGCCAAGGACCCCAGTGGAGACTGCTTTGGGGAGTAAGATGTGTGTGGTCTAGAAAGTTATCCGCAGGCGTCCATGTTTCCCCCAGTTCCTGCTCTCTGACAGCTGACGTGCCTCTTGGCTGCCTCTCTTCTCCCTCTTGACTTGGCCATTGTCCACAAGTGCCATGGAACAGACAGGAAGAAAATCTGCCATCACCAAGCAGCCACAACCCATGGAGGGACAGGGAAACAGGAGTGATCGCGAAACTCCACCTCCCTTTGTCCCGTGGTCCTGCTGATCTCATGGGCTCCCAACATCTCCTGAGGCACGCAGCCTCCCTGGGGGCCCTGAACAGAGTGTGGCTGGACTGGGCTTTCCCTGCATCTGGGCACAAAGCTTGTCCTAGTGCAGTTCTGCTAGTGGTGTGTCCAGTGCTGATGGATTAGCAGTAGTCGTCTCCATGGTGATGATAAGAGTGGGGTCATTTAAAACTATGATTATCTGAAACTGATCTTAGTCGGCCTCCAAAGGCTTCAGGAGAAAGCTGCCTTTTCCTGAGAAGCCTTCAAGGGAGAGGTGAGAGTCCACAGTGTGGGAGGAACTGAAGGAGTGCTAGTGTGGAAGTGAGGGTCTGTGTAAGGAAACTTAGCTTCTGTGAGGACCTGAGAAGGAAAGAAGAGAGAAAGTAATGGAGGTAAAAAGAAAAGAAGTTGAAAAGTCGTGAGAAATTATAGATCATGTGGGGCAATCTGCGCCTAGGAATAAAATTGAGAGTAAGGGGTGTGATTCCCAGCACAGTATTAACCTTCTGGGAACCTTTACACATGCAGGGGCTGGCAGTCAGGTGGCCCTGAAGGGGTGGCTTCCTTACTTTGGGAAACTAGGTATGAAGAAAGAGCCACAAAAGTCAACATGGGGACAAAATATCTTGACTAAGAAAATATTTACATGAAAATCAACATGAAGG
The DNA here is from genome assembly GCF_001458135.2 of Marmota marmota marmota. Classification (NCBI taxonomy): domain Eukaryota; kingdom Metazoa; phylum Chordata; class Mammalia; order Rodentia; family Sciuridae; genus Marmota; species Marmota marmota. The sequence goes on from NW_026000019.1 coordinate 21,339,419, forward strand.
TAAGCATGAAAATTCTTTGGGAATTTCAACAACTCTTAGGGATTGGGGCTTCCACAATTAGTAGTATTTAAACCCAGTGTATCTGGACTTTAGGGTGTGCCAAAGTTCTTCATGACCTCTGGGTTACAGTCCCCAGAAGCAGTCAACCCCCGGCTACGATGTTATCATCCCCAGCCAATAAGGAACTGCTCTAAGTCCGTATCCCTAGGAGGCGCCTGTGTGGTGAGCAAGTGTTGAAGGAGCAAGCAGAGGTGGCATGGAAGAGCTGTGTGTGCAATGCTAAGGGAAAAGAAAATTAAAAGTGACTCCAAATCTATTTAATTCTAACACTTTTGCCAAAATGGGTAGTTAAAAAAAAAAAGTTGTGGCCTCTTCCAACTTAAAAAAGGTCGTCCCAGAAAGCATTTGGAAAGAACAGGTTGTGTCTCTTCATCTCAGCTTCTCATTACTGGCCCCTTTATCAGGAGGACAACAGGTGGTCAAAGTAGTTGTTGAGTGACAAATAACATGAGCAATTTCAGTCAGAAGAGACACCTAAGGTGTGGGATGAATTAAAACTCTAAAAACACAAGAACAAACAACCAAAAACCCTTTACTATTGCAAAAAAAAAAAAAAAGTGTTGTCGGAGCTGGTGCAGACGTGGGGCAGAGCTTCTGCCCTCGGAGGCAGCATCCTGGGGGAGGAAAGTCAGGCCAGGTGGAGCGCACAGGACAGGACCACTAGGTAAAAGGCAGCAAGATCCAGAGTCAAGATGGGACCCTAGAGGAAGTAGAAACCAGGAGAGTGGAGCACCTGAGCCAAAGACTCTGAGGTCACAGGCAGACGGTAGGGGTGATTAGAGCACAGTTATGAAAGTGACATGCAGTAGCTTTGAATTCTAGCCCAACGCTTGTGGAGTTCATGCCAAGGTTTCTGGGAAAACTTGGGCGAAAGAGGGACAGGATTGTGACCATATTCTGGGAAGATTAACACGTCTGAGCATCTAGGATGAGAGAAGTGGAAGCAGGAGGGACTGATCAGTAAATGTAATTATCCAGCATGACAATGAGGATGGGCCAGGGAGGTTCCACTGTGAAACACGGTGACGCCTTTGTTCTCTCACCAGTCGGGTGGGGTGTGGGCACAGGGAGGGAGATTAAAGCATTCAGAAAGGAAGAACAAAACAAAGATTCTGGTTAAATATGGCTTATGCAAATGTTCCTTTTACAAAGATCTTCTAGGAAAGTCCCCCTTTGTTATTTTTCCTCTCCACGAACTTTTCTCCTTTATTCTTAATATAGGATCAAGTCAAGGATATGGTCAAAATGCCCATGAACAAACCAAGATAAGTTAGGTGACTAGGAATGGGAAAAGCCCCATGTCTATATGCTCTTACAAATGTGGGCTTTAATCTATTCTGACCCCTCAAAACAAAGCAAACTCAGTTTAGTTTCATCAGTGCTACTTTGATAGAAACCTCAAGGCAGACTGGGCAGCCCTGGGTCTTTGCTGAGAGCCTAATGCCTGTCCACTGGGCTCACTTTCCACTGTGTGGTTGTGTTGGCCACGAAGCCAGACAGGCACTCAGGGCAAGCTCCTATATTAATGCATGTTCAGGCATGCTTTCTTTTGTTGGAGACACTTAAGAACTACCCTTGCTCTCCAAGGTCACTGAGCCACTCTAACTTTTTCTATCAGGCTCTTGGACTAAACTTGCCTCTTCATAATATTGAATTGAGTATGCCTAGAACATTCATATGAGCCATTGTGAATATGAGTTCATCATGTGCCCTTTGGTCTTGAGCTGAGAATGACCAGAAATGTAACCAACATCTTCTCTTCTTGAACTATGATTTGAGCTAACCATGCTCAGGAATGTCCCTGCCCCTAAAGTGAGTATCTGCAGGCTCCCAGAATGGGACCCCCCGCGCTTCTGTTCTCCAGGGAGGGCACTGCTTTGCTGAGAATCCAATGTCTTCCTACTCATGGGGGTAGTAAGTCCTTCTCCATGCTTTTGTCTTCTGCTCATGCTCTTTGGCTTTGTACTCACAAGGAGCAAATCCATAACCTTTGGATACAATTTGTTTTACGTGGATTTAGAGGAAACAGGCAGAGTGCATGGCAGATGATGTACATGACCTGCACAGTTTTGCTTATTACTTCCAAAGCATTATGGGAACATTGTAGAGAAATCAGTGTTTCCTTCTATAGCTCATACCCACAGCGATGGTCTCCTAGCTTATCTACCCTGAGGAATACTTACTAAAGTTGAAAAAATGTCATTAACCAGTTACTGAAAAAAGTAGAGGAGCTAGGTGAGTGGCTGTGCTCTTTGACCTCCGTGTTCACTCTTCTACCCTTTGTATAGCACAGGTCTTGTGGCAGGTGGCCTTCGGGAGCCAGCAAGACTCCACAGCAGAGCAGAGCAAAGTGTGCATGTCTGAGTGCTGCTTCTGACCATACTGCCTTCCATAGGCTAATTGTTTCCAGAGATTTAGTCTTGTTTAGAGCAATAGTAAACAAATGTTTATGCTTAAAATAATATTTCTTGTCATGAGAAAACTTAAAGGTTCAGAGATTCAAAACCATTGCTTGTTCCTACACTCCACAATGCTTTTAAGAGACCAACTTGAAAGTCATCAGGCTTCTCATCTTCAGTTAAAGAAAAAAAATGATAGGATGAAACTAAAGAAATTTAAAAGAAAAAAGGAAGTAATAGACTTAGGAGCAGAAGTTAAATAGAAACAAAGAATAAGAGAGGCTCAAAGAAGTCAAAGAAATATGCTGACCTCTGCAAGACTCAATGAAGACAAAAGAAATGTAGAACAAAAAAATTTTGTGATAGAACATATAGAGCATATAAAAGATGATTTTTAATTAAGAAAATATTAAAAACAACAAAAGTATACTTGACAATAAACAAAATAAATAGATTTATCAAAATTATTTTATTTATCAAAGTTACTCCTGAAGAAATAGAAAGAATGATGGTATCCTATAACAATTTTAGAATTTGAATCTGGAGTTAAATATCAGGCTCAGATAATTTTACAAGTGAGTTCTACCAACATTCAAAAGCAAACAAAATGGGTTTTTCCAATTTCATTTAATACTTTCTAGAGATAGAAAATGAGGAACTATTCTTCAATTTTTATGATTCAAGAATATCCTTGATCCAAAAACCAAACACTATAATCTCATTTATGAATACATGTGAAAAATATTGAACATAATAACTAGTAAATCAAATGTACTAGAAAATTAGTTTAGACTTGTTTCTGGAATATAAGAGTGGGACTATTAGAAAACCTCTGACCACAATAATCATCTTAACTGATTAGAAGAGAAAAAAAGCATAATAACCTCAATATTGCCAAAAAGGAATTCATGATTTCTAAAAAGGAAAGGAACATTTAGTGATCCAGAAGAGGGATTTTCCTTAACCAAGAAAGGGTTCCTCCCAAACACTGAAGCAAACATCACCCTTAACAGGGTCTGTTCGAATCTCTACACTCAGGAGTGATTCGGTGGGCTGACCCACCATGGCAGCCAGGAAAACCCACCAGTCGGATCTCCTGCACTGGAGCAGAGTGACCCACAGCCCCAGGAGCTAGCCTCTGGGTCTACCACCATTTTCCAGGGGAAGCTGCACATCCCTTAGGCTGCTCCTGGCCAGTGATAGGGACACTTGTGATACTGGTGCAGCCCCCTGCTCCCTGTGGGTGAGGAACTCCTCCAATGGACAGCTTTAACTCCAGGATTTCCCATCTGCCTGGTCAAAACTGTCTCAGACTCTACAACAGTCTGCAGGGCTTCCGAAGCCCCTCCTTCCCTCCCTCTCCTCCCATGCCAGGTGTCATGCTGGCACGCCATTCTGAGAGTGGCTCCTGCTTCATGGCTTCTGCCCTTCACAGGCATTTCTCCCTGCACATTTCTCGAGTGCCTACTCATCCTAGTTCTGTTTCTTGGAAAGCCTGACTAGCACACTGTGTTGGTCAGCTGTGACAAAATACTTGAGAAACAACCTAGAGGGGGAAGAGTTATTTTGGCTCATGGTTCAGAGGCTGCTGCCCAAGGTCATCCAGTTCCATTGCCTTGGGCCTGAGAGAAGGCAGAGCATCAGGCATAGCAAAGCTTCCCACCTCATGGAGACTGGGAAGGAGAGAGGCAGAGACAGAGAGACAGAGAGTGAGCACAAGGAAGGGGCCAGGGACCTGGTATACCCTTCCATGGCATCCCCCAGAAGCCACTTTCCTCCAACAAAGTCCCACCTCCTACAGTTTCTACCACCTCCCCAAAATGCCATCCAATTATGAGTTCATCAGTGGATTAATCTACTGCATCCAATTATGAGTCTCTCAACAGATGAATCAGAAATCTTATTGTGCAATCATTTCCCCAAACCCCCAACTCTAAGCAGCATTGCCCTGGGGACCAAACCACAGCATGCCTTAACTGTAACTGCTCCCCCCCAACACTGCATTGGGTTCCAGACATCTGCCAGCGCATCACCCATCATTCTCTGATCCCCGACCCTGAGTTCTAGATGCACCAGCACAGTTGGCTTTCCTTGAATTCACTGGGTGCATCCCCCCCTCCCCTGAATCTTTATTTGGGCTATTGTTACCTTCACATTCCCCAGTCTCCATCTAAGTTTAGGCCATCCTGTGAGACCCAGTTTAGGATTAATGTACTCGGGAAATTCTTCTAAATATCCAAACTGGGGCAACACTCCCTCTACCAAAATTCTGCAGCAGCCTGTGGGATTATAGTAATGACCACAACTTGTCACATAGTCCTTATTCATTTATATGATTCTACTACCAGATACCATTCCTGAAGAATGGTCACAGCTAGATAATGAACTCCTGAAACCTGCTCACATCATGTGCTTAATAAATGTTAGAATTAACTCCAGTTCAAAACCTAATGCACCCTTCATGCCCTGAAAATAAAACTTGCTAACATCTTCTCTCATCCAGCAACCCTCATTATAGGGAAGATAGAAAGAACAAGGATCAGGTGGACCCAAACCCCTCCAAGTTCCAGTTAACTGCAATATCATTTTTGCTTCCTCCTTTCTTCAGGAAGGACCCTACAGAATACCTCCCCCAACATGGTTTCAACATGTAATTAGCCTGGCATTCAGAAAGTTGTTCCATATCTAGCTTCAATTTCTCTTGCTGCAGCACCCGTGTATGTTCTCTTCTTTGGGAGAACTGCTGCAGGCTGATGAGATTGGCTGACTGTCGTGGAGGGGCAGCCAATGCTCTAGTGACTGTTATCCCATCAGCATTCATTTCTGACCATGTTTCAGTCTTTCCAAAATTTCAACGAAGCTGGTGGTACAGCTGAATAACTGCCCTTGGGACAGGGGCAGTAGCTTTGCTGGTTCAGGTCTGTATTCTGCCCTGCGTGGTGCCATTCCAGGCTGTGCCACTTCCTCAGAGCAGAGAGAGAAGGGAGGGGGCCCTCTGGCAGGCTTCCCTGAGGTTACAGGCCACCACTCCCCTTCCTGCTCTGTGGAAATGCAGTGACCAGGCCAGGCTTCCCTGCACAAGCCCCAGCGATTCCCCAGGTTGACCCTCTCGTGTACCAACCAGGGCTGTTCACAAACACATGAAGATGTTGCCCGTAAGTAAATCTCAGGGAAGAAACCCAGGGGACACTGTGACCTGGGTCCTGATTCATGAACCAGGCAGCAGCCACATAGAGGAGAATGGACAGGACACTTGTGCCACAGGGTGGACTTGTACAGATGGAAGATAAGCTTAGCTTCAGCCTCGTAATGCTGACAAGCAACACGCCAAGAAACTCTTGTTATTACCAAACATTCCTGTTCATCTGATTAGACACTGATTCACCCATTGTTCACCAACCAGAAGAGGCTCTGTTTGTACTCCATGCCTGCATCCTGATGTGCCTATTCCTGCTCAGAAAGTACCTGCTGGACACAATCCAACCCTGGATGCAGGACAGAGATGGGGCAGAGGAAGTCAGTTCCTGGGCTCTGAGTCTCCTAGATAGTGAGTGAACACTGAATAGGCTGATGGTACAAAAGGAACACTAACTTGTTCATTCAGGAGATTTACTTTAAATAATCTCCTCCCTGCTGTCACTGTATCAACTGGGCTTTAGAGAATAATGAATGTGGAGTTTAAGAAGCTTGAATCTGAACTCGGATCAAGAGTTTATGTTTCATTTTTCATGCCTTTAAAATGAGAATAATGGGGAGATCAGGAAGATAGCTGAATTGAGTTTCCTTGCACTCACCCTCCCACAAAGTAAACACAACACAAAATAAACAACAATATTGCAACAGGAGTGAAGAAATACGCTAGAGAGTAGTAGGAAAGTGGTGAGACCCTAGTGGAGGTTGAAGCGAGAGATATGAGGGAACAGGGAGAGAAGAGCAAGCCCCCTGCCTCTCCCTTTCCCAGGTCATTTCAGAGCCAAGACTGAGTATTTCTAATGGGAAAAGGTAGCTACAGACCCCTAGAAGTGCCCACAGCCTCTACCGTCAGCTGCACAGGAGACTGCTCAGCCCTAACAGTCCCCAGACATAGTCTGGAGTATTGCTCAGAGTACACATGGCTGTATTGGCACAGAATAAGAGCCCACCACGTAGTTCAGCCCTGTCCCTGTGACCTAAGCTGCTAAGGCTCAGCACTGTCTTGACTGTGGAATAGCTGCCTAGGGCTGGTAGCCACAGCATGCCTCCATTCCTGAGACTCAGCAACCATCCTACCATGCTCACACAAGTGACGGCAGTGGCATGTCCCTTTCTGCTCAGAGCCCAGGCCCTCCATTTCTAAGTTCACACAGGGCCCCCTGCCCAACAAAGAGGTGGGCATGCACTAAAGGGAAACTAGTATAGAACCAGAAGCTCAGATGTGCCTGCACTCAGCTCAGTAGCCATCTAGCAGCAGCCCTGATTCCCTGCTGAGCTCACTATACATCCAAACAGCCTGCAACACCCCTGTGTGACTGCACCAACCCAACAGCCATCCAAGAGGGAACTCCACCCCAGAAAGCCCATCCACCACCCAGCAGACCAGCCCATAGAGAGTAGCAGAAAAGTGTGTACCCAAATCCCACCTGGCAGCCATCCAGCCAAGGAGCTTGCCACCACATTAGTGTGCCTGTGAGGGCTCAACAGCCGGCCAGTAAAGGTCCCAATCCCCCCAGAAAGCCCACCATACACCTGGCTGGCTTGAAATGCCTTCATGCACCTGAGCATATCTCAACAGGATCCAGATGACAGTCCCTCCACCCAGTAAGCCTGCTACACAACAGGCTAACCTCAGAGTCCATGTACATCATACCCTGTCCGTCGGCCATCCAGATGGTGATTCCACCCCCAGAAAGCCCACCATCCCATCTGCAGATGCTTGTGCCCAGTTTGACAAACAGCCAGGCAGTGTTCTGCCTCCAGCAAAAGCACACATACCCACAGCCTAAGCCGCTGACAACTGCAGACACCACAGTGAGGACTGCAGCTGACAAAACTGCACAGACAAGAGTGCGAGTCTACCCACAATCAGAGCTAACTTGTCATAACCAGTCAACATGCCACACACATCCACAAGAAAAATCCTCTCCCTGTGAAGACAAAAAGTGTCCCTAACATTAGAAAATCCCACTGTTTCGCTGGATGCTCAGATATCACGTAAGGACATTGGAACCATGGAAAAGCAAGAAGGTTTTCCTAGAGAACTCAATAACTCTCTAGTAACAGACCCCAAAGAAAAGGAAATTTGTGAAATTCAGGAAAAGTATTAAAAATTGTCATCTTAAAAAGGAAACTCAGTGAGATATAAGACAGAAAAACAATTCAATGAAATCAGGGGAAAAAATTCATGACATGAATGAGTAATTCAACAGAGATATATAGCATAAAAAGAACTAAATTGAAATCATAGTTGAAGAATTCAATGAATAAGAAAATATACAATTCAGAGCCATAATAGACTAGATAATATAGAAGACAGAATTTCTGAACTTGAAGACAATTTCTTTGAATTAATCCAATCAGGAGGGTAAAAAAATGAAGCAGTGTGAAAAAAAAATGTCTACATGATCTATTAAAGTATCCTTATGTTAACAAATTCTTGCATTATGGAAATTTCCGAAGGAGATGAGATGAAGAAAGGCACTGAAAGCATTTTCAGCAAAATAATATCTGAGAATTTCCTAAGTCTCAGAAGAAATGTGGACATCCAAGCAATGAATCTCAAAGAATAATAATTATACTTAACTCAACGGAGCCCTCTCCAAGGCACTTTATAATGGAGGAGTCAAAAGCCAAAGAGAGAATTCTAAAAGAAGCATAAGAAAGATGCTAAGTCATATGTAAGGGAATATTTATTAGCAGATTTCTGAGCAGAAACCTTGCAGCCCTAGAGAGAATGGAATGATATATTCAGTGCTGAAAGAAAAAAAAAAAAAAACTATAGCCAAGAATTATATACCCAGCAAAGCTATCCTTCAGAATTTAAGAGAAATAAAAGATACTCAGATGGCAACAACTAAACCAAATTTATAAGAAAGGCTTCAGGAAATCCAGGAAGTCTTACACCTAGAAGGCAAGGGACAATAATTACCATCATGAAAATACGCAAAAATATAAAACTCACAAGTAGCATAGATATACACTTGAGAAAGAGTAAGAAATCAAATCTTGTCACTGCAGTAAACCACCAATCCACAGTGATTAACAACAAGAGTGGGAGAAAGGAACACAAGATAAATAAAATGATAAAAGCAATTAACAACATGACAGGGATAAGTTCCTTCACTGAAATGGATTAAATTCCTTAATGAAGAGATACAGACTACTGAATGGGTAACAAACAGGACTCAACTACATGCTGCCTACAGGAAAACTGTCTCACAGGTGTAGACACATATTGATGGAAAGTGGAAGAATGTAAAATGATATTCCACGTAAAGAGAATTCAAAAGCAGGCAGGAGTGCTCACACCATATCAGATAAGGTAGACTTTAAGCAGAAAACAACCATAAAGGGGCTGGGGTTATAGCTCAGTGGTAGAGCGTAGAGCACTTCCCTTGTGCTTGTGAGGTACTGGGTTCAATCCTCAGCACCACATAAAAAAATAAATAAAATAAATAAAGATATTGTGTCCTTTGGGATGGGGATGTGGCTCGAGCGGTAGCGTGCTCGCCTGGCATGCGTGCGGCCCATGTTCGATCCTCAGCACCACGTACAAACAGAGATGTTGTGTCTGCCGAGAACTAAAAAATAAATATTAAAAAATTCTCTCTCTCTCTCTCTCTCTTTAAAAAAAAAGATATTGTGTCCATCTTTAAAAAAAAAACATAAAAAGAGATAAAGAGGGTCATTATATAATGATGAAAGGATCAGTTCTGCAGGAGAAGAAAGAAATTGTAAATATATATCTGTAGATACTAAAATGGGGTCACCAAAATCTATAAATCACTTACTACTATATCTAAAAGGAAAGATATATTCCAGCACAATCACAATTTGGTATTTCGACACATATGTTCATCAATGGACAGATCATCCAGACAAAAAAACCAACATAGATCTAACAGACATTTACACAACATTTCACCCACTATTTGCAGAATGCACACTTTTCTCATCAGCCCATGAAACATTCTCCAGGATAGCCCATATGTTAGGCCACAAAAAACCGTCTCAACAGAGTCAAAAACCTAAACACAGCGTGTATCTTTGACTTCAACATAATAAAATTAGACACTGACCACAAGAGGAACTGGGAAAACTGCAGAAATACGTGAAATACCTAAAAAACAAGCCGTATTCCCCTGAGCAACCAATGAGCCAATGAAGAGGCTAAAAGGGAAACTAAACATGTTATTGAAACAAATGAAAATGGAGATGTCACATAGCAAAGCTACAGGATACAGCAAAAGGTGTCCCAAGAAGGAAATTTCAATCAATAAACACCTCCATCAAAAAGGAGAAAGGTTTCAAATAGCCTAGAAGTCAACACAAGGAAGTGGAAAGGCCAGAATAAATCAAACAAAAAATCAGTTGAATAACAGAAATAATTAAGATCCAAGCAGAAATAAACAAAATTGAGGCAAAACCCACAAAAGATCAATGAATCATCATGTATGATTTTGTCAAATGAACCCAACTATTATGTATAAATATAATGCACCAATAAAAGAGAAAAAAATGAGTGTCCCTTAAAAAAAAAGATCAATGAATCAAAAAGTTATTTCTTTGAAAAGATTAACAAAATTGACAAAGCACTGCACTAAGAAAAAAAGAGAGAAGACCTAAATACATAAAAACAAAGATAAAAACAGAGATAATGCAACTGATACAACTAGAGAAGTGCCAAAGATGATCAGGGGCTATTATGGACAAGTACATGCCAGCCCACTGGAAGACCTTGAAGGAATGCCTAAGTTCCTGAACACATACAACTCACCATGATTGAGCCATGAAGAAATAAAAACATTCACAAACCAGTAATGAGCAATGACATAGAATCAGCAATAAAAATCTACCAACAAAGAAAAGCCCAGGACAGCATAGCTTAGAATTATACCAAACTTTTAAAGAAAAACTAACACCTATTCTTCTCAATTGACTCCCCAAAAAAATTGAAAGGGAAAGAATTCATTGAAAGTCATTATCCAAGACCAGCACAATCCTGATACAAAACCCAGACATGGCTACAACAAAGAAAAGAAAACCTTAGGCCAATGTCCCTGATGAACACAGATGCAAAAATCCTCAACAAAGCCAAATCCAACAAGATATGGAGAAGATTATACATCATGATAACTGGGTTTTATCAGAGGGATGCAAGGTGAGTCAACGTGCAAATCAATAAATGCGACACATCACATTCCCAGAGCAAAAGACAAAATCCATGTGAACACCCCAGTAGATGCACAAAAGGCTTTCAATAAAATTCACCATTCCTTCAGGATAAGAACTTACAGCTTCTCCAAATCTCTATGTTGCAAACCGAAAACAAGAACTGATCATTATCTCCATTTTATAGATGAGGAATTGAAGGCTCAGGAAAGTCTAATAAATTGCCCTTCCCTTCTTCACCATCAACCCCAAATATCAATTGTTGAGGATTAGAGAATGAGGTTTTGAAACCTGTTTGCCTGATTCCAGAATTTGAGTTTTCCCCACTATGTTCTCTATATCAAATACTAATAAGTGGTGTTTCTCCACTCATTCAACAGGTACTTATTAAATACCACAAATAGCAGACAATAAATACCTCATACTCACTGTGTAACAAGCTGGGGATGTAATGTGGAAGAAGAACAACCTGATCCTCTCCCCACCCCCACATGCAGAGAGCTTAGTGGAAAGAAAACCGTTCGGCACAGAAGATAATACACCTGGGTTTAGTGTGTGGCAGGCGTTGTCCTAAGTGTTTTACACTCATTTATTTCTCAAGCCAATCCCATGAGGTAAATATTTTTATCTATATTTTACAAATGAAAAAAAAACTGAGGAATAAGTGTTACTTGCTCAGGATTACACAACCAGTCAAAGATCTGGAGTTAGAATCCAGGGGTAGAGAGGTCTAGCTTCAGCACTTGTGCAAGGATCATATAAATTGTTGTTTCATGAGTGCTGTGATAAATGCTATAAAGCAAAACCACCGTGCTAAATTAAGAAACATAACATTGCATTAGTTTTTATGAAGATGTTATTGAAACAAATGAAAACATATGCATTTACAGATAGAAAGAAATCTATGATGATATATACATACTTATATGTATGCATGTGTGTTGTATGTACTTATTTACATAGCAAATATTTAACCACTATTGCCTTGAATGGCAGGATTTCAAGCAATTTTGAATTTTTAAATTTATAATATTTAATGTTAAGTTATTAAAATAAAAATAATTATGAATTTTATCATCATAAAAAGGATAAAGTTATTTTAATTTGGGGGAAAAAAGCACTATGTGCTATAAAAACAAGATTTCCATTTTTAAAAAACTTTTTAGTGGGCTGAAACAAACAAAAAAGCTAATGTCTAAAGGGGGAAAATTACAAGAAACCTTTCCATAATACTTACTTCTACAGTGAACATATAAATATTGAGAACCACATCCATAAAATTTCTAAATTTAATACTGAATAAGAGTCTTTTGGCTTCAGAAGATTTCATACTATACCACAATTTTTGAGTGAAAATTCAGCAAATATTTAAATGATATCCACTGTCTTAAATCGAATCAGATGGATAGCAGGAAGATCATATCATGGGTGAGGGCAAGGTCAACCAAAATCCTGACTCTCCCACTTCCTAGTTACATTAGGCTGCCTCATGGAGCTTCTGCCAGGCTCGGTCTCCACCTATTACATAAGACGGAGGCAACCTCAGCACCTCAGTGTTGTGGGGAGGTTAAAGATCATCATGAGACTGTGTCATGCCTCTAAGGTACCACGGTCCAATTTCTCTTATAAAGATCTATATGACATGAGTGCTCCAGTTTATATCCCAGACCATCTCAATGCCCCCCCCCCCGTTCTTTTTTCACGGGTGCATTATCATTACATAGGACACTGGGATTCACTGTTACGTATTTGTACCTGTATACAATATAACAGTATCATTTGGTCAATTTTGTTCCAAGTACATCCCCCCCCTTTTTTTAGTAAAATGACTTATAAGCAACATCTGGGGTCTTCCATTTATAGGTTTTGGGGACCTCCTGGCCAGCTCTGCTCATTTCAGGGTGAGAGATGAAGACAGAACAGTGTTTGGGACAGTCTCCAGGGGCCCAGGGAGCAAAGCTTGGGGAAAAGAGGATAGCCTGAAGCATCCATCCTGTAGCATTATTTTACTTATTTACAGACTATTTTCCCCTGGCAAGTTATAGACACTTTCTTCTGTATTTGGTAGGAAATAGGAACCCCCTTTCTCCTGTGGAGAAAGTTGTCTTTCCCCTGTTTTCTGAGTGTTGGGAAACAGTGTATCAGGTGTTAGAGGCATAGCCTGTCTTCTTTCCAGATACAAAAAAAAAATAGGACACTTTGACTCCAAAGGGGCTGAATCAAGGAACAACCATGGTGTGATAAGTGGAGAATCTTAGCCAACAGAACTACTTTCTGAATTCTTCACTCTAACTTCCCCCCCCAACTTTGCCCATTCTTAAAATGATCTATGGCTTCATTTCCTCAAAAGTAAAGCCATGATCAAGCCAGAAAGTTTAGGCAGATGGAACAAGTCTTCCTTGCGGTATGAGAAGTTACACATCACCAGCATATAGCTATATTGACCCAAACATCATGTAAGGAGCACCCAGGTTAAGAAACAGATCCCACCCACCCCAGGGGCTTCCCCTGCTGCATCTTCTGCCATTAACCACCCTGTCAAGGGCAGCCCTCCCCAGATTTCCAGCAGCAACACTGATTGGTCCGCTGGCTTCTGGACTGTACCTAGGTAGACTGTTCCAGAATGTCTTCACTCTGTGGCCTGGTTTCCTTCACTCAGCATTTTATTTATGAGATTCAGCCATCTTGTTGTACGTAGATCATTCAGCATCATTGCTGTGAACCACCTTGTTGTATGTGTGCTTTTTAAAAAATTCATTTTTTTTTCCTTTTTAGTTTTTGGTACCAGGGATTGAACCAAGGGGTGCTTAACAACTGAGCCACATTCCCAGTCCATAGGCCCTTGCTCAGTCGCTGAGGCTGCCTTTGAACTTGTGACCCTCCTGCCTGAACCTCCTGAGTGGCTGGGATTACAGGTGTGCACCACCAACCCTGGCTCTATATGTATTTTTTTAAATCAGATATTCTTTTTCAACACTCATGGTTTAAAATAGATACAGACTGAGGCTAAGTCTCTCTTTTTCCAATTTCCTACAGTCCCAAATGGAGTTTCCTAAAAGTTCTGCAGGGGACTCTGCTCTAGAGAGGAAGATGCTGGGTTCCCGTTAGCCCTGGGGCTCAGGTTTTTCCAGAATGGGAGGCCTGGGAAAGGCCTCTTCAGTGCATCATCCAAGTCTGCCAGGTCAGTCAGCTGACTTCCCGTGCAGTCCCCCAGGCGCTGAATCAGGAAGGGAGCTGCTGCCTGGCTGCTCCTGTCTCGGTGGCCAGACCAAAGCCAGGCCCAGGCCCACTGTGGCGTAGTTTAAATGCTCTAGTGCCTCCCTCTCTCTTTCTAGCTCCATCACCTGCTGTCTGTCTCCTAGGGCTTCTTAAGAGCCCAGCCTGCGATGCCCACATCAGTAGGGACACGCCACCTACAAGTGACTTGATTCAGTGGTTTGAGAGTGTTTCCCGTCATGTCTCACCCGGTTGGCATCTCAGAGTCAGTATGAATGAGGCCATTTTCCCAGACCCCTTGTATGCAATGTGCCTTTATTTAAGAAATCCTTGGAGATTTAATGGTTTCTGAGGAGAAATTGGATGTGATTCTTATTTCTTCTTTGTAGGAAAGGTGTTTTCACCCTCTGGCTTTTTAGAACTTATTAAATTTTCTGTACTTTAAAAATAGTATGCCTTAATAGTTTCATGACAGTGGTTTTGATCTCTGGCATTTCTTTTTGTTTCTTTTTAGAATTCCCATCTTTTGGCTTGTATTGCCCTCTGTTCTTGAAGCTGTTGACTTTATCTACTTGAACCCTTATCATATTAATCACAGTTGCCTTATGTTCCTGGTCTGGCGGTCCCAAAAGCCCTGACTCACCTGGGTCTTGTCTGGATGCTTGCTATGTCCCCTCCAGTTGTGCTGTCTTCTGGCAAGCCTTCTGATTTTTTATGGATAACAAGGTGTGATGCAGCCACTGGTTCCCATGAGGTTGCTGCTGCAATCAGCTATCTGTCTTTTTTTTATTAATTTTTTATTTATATATGACAGTGGAATGTATTACAATTCATATTACACATATAGAGCACAATTTTTCATATCTCTGGGTGTATACAAAGTATATTCACACCAATTTGGGTCTTCATACGTGTACTTTGGATAGTGATGCCAATCACATTCCACCATCAATGCTAACCCCATGCCCCTTCCTTTCCCCTCCAACCCTTCTGCCCTATCTAGAGTTCGTCTCTTCCTCCCTTGTTCCCCCTCTCTACCCCACTGTGAATCAGCCTCCTTATATTAGAGAAAACATTCAGCATTTGGTTTTTTGGGATTGTCCAACTTCACTTAACATTATCTTCTCTAACTCCATCCAAAGTTTCTTCTCAGCAGAAGAAACAATCTGTGAGATGAATAGAGAGCCTACATCTTGGGAGCAAACTTTTACCCCTCACACATCAGATAGAGCACTAATCCCTAGGGTATATGAAGAACTCAAAAAGCTAAACAACAATAAAAAAAAAATAACCCAATCAATAAATGGGCCAAGGACCTGAACAGACACTTCTCGGAAGATGATGTACAATCAATCAACAAATATATGAAAAAATGTTCAGCTGTGCCTCTTCATCCTCCTGTCAGTCTTGAACTGTGAGGACAGCTCTTGTGCTGTGGCCTCACCTCTCCACAGTCCTGAGAAGGTCCACTCTTCAATTTGTTCAGCTTTCACTTGTGGTTAGCAGGCACTGGTGACCTCCAAGGTCTTCCATTCACTTGCTGATCCTCTCCCTTCCATGCTGTACTGCTAGCAAGTGCACAAAGTTTTCAAGATATGAAGTGGCAGGAGGTGACATCCAAAGACACCTTTATGCAATGTCTTAATTTACATGTTATGACTCAAAATATAACATATTGGGTAAGCTCCATAGGAAACTAAGTAGTTGAAACTAGAAAAATGAGACTTTTGTGGTCTTTCAACTGGGCCAATTTCTTTAAGTGGCAAAGCCTGATTTGGGAGTAGAAATGAAGGGATGGGCACTCTCCATCACTTCTGGCAGGGTTTCAAACTTATATTATTATTTGGAGGACAACTAAATAATATCTCTCAACATTTTAATTGCATATATTTGTTTGTTTCATTGGTTGGTTTGTTGGGGTTGTGTTGCTAAGGATTGAACCCAGGGCCTTGCGCATGCTAGGCATGTGCTCTACCACAGCTACAGCCTCAGCTCTTTTTATTTGCTTATTTTTGAGAGGGGTTCTTTCTCAGTTGCCCAAGCTAGACTCAAACTTGTGATCCTCCTGCCTCAGTCTCCTGAGGTACTACTATAGCTGCACCACTGTGACCAATGTTAAGTGCACATATGCTTAGGCCTCTAAGTCCTAGTTAAATTATAAGACACAGATAGGCAAAGATAAATATGCTGAAACCCTTGGAAGGGTTGTTTAGGACAGCAAGAAATCACACATATCAAGATTTTTATCAATACTGAATATTCTGTACAAATTATAGTTTATTATATACCAGTATTATATAGTCATTACAACGGATGATAGATACCTATATTTATTAACATAAAATTATGAGCTTGATATAGTTTAGCTTAAAAAACTAAAAAATAAAACTTAACCTATTTTCTTTAACTTTATTTGTGAATATATGAATTTTAAAATTTTGAAACCATCCTGTCATGTTAATAATGTATATCTTGGGAGATACAGTAGAGGATTGTTATTTCTTCTTTATGCTTTTCTATGTAGCATGGATCTTCTATAAAAACTACATTACTTTTATATATTCATGTTAGCAATTAAGACTGTTTTCTTGTGGAAATATGGTTTTGTTAAATTGAAGGATGAGCTATAAAATTTGAAATTTTTATTTTGTTAACAAAGAGTTGTACTCTTTGTTATTAAATAACTACAAACCCCAGTTATAAAACGAGAACGTTCCTTAAGAGGAGAAGCACAAGCGAGTCCCTCAGAGCCCCGTCTCCACTGTGCCTTTTCCTGCCTCTTGATGGCTCAGAGGAAAGCGCGTCCCCAGGAGGCTACTGTTCCTCTTGGTGGCACAATGCCATCTTATCATCAGCCAGGATCACAACGTTATTTGAGGATTTAAAAACTGGACTTGATTTGATTACTTCCACCTAAGGGACTTTATGTGTGGCTGTCTTTCCGTTTCTTTATTTCATCGTCATCTATTGTTTCATATGTATTTCCATAGATTCCCATTTTGATAACTAAGATAGTTACAGCAAAGGAACAGCTTTTAAGCACATGTGTGAGACTTTAGATGCAGTTCAGGATTACCTAGCCACTGGCAGGACCCAGGGGCGCTGGGGCAGAGGGGGGCTGAGGTCTCAGTGCCTGGGCCTGTCCTTTGTGCTGGGATCTGCGTTCCTGAGTAAGAGCTCAGCGGGGCGACATCAGGGTGACTCAGCCTCAGAGCAGAGAAGCTACTCAGGAAGCCACTTCCAAAACACTTCTCCAAGTCTCTTTGGATGGACTCTCTTAGTCCTTTAGTTTTGTTATATTTTTGTTCAAATTGAAAAGTTGTGGAATGGGTAACATCCCTGGGGAGGTGTGTGTGTTGGGGACAGCAGGACCTGGAGATGGCCCCTGAACACAAGGACCTTTCAGGAGCTGTAGGCTGTGGTGCTTGTGAGAGGGTGTCAGTCCCACTGGGGCTGTGCAGTAGAGAACACGTGGCTGCCTGGACAGAAGGCTCCTTGGAAGGAAGAGGAGATGGGGTGGTGCATCGGATAAACTTGAATCGGCTTTAGTGAGCGTGGGAAGGGCAGAGAATATCAGAACGACAATAGTTGGATCCTGAGGTCAAGGTAGCTGCGTCCACTGAGGGACACTCATGTCAGGTATGGTGATGGAGGCAGTGGTTGTGGGTCCACGGGGGATTTGGCACCCAGATGAAAGCACATGCTAGCTGTCCCAGCAGAGCTTGCAGCTGCCTGCACGCACCTTTACCCACGTCTCGGTGTCCCTTTCAGTCTTTCAGAACACACAGTTCCTAGGACTCTACAACCAGTGCAAATGTTAAAGATGAGGGGAAAAAATTCTGTATTCACCAAATTCATAAGAAACTCATTGTAGTTGAACAGTACATACACATTACACAAAGTGCACGTGCTGGTGTGTGGTTTGTATGAGTGTGGTGAGAGGACGTGCAGGATACATTTTCCCCATATTTTTATTGGTGCATTGTAGTTGTACATACATGCACATAATATAGCAATAGAATTTGGCCAATGTAACTCCTCTGCACTTCCCCCTTTCTCCCACTGTCTTGTCCCTTTCCTGTACTCTACTAATCTCCCTTTCATTTTTGTGAGACCACCACATCTTTCTTTTCCTTTGCTATGGCACGAATTCCAAACTATATTAAATAAGACTAATGAGAGTGGTCATCCTTGTCTTATTCCAGATTTTTTAAAAAAATGCTCTCAAATTTCCTCATTCACTATGATGTTGGCCTTGAGAGATATATATATATATATCTCCTTTATGATGTTGAGACAGGTTCCTACCATCCCCAGGTTCTTCAGTGATTTTATCATGAATATGTATTGAATTTTGTCAAAGGTATTCTCTGAATCTATTGAGATTACTGAGTGAGTTTTGTCCTCAGTTCTATTTATGTGATGAATAACAGTTATTGGTTTGCGTATGTTTAAATTTTTTGCATTCCTGGGATAAAACTAACTTAGTCAAAAAGTACAATCCTTTTAATATATTGTTGAATATGATTTACTAATATATTTTATTAAGGAATTTTGCATCCTAGTTCATCAGGGATATTGGTCTGCAGTTTTCTTTCCTTGATATGTCCTTATCTGGTTTTGGTATAAGAGTGATACTGTTATGATTTGGATATGAGGTGTCCCTCAAAAGCTCACATGTGAGACAGTGCAAGAAGGTTCAGAGGCAAATGATTGGGTTATATGAATCTTAACCCAATCAGTAATTTAATCCCATGATAAGGATTAACTGAGTGGTAACTGAAATAGTAGAGTATGGCTAGAGGAGTCATGAATTGGGGTGTGGCTTGGGGTATATATTTGTATAGGGTGAGAGGCCTCTCTGTCTGCTTTCTGATCACCATATAAGCCGCTTCCCTCTGACACACTCTTCCCCATTGTTGTTCTTGTGTCATCTGGAGCCCTGAGGAATGGAGCCAGCTGTCTATGGATTGAGATCTCTGAAACCGTGAGCCCTCAAATAAACTCTTCCCTCTCTACCGTTGTGCTGGTCAGGTCATTTAGTCACAGAGCAAAAAAGCTGACTAAAACAGATACTGATTTCATAGAATGAATTCTGAAGTGTTCCATCCTTTTATATTTCTTGAAATCATTTGAGAAGCATTGGCTTTAGTTCTTTAAGGGTCTGACAGAATTCAGCTGAGAATCCACCTGGCCCTGGGTCTTCTTTTTAGGACATTTTATTTTTTTCCCCTTACTTCTTTTATATCATTTTTAGTTATTGGTCTATTTACATTTTTTTATATTATTTTAAATCAATTTTGGCAGATTATGTGTCTAGAAATGTATCAATTTCTTCTAGGTTTTCCAACTTACTGGTGTGAATGTTTTCAAAATAGTCCCCAATGATCATCTAGATTTCTATGATGTCTGTGATGATTTCTCTTTTTTCATCTCTAATTTTATTAACTTGGGTCTTTTCTATTTTGCTTTTGGTTAGTTTGGCTAAGAGCTTATCAATCTTATCTTTTTCAAAACCAAACTATTCATTTCATTGAAACTTTGTATTGTATTTTATTCTATATTTTATTGATTTTTGGCTCTCATCTTAAGTATTTCCTTCCTTTAATGGTTTTATTGTTTTTTCTTTTTTCTTTTGTTTTTTTGTTTTTTAAATCTTGTGATGTCTTGTTATCTTATTTGGGATCTTTCTGATTTTCTAAGGTAGAGACTTAAAGCTATGACTTTCCTCTTAGAGGTGCCTTCATAGTATCCCACAGATTCTGGTATATTATATTGCTAGACTTATTTGAGTTTAAGAATTTTTAAATGTCTCCCTTGATTTCTTATATCACCCCTTCATCATTCAAAAGTATATCATACAGTCATCATGAGTTTATATAGTTTATGTAGGGTTTTTTTGGTGTTGATTTCCAATGTCATTCCATTATGGTTTGATAAGATGCAAAGAACTGTATCAATTTTTTTATTTGCTAAGAGTTTGGGGCCTAAAATATGGTCTATTTTAGTGTATGTTCCATGAGCAATGAAGAAGACAGTGTATTGACCTGTTGTTGGATAAAATAGTCCATAGATGTCTGTTAGATTCATTTGATTTATAATATTTTTCAGATCCAAAGAATCTTTACTGAATCTATGTCTAGACAAACTACCTATTGGTGAGAGAGGTCTGTTTCACCCTTTGTTATTGTACTGGGGGCCTGTCTGAAGTTTTGAGTAGTGTCTCTTTCATGTAATTAAGTATATCATCAATTTGGGGCATAAATATTTATTATCATTGTGTCTAATTATTGGATTATCCTCTTTATCAGTCTTAGTGACCTTTTCTGTCACCTCTAATTAATTTTGGCTTGATTCTGTTTTGTCAGATATGAGAGTAGCTACTCCTGCTTGTTTTTTCTGGCTCTATTCACATGGTATATCAATTTTCACTCTTTCACTGTAAGGTGTGTCTCTTCCAAATAACATATAGCTGGATCTTGTTTTTTAATCTGTGTGCCAGGTTATGTCTTTTTTTGCCCCATAGTTTTATTGAGATAAAAGTGAAGTACAATAATATGCACATATTTGAAGAATGCAATTTGATCAGTTTTGACATGTATGTAACCAAAATAATCAATATAAATAGCATTTCTAATACTTTTTTAAATTTTAAATTATGAAAACTGTGTTTCCTGCATGATTTATTACATCAGAAATCAATTATTTTAAGATATGTAGAACCCTACTCCCACATCAACTAATTCAAAATTACACAGTGCACTTATAAATATCTCTGAGGTCAAGGAAGAAAGCACAAGAAAAGTAAATAAAAAGTGCTTTGAACTAAGTGTTAATAAAGCTTAAAATATCATGATCTCTGGGATTAAACAATCCTCAAATGAACATATATAACTTAAAGTACTTGTATCAGAAAGAATCTAGAATAACAATCAAATTATTTTCAAATTAAAAAATAAGAGTAGGAGAAGAAATATATGAAATACAGAATAAATAATACAGTGCTAAAATTTGATAAAAATCAAACAAGTCTAATAAAAAATGCAAGAATATAAAAATTAATATCAATGGAAATGAGCTATCAAAATAACCCTACAGATCCTAAAATATATTAACATAATATTATAATTGTACGCCAACATATGTGATAGCTTACACAACATGGTCTATATTACAGAAGGATTCATGTGCTGCTGAGAAGACAGTTTAGTTAATCATTGATGAAGGAAATATTCTATCTATGTCTGAAAAATCTAAATTATTGATTGCATTATTTAGTTATATAGTTTCTTTGTTTAGTATTTGTCTGGAAGATCTATCCAGTAGTGAGAGAAGTGTGATAAAGTCACCTGGTATTATTGTGTTGTGGTCTATTTGATTCTTGAAATTGAGAAGAGTTTGTTTGAAGTGTGTAGATGCTCCATGGTTTGGGGCATAAATATTTATGACTGTTAGGTTTTGTTGATGTATACTTCCCTTAAGCAGTATGAAATTTTCTTCTTTGTCCCTTCTGATTAACTTTGGCTTGAAGTCCACTTTATCTGATATGAGCATAGAAACCCCTGCTTGTTTAGGCAATCCACTTTCACCTTCAGTCTGTGCCTGTCTTTGCCTCCTCTCTTCACTAGTTTTCACTTTTTTTTTTCATTTCATCTTCATGGAATATTTTGTTGAGAATATTCTGAAGTGCAGCCTTTCTGGTTGCAAATTCTTTAAAATTTGTTTATCGTGGAAGGTTTTTATTTCATTTTCAAATCTAATTTTGCTGGATATAGGATTCTTGGTTGGCATCCATTTTCTTTCAGAGCTTGGTATATGTTATTCCAGGACTTCCTATCTTCAAGGGTCTGGGTTGAGAAATCAGCTGAGATCCAAATTGGTTTCCACCTGTACGTAATATGATATTTTTCTCTCATAGCCTTTAAAATTTTATCATTATTCTGTATGCTAGGCATTTTCATTATGTGCCTCCATGGGGGTTTGTTGTAATTTTGCATTTTGGGGGATCCTGTAAGCCTCTTGTACTTGATTTTCCATTTCATTCTTTAGGTTTGGAAAATTTTATGATATTATTTAATTGAAAAGATTATGCATTCCTTTGGGTTGTATCTCCACACCTTCATCTATCCTGATAAATCTTAAATTTGGTCTTTGTATGTTATCCCATAATTCCTGGAAATTTTGTTCATGGTTTTTTAACATCTTCTCTCCATTGTCCACATTATTTTCAAGATTACATATTTTGTCTTCATGCCTGAGATTCTATCTTCCAAGAGGTCTAGTCTATTGGTGATGCTTTCTATTGAATTTTTAATTTGGTTTATTGTTTCCTTCATTTCTAGGATTTCTGTTTGTTTTTTTCAGAATCTTTAACTCTTTATTGAAGTGATCTTTTGCTACCTGTACTTGCTCTCTTATGTCATCCTTTACTTCACAAATCAGTTTAACTACGTACATTCTAAACTCCTTCTCTGTTCTTTCTTAATCCTTCCATTTATATTTCTCTTAGAATTCACTAATCACTTTAATAATCATTATTTTGAATTCTTTGTCTGATATTTCACCCACTTCAATGTCATTGGAGTCAGTTGCTGATGAATTATAAACTTCTTCATATTTCTTACATTCCTATGTTGGATTTTATGCATCCATTGAGATTAATTTCTTTTCCACTCTTATATGGACCTTTTTAGGGCATGATTGTCTCTTATCAATGATATGTCCTACAGTGATCTAGTTTGAGATTGCCTCACAGATGTGGTACCCACAGTCTTTGTGCTAAATCTCTGTTTTACTGTAGGAATGGATGTCTGTGAGTGGGACCTGAGGGTTCACCCCTAAGCAATCCTACTTGGGTCCTAATCATTAGATTTATGTATTTTTTTTGTCGTGTTACTTCTATTAAAGGACAACAGAAGATGAGTGTTGTTAATATGTGTGTTGAGCAAGATATGCTCATTTTTGGCTCAGTTTAGTTCAGTAGCAGGGTCTCTATCCTGTGAACTTGTAGTGTCCCTGATGATTCCCAGTACTTTTTTAATGTGGAAACAAACAATAGCAATAACAAATACAAACAATATACAGCATCAAAATAAATATCTGTTGCCTAATATGACATCTACCACTGTAATTACCACAAAGAGAGGAATGGTAGTATTATTGTTTAGATACAAAGTGTCCCCAAAATTTTCATGTATGAGATAATGGAAGAAAGTTTACAGCTTAAGTGATTGGGTTATAAAAGCTTTAATCAAATCAGTCAATTAATCCACTTGAAAGGATTAACTGAGTGGTAACTGTATGCAGGTAGGATATGGTGGAAGAGGTGTGTCCCTGGGTGCCTGCCTTTGGAGTACATATTTTGTCACTGGTAAGTAGCGCTCTGTGTTTCCTGATGGCTATGCCCTGAGCTGCTTTCCTCTGTAATATTCTTCTGACATTAGTTCTGCTTCACATTGGGTCAAGAGGTATGGAGTCCGCTGTCTGTAGACTGAGACCACTGGAACTATGAGCCAAATAAACTTTTCCTTCTATAATTGTTCTTGTTAAACCTTTTGGTAAGAGTGATAAAAAAGTTGACTAAAACATGTGGGATTAGCAATTGTTAACAGCAAAAACAATAAATAACAGTGCATTAGATATGGCATTAAATAGTAAATGTCACCTATGTCATCTATGCCAGTAATAATTGCAACAATATGAATGGTGGGTAAAGGAGTTATATAAACAAAATAATTCTAAGAATTAATTCTGAAAATTAATTCTAATTTAATAATTCTAATTTAATTAATAATTCTTAATTAATAATTATAATTTAATTAATAATTCTAAATTAATAATTTTAAGAATTAATTCTAAAATATTCTAAAAATTAAAGTACAGTTCACTAAGAGAAAAGAAAATGTGATAGAAAGGTAGAAAAGAGTTCAGAATATTTTCAATATGTGAATAAAGAGAATGAAGAAGAGATGTAGCAAGTGATGATTATAAAGAGGAAAAAATAAGAAAAACAAAGTAAAGGTGGTGGGGGTGGGGTGGGATGAGAGCGACATAGACTGTTAGCAGAAGTAAGGAAAGAGAAACAAACAGACCCAGAAAAACAAACAAACCCAGAACCCCAACCCCTAAAATATAAAGCAAGAAAAAATTATTACATCAAAAAATGCTAAAAATGAGGAAAAATGAATGACTCGAGAGAGCTGGTATAGTCACCATTAGAGGCAAGATTTCCCTGCAGACACCAAAAGAAAAAAATGTTGTTTACCAAATATTGTCAGCTCTTTAATCTTTTCTTATATTTTATCATGGGAAATGGCAGGGCAGTTAATTAGAAAGATTGTAGGAAACTGAACCAAATAACATTAAATTTGATGATTGGATAAGGACTTAAAATGAGTTGGTTCTCTTTCCCCTCCACCTTGCCTTTTTTCTTCTGAATAAGGGTATTTTTCATGTTTGCTTCACATTTCCATGTTAAAATAATACCCAGAAAATTCACCCAAACTTTCCTTTGTTTTGAAAGTGCTTTTAACCCAGTCTCAGTAACAGAAGATCATGCCAGGATGTCATTCATGTGTCCTGAAATTGATACAAGAAGTAGCTTAATTTAGTTTCACTCTTAATTTGTCTTTAGTTGCCAAAGATTTCTAGCATAGAATATCATCTAGGAAATCAAGAGAAGGGGGTCAGAAGAATTCTCCTCCAGAAAGCACTTTTTAATGAATCTGATTTAGTATATTGCAGTATCATTGCAGATGAAAGTAAATTTGAATCCTATCTTCTTCAGTAATTAGCTGTTATCTTGAGCAAAACTAGGAACTTTCCAATCCTCAATTCCTTCTTAATAAAATGCACATCATAAAAATCTCTGAATAGATGGACCCGTTATGTTCATAGGACCTATCTGATGAAATTGCTGTGGATACTCAATGGGATATAGCTTTTAAATTGCTTAGCACAGGGTTGCACCCAATAAGAAGAACTCAGTAATTGTGGTAATTGTGGTATCACTGCTTGGTGGCTTTTAAACAGCCTACCCATGGTGTTATTTGTGAACAGGTCGCCCCATTTAACTGTTTTAGTGCTCTGGTGTAGGTGATAATCCTTCTGTGGTTATCAAAGTCTATGGTACTCCAAGGGCCCAGAACCAATGTGCTTTTGGAAGATTAAAAATACCATTCATAATGAAAACCACTTCCTAACTCATCTACTGAGTTTGGAGCATTTTATGTTGTGCATGTCTACCAGTGAGCTTGCACACAAGATTCTGACTTGTTCCACTGAGCCAAGGGTCCTCTCCTCCAGCAGCCGTCTGACAGCTCCCCTCCCACCATCAGACCATCAGACACCCTCTTGCAGGTTTCACACAAGGCCATGCAGGTGCCACCTCTGCCACTTGCTTATAATCAGCTTTTATATGCCTGTCTCTCCATTGGTCTTGGAGCTCCTTCAGGAAAGGGACTGTGTCATTCATTTTTGTGTCTCCAGAGAGTAGCTTAAGTTAGAGCATGAAGGGACTCTCACCAAAGTATGTAGGATGAACACATGCATCCTCAGGTGGGATACATGTGTGTAAACATGGAGCTGAGATCCTTTTCCATTTAAGGTGACATGGGTGGAAATTCTTGTGAAAGTTCGTGTTTATTGTTTGGGACCTTTGCCAAGCTGACTGATTTCCTTGGCTTTCCTTCCCTTGCAAAGACTGCAGAGCAGAGATAGTGAAAAGAAATGCTTAAGCATCACACCACAGACCAATTTAAATAGAATTTCAACAGGAAGAGTTGGGAGTTCACGAAGCTTGCGCAAGATATTTTCCTAAAGCCACAAGAAGAGAGCTGGCACCTTTGTCCCTCCTAAGAGGGAGGGAACACGAGGACAGGGTCAGAACTTTGGGCAAAGAGACAGAGGACCCCGCTTGTCTGGGAAGTTTTGGTATGGCCATCAAGCCATGGGGAGGCTGAATCTACCACATCTGGTTGAACTTTCCTGAGGAATTGCCTCCTCTGATCTGGTCGACAACAGACGTGCACATGAAAACACTTAGCATGGCCTGGCCAAGCTCTCTCACCACACCAGCCTGCTCCCCTGCCCTCCAGCCACTGTGGCTGTCCCTAGGCTCCAGGCTCCTCCAGTCTTGACTACCTAGAATGTTCTCTCAGGCACTGTGGCTGTCCCTGGGCTCCAGGCTCCTCCAGGCCTTGACTGACCTAGAATGTGCTCTCCACCT
The DNA here is from genome assembly GCF_001458135.2 of Marmota marmota marmota. NCBI lineage: Eukaryota > Metazoa > Chordata > Mammalia > Rodentia > Sciuridae > Marmota > Marmota marmota. Next base: position 21,365,687 of record NW_026000019.1, read on the forward strand.
AGACTTCAGCACCAAAACCACTCTCTCAGGAGCATCTTTTTAGGTTGAGTTCCTGTTGTGCCATCTCACTGCAGCACAATCTTTCCTTTCTGCATTTATTTATGATGTTCTTTTTATTTAATATATGATGTTCCCCTCCCCCTAACAAAACTGATAGCTCCATGAGGATTTTCTCATTATTGAACCCCTAGGGTTAGCACAGGACCAGGATCCCCAAAGGACTTTACTATTTCTTGTATATGTTTATGCACCAGTGCAGTAAGATAAGTAGAATTCAAAGAGGGAGGCTGGAGGGTGCAGGGTCATCGTGTCTCCCCTGGTGTCTCAATCTAACCAGTGACTCAGCAAGCATTTACCCAGGGCCTGTTGGCCCTCTGCGAGGCACATTAGGAGATGGACAATAGTACAGAAAAGGGTCTCTGCCCTCTGGAAATTTATAGTATAATCTGAAGAGATGAGAAAATATATATGAACCATATATCACTGTTAATTAAATTATGTTACAATTATATTTTTAAAGTTAACATAATTGGAAACAATCTAAATCATAGATTATATTTGTATGAGTAAACGGAATGCAGCCTGAATAGCTTTTAAACAAAATCAACAATTCTCCTCCCATTCCTATTCCTAGAAATCCCTTTTTCTTTTCCTTTTGTTCTTTTTCCTTTTATTTTTTCCTTGCTTGTATTTTATGAATATGTGCATATGTGTGTACATAATTGACAAATAATAGTATATATATGTGTGTGTGTATATATATATATATATATATATATATATATATATATGTTATACAACATGATGTTTTGGTATATCTATACTTTGCAGAATGGCTAAACTAAGTGAAGTGACATATCAATTATTTCACATACTACCTTATTTTGTGTTGAGAACAATTAAAATCTACTCTGTTACAATTTTCAAATACATAGCTCATTGTTATTAACTATAGTTTAACATATTGTACAATAGATCTATTGAATTTATTCTTTCTAACTGAAATTTTGTGTCCTTTGACCCAAAGAGTCTCAACACCAGTCTCCACTCCCAGCCTCTGGTAACTTCTGTTCTACTCTCTGTTTCTGTGAGTTCAACATTTTTAAATGAACATGTAAGTGGAATCAGGCAGTATTTTCTTTCTATCCCTCAATATATTAACATAATATCTTGAAGATTCATCCACATCATCATATTTGTCTTGTTCCTGATCTTACAGAAAAAGCTTTCAACTTTTACTGTTGAGTTTAATGTTAGCAGTAAGTCTATGATATATGGTCTTTATTGTGTTGAGGTACATTCCTTCCATAATTAATTTATTGAGATTTGTTATCATAAAACACTGCTTAATTTTCTCAAATGCTTTTTCTCTGAATCTATGAGATGGTTATATGGTTTTTGCCCTTCATTTTGTTAAAGTTTTGGGTCACACTTACTAATTTGCATATGTTATACCATCCTTATATCTGGGAATAAATTGTACTGAGTCATCATGAATAATACTTTTAATGTGCTCTAAATTGAATTTGGATTACTAGTATTTTTTTGAGGATTTTTCTTCTATGTTTGTTAGGAATATTGGTCTGCAATTTTCTTTTCTTTTTTTAAAATTATTTATTTATTCTTATTTGTTATATATGATGGCAGAATGCAATTCAATTAATATTACACATATAAAGCATAATTTTTCATTTCTCTGGTTGTACCCAAAGTAGATTCACACCATTCATGTCTTCATATATGTACTTAGGGTAATGATGTCCATCTCATTTCACTGTCTTCTTTTCTTCTTTGTATAGTGTCCTTGTTTGGTTCTGGTATTAGGATAATGGTGACCTCATAACATGAGATTGGATGTATTCTCCCCTCTCCAGATTTTTTAGAATAGTTTGAGAAGGATTGTTATTAATTATTTATGTTTTGTAGATTTCAGCATTGAAGCCATAAGATCCTGGGCTTCTCTGATTCAATCTCCTTACCTGTTATTGATCTGTTGAGATGTGATGTTTCTTCATAATGACTCTTAGTGGATTGTATCTTCCTAAGAATTGATCAATTTCTTCTAGGTTATCCAATATAATGGTTTATAATTTTTCATAGTAGTTGCTAAATAATCCTTTGTATTTCTCTGGTATCAATTATAATGTCTCTTTTTCACTTCAAGTCTTCTCTTTTTGTCATAGTCTAGCTAGGAACTTATTTATTATATCTTTTTTAAAAAAAAAACAACTCTTAGTTTAACTGACCTTTTCTCTTGTTTTTCCAGTTTCTATTTTATATATTTTTGTTCTGATTTTTATTATTTCCATCCCTCTACTAATTTTGGGCTTAATTGGTTAGATTATTTATTTGTTTGTTTTTAATTTTAATAAATATGCTTCCATTTTTGTTTGTCTCAAGATACTTTTAAATTTTCCTTTAATTTATTCTTTGACCCATTCATTGGTTGTTTAGGCGCACATTATTTAATTTTCACATATTTGTGAATTTCTCAAAATTTCTCATTGCCGAGTCTAGTTTCATACCATTGTTGTTGGAAAGATTTTCAAATTATTTCAAGCATCTCAAATTTGTTAAGACTTGTACTATGGCCTAACACATGATCTATCCTGGAGACTATTCCATGTGTATTTGAAAAGAATTTGTACTCAGCTGCTGTTGGATGGAATGTTCTGTATGTGTTTATAAGTGTCATTTACTTTAAAGGGTAGTTCAAGTCCATTGTTTCTATATTCATTTTCTGTCTGGATGATCTATCCTTTGGTGAAAGTGGAATGTTGGAGTCTTCTTCTATTTTAAAGTTACTGTTTATCTCTCCGTTCAGATCTACTAATATTTACCATATATATTTAATTACATTGATGTTGGTTGCATATTGATAATTGTTACTTCCTTTTGATGAATTGACACCTTTATCATCTTGTAATTACATTCTTTGTCTCTTTTCACAGTTTTATATAGTTTCTATTTTAGCTGATATAACGATAGCTACCCCTGCTCTTTTTTTTTGTTTCTATTTGTATTGAATACCTTTATACATCCCTTCACTTTCAGTCTTATATATCATTAAAGGTGAAGGAATTCTTTTATAGGCAGAATATAGTTGGGTCTTTTTCAAATCAATTCAACAACTCTATATCTTTTGATTGGAGAATTTAATCCATTTATAACCAAGATACCTATTAAGATATAAGGGCCAAACTTTTGTCATTTAATTCATTTTTTTCTGGTTGTTTATAATTCCTTCTTCCCTAGTGGCATACTTTAATTCCTCACTTTTTTCTTTTGTATATTTACAACAGGTTGTCACCTTGTGGTCCCCATGAGATTGATATAAACACAACCGGCTATTTTAAGCTGACGCAACTTAATTCAGACCACATAAAAAATTCTATTTTATGTTTTTAATGTCAACATTTACATATTTTTATACTGTATATACCCTAACAACTTGTTGTCACTCTAATTACTCTAATATTTGTCTTTTAACCTTCATATTAAATACGAGTGTTTTACATACCACCATTACAATATTAGAGAATTCTGAAATGTTCTTACATTTGCTGATGAGTTTTATACTTTCCTATTCTTTCATGTCACTATCAGCATCATTTTTCTTTTAGCTTCAAGAATTCCCTTAAGCATTTTTTATAAGGTAGGTCTAGGTGATGAACTCCTTCAATTTTTATTTTCTGGAAAAATTGTTATCTCTTCTTTGTTTCAGAAGGTGAAGTATTCTTGGATGACAATTTTTCCCAGTCCTTTGACTATATGATCCCACTCTCTCCTGGCCTGATTCTACCAAAATTCACAAATAGCCTATTTTAAATTGCTTTGTATGTGATATACTTTTTTTTTCCTGCTTCTTGTTGCTTTCAGCTTATTCTCTTGGTCTTTGATTTTTGACAGCCTGATTATAAGTCTTGGTGTAGTCTTGCTTGAATTGAACTTGACAGAGACTTTTGAACTCCCGTGCCTTAATAATTTTATATTTCCTCAGATTTAGGAAGTTTTTTAGTATTTATTTCTTTTAAATACACCTTCTGTCCCTTTCTATCTTCTTGAAATGCTAAAATGAGCATGTTAGATCTCTTGATGCTGTCCTATAAATCCTGTAGGTTTTCTTCTTTCCTTTTCATTCTTAGTGCTTAATCAAATCTCTTGTTGAAACTTTCTATTGCATTTTTTCCCACTCATTTTATTTTCACTCCAGAATCTTTTTATGCTTTCAATCTCTCCACTGAAGCTCTCATTTTGCCATTTGTTGCTTTTCTGATTTTGTAGAATTGTTTCACTTCATTCTCTTCTGTGTTTCTGAGGTTCTTGAAAACAATTATTTTGCATTCTTTGTGATGCAGACCACATCATACCTTTGGAGTCCCCTCCTGGAAAGGTATTGTGTCCTTTTGGGGGTGATTTGATGATGATTTTTTGTTTCTTTTTGCCTTGCACTAAGCATTTGGTAGAGCAGCACCAATTCCAGACATAAGAGGTTGGCTTTAATGGAGAAACACCTTCCATTGGGCACTTAAAGAGTAGCCACAGCTTGGGGGCCAGGGGCACATGTGAGCTTGAGAAGTTGTGGCCTTGGTCTCAATCCCACAGTGGTACACACATTTGCTTCTTGACACGGGGAGGGGAGAATGTACAGCCATCTCCTTCTCTGGGGTTTTGCAGTGGATATGGCTGTTTCTTTAGTGGCAAAATATGCCAGTATTACTTGGGGATTGGGCCACTGGGGGCCACCATGGCCGATCCTGTTACGTCTCTGTCTTTCTTCTTGTTGCTAGCTGTGTCCAGACACTTTAGATATGCTAATCTCACCAGTGATCTTTTCTGTGTAAATACTTTCTGTTTGTTTTGCTCCATTGTGGTGCTGAAGATTTTTAAATGAGCTTCTGAGACCTTCCAGTATATTCTGATTTGTGGGTAAATGTCTAATATTTTTTGTGGGGGGGATGAAGGATGATATCTTATACTCCACCATCTGACATCTTTTTGTTTTCCTCACTATAATTTTATATTATTGAACTTAAAAGCACATTATTAACAAGAACCTATCATTTTACATAACACTCTCCCTCATCCCCAATTGAATGAATGAATGTATATATGCATATATACATACAGTGATACATATATATATACACATACATATATATATATATATTTATATATGTATGTGCATATACATGCATTGATATGTATAATATGTATATTTCAATGACACAAAAAATGGCTAGAGAATAAAACTAAGAATGAGGAAAATGGAGGTAAGTTTCATATAAATATTAACTGTAATTAAATACCAATACTATATAAGGCTTTCGTTGCACTTACAGCATGGCAGGTATTGTTCCAAACACGTTAAATCATTTACACTTCAGTGTCTTTGGTGACTCCTACCCTGATATATTCACAGGGCTGAGGAGACAGACACAGAGAGGTCAGGAGCCTGCCCAGCTCACACAGGCAGAGGAGCCAGGCAGTCTGGCTCTAGGGTCCGAACTCCCAATCCCTGCCTCGTGCTGCCTTGGAGGTCCCCATTCTCTCCTCTCCCTCAACTTCCTTTACTCCTCTAAAGTCATTCTTCATGACCATTTCCTTTGTCAGCCTTTCTACTTTGACAATGTAATTAATCCTTTTTTCCCAGTCCCAAAATATGTAGTGAAAATTCTGCCTCATAGTCCTTAATTAATCTTTACCTTCTGACTTTCTTCCAGATTTTTCCACTTTATTCCACTTTTAAATCTATAAGAGATACCTATTTGCACACTGAGACAATTGTGGAATGAATAAAGAATATCACTTACAACTGACAACTAGAACTCCAAGAGGATACATTGAAGTTGCAGTTTTTTGACTTGCTACCAAATACTTGATAATTGATTTTGCTGTCTGAGAGTAATCTGAAAAGTAGTAATAATAACCAACTTTTCTTGTATGAAATATGATATGTCAAGAGCTTTGTAATGTTTTGAACAACCAATAATAAAAAAAATAACCAATATTTCTTGAGTGCCAACTGTGTACTTGACATTATTCCAACCCCTCTCCATGCAATAACATGTTATAGGATTAAATAACATGAAATTATTATTTAATCCTATCACAACCTTTTGAGGTAAGTTCTGTTGTCATCATTCTGATTTATATTTGGGAAAAACAAAGGTGTAGAGAGTTAAATTTGCCTAACAGTCAAAGGTGGAGACAGGATGGGTCTCAAGCAAATTACTGGTTGTTCCAGCAGCCATTTGGTCCGACACACTCCATGAGAAGAGTTGTTCAGGCACACATTATTTAATTTTAATAACCATTCCTCTTTTATACCTTCCCCCTCCCATAAAAGAAACAGAGTTCCTGGTGAAAGAAGCAGAGTTCCTTTTAAATCCATATCTATTTTATGTCATTTAAAAACTGTTCTCAACAATCTTCTCCAAGCACCAAAAATCCCACAGTGGATTTTTCCTTTCCTATCTAATTTTTTTTTTGCTTCTATTTTTGCTTGGATCCCTCAGAAGTCTACTGCAATTATAAACACTCACTGGCATTTCACAATAACTGGAATTGACACTAGGACTTTATGATTAATACAGAAGTCTCCCAAATGTATGACCTTTCGTTGGGACTCACATTGTAATCAAAGGAAACCTGCTCTGGGGATGCAGGTCTGTTCCTGCGTTGCTCAGCCTGGGATGTCCAGGAATGAGTCACACTTGCCCCTGCCTCCAGACATCTCCATGGAAGGGGTGACCCCTGCCACTTTGGCGACTGCTAATTTCCAAGCTGCCGCACTGCTCCTGCACTATCATCGTTCTGACTTCATGAGAAAGTCTATGGTAAATTTCTGGAAAGCGAATAGGAAGTTGTATTTCTAAGCAGTCTGACACTGAGGGAAGGCAGCAAGACTATAAGAAGTGTGGGCTGGACAGGAGGCAGAAAGCCAGCAGAGCCGCAGAGGAGATGGTAAGTTCACTTTTCTTTTGTGTGGGAAGTCGATGATTTGAAGTTGTTTGGGGCTTAATATGGGATGCAAAGGTTCAGAAGTGAGGAAAAGCAACATCCTTAAGAGTTGAGGTTATTTCCATTTTACAAATAGAAGCACTGCGGTTTACAAAGGCTGGGTATTTTACCTAGGGCTGCACTGTTAGTCTTGATGTCGGGATCTCAGTCCGACCCCTGGTTTTTAGTGCTGTTCTGTACACCAGAACTCACAGGGACCCTCTGGGAGTAGATCTTGGTGAACCTGCCATCTCCTTTTCCAGAATCACTCCTCTCTCTGGGATAAATGGAAGGCTGAGCAATGCCCTGGGGAAAGCCTAAACTGGATGGTTCCTAATCCTGAGCCCTTGCATTTCTTTCTCTGAGCACTAGGAGTTTTCTGGGACTGATCTGAAATCGGTTTCAATTTCTACCCCAAGAATCTATCCTGCTATATCTATAAAGTGGATATAATAATAGTATTCTGTAGTGTCACTATGAGGATTAAATAATATCATAATTAATAGCACTTAGCTCTGAGCCTGGCATATAGGTGATTAGAAAATTATAGCTATTATTGAAAGAAATTTTTTTGATGTAGAGTGGAGTTTGGGATCTGGGGAAGATCCAAGATTAGTAGGCATTTTTGAAGTCAGAAATATTATTCTAGATATAAAAACATGTTTAGGGTAGATCCAATTTTACCCCCAATTTATTTGGGGTATCGCACATAGTCCCAGAATCCAAAATCCTCCAGTCTGTGGCTAGGGAGAAACCAGACTGGTCTATGCTTTGGACACTTTCTATGGGACCAAAGAAGAAAGTAGTGCTTACATCTGGTCCGTCCCACTTTCCTTCTTTACTATAACACACTTTTCAATGCTCCTAATGAGGGTTTTCCACATTGAGGAAATCAGGGAAAAGAGGATGATGAAGATTCTCAAAAAGGAAGGAGCTGGAGCCTGCCCTAAGTCAGAACCACAATGACATAAGAGTGTGGACTACTTTTGTCTTATCTTTTGCATGTCCTATATCTGAATTGGACAGCTTGAAAGAGCAGCTGTTCCTCTCTCCCTTCTATTACCTTTGGTGCTCTCCTTTATTTCAAAGATGTAAACATATTGGATCAGGTATTATTTTTAGGATTCTGATGGAAACTACAGTTCTTCCCAGATGAAAATACAAACATCACATAAAAAAACCCAACCTCTATAGACAACCACAGGAGGTTCCCAAACCTATGTGTGGATGCCAGAAGAACCCCACCACGTTGCCTCCTATGCTAAAGCTCAGAAGCTTCTCCACTAGCATCCTGCAGTGAGGCTGGAACTCCAAAATGAAGAGCTGAGGAAAACAGCCCTAGACTTGCTTTACTATTTCAGCAAAGCCCTCTTCCTTTCCCCCACAAGCCTGTTTGGTTCTTAGGATTCAGGAACCTCAAAATGCCTATGTAAGATCTGCATCATGTTGAGCATGGCTTTAATTAACTCCTAGGACATGAGAAAATGAAGTGAAGGTTTATCTGGTGGGGTGATTTCAATCAGAGAGATCTAAAGAAGCTCTTGGTTGGGATTTACAGTTCAGTTATCGATGCTGGTCAAGGCTTTAGTGAGCTAAGGAGCAGGTCTGAATTCCCTTTCCTCCATACCTGTTAATCACCTTAGGTCTGTGGCTTCCAGTTCTTACTTTTCTTTCCATGATCATTTGTCACAATATAATGACCTGCTTCACCTTCTCTTGGACTTAGAATGTGCATCTTCAGAGTTCTGTATTATGTGGAAGTTTATTAGTGAAATCTTCAAAAATCAAAGTGACTTTACTACATAAAGGTGCTACAGAGTAAAGATCCAACCTACCTATGAAATCTTGGTTTCATAAATGACATTCGTTACATTGTTTTCTTGGTGTTTGACCCCTCTGATGGAAAACCAAAGCAGAAAGTTAGCAAAATCAAATGCAGAGCAAATCCTTCGAATTTGTTGGGGTATAGCCCAGCTATAGTCCAAAGTATATTTTAATTTTAAACTTATGTACGTTATTTTATGGTTTTTAGTGCTGTTCTATATACCAGAACTAACATTTTACCCTCCATAATAGCAGTGAGTAGTCTAAATTAACTATGTTCTTTGTTTGATTCAAAGTGTTGATGTTCTGGGACCCTGCTGTCTTAATTATAATTTACTATTTGGCTTAGAGACAATCTATTTTCTCAGTGTATTTCATTTTCTACAGGTAAGCTGGGGCCACTAGTATCTGTGCCATACCATCACTACCACCAACAACCAGATATTAAAGCTTTGCTTCCAACAGCTTATATAGATCTGCATCCTCAGTGACTCTCATATCCTCCTCCCTCTATGCATTTCCAGGGACACAGCCCAAGTCAGGCCCTCTAACTTCTACTAGGACCATTGTAATAGCCTCCTTTTTTGTAGCTCAGCCTTCCTGCTTCTAATTTATTAAAAATACCACTGTTAGATTCATCTGTTCATGACACTTCTCAGTTTAGAACCCTACAATTAGACTCCTGATGCTACTGGTATTTGAGACCCACAAGATCTAGCCCTAAACTACCTTTTCAATTAACATCTAAGAAATGATCATTTTCAACATCAATCAGACCACACTGCTAATCTTATAGTCCTCCCTGTATTCTTATTGCACTTAGAATAAGATCTCATCCCCTTGTTTGGCTTCCAAAGTCTGGAGTGACCCATCAACTACCTTCTTGTGTGTTCTTCCCCCACTGCTCACTCCACTCCAGCAACACTAATGTCTCTACTTTCTCTGAACACTTCACTATGTTACTATGGTCCCGTGTTACTATGGCCTTTGAATCTCCTCTTTCATTTGCCTTAGTGCTCTTCTTCCTGCTTCTCACTTGGTAGGGTCCCCACCCACCCACCCTGCCCTGGTCATTCTGCTATCAGAATAACCATCACTTCTCAGAGGAGGCCTGCCTTGGTCTTGTTGTCTTATGTAATCCCCCCACTCACTCTATCACATAGCCCCATTTAAATTCTCTGCCTACCACTTATTGCTTACATTCTTCACTTATTGTCCTACATTTTTCATGATTGTTGTTTAGTACTATTGTGTATTTCTTGGGGTTTGTTTCATTGTCTATCTCCCTGAATAGAATGTACATTGAGAGTATGAGGATAGGAATTACGTCTGTTTTCGTCATTTTAGCCCCGATCCCTAGAAAAGTGTCTAATATATTTTAGGCACTTTAATCAATAGTTGTTGAAATAAATAATGGGAAAAAGTACAGTCAGTAATAAGGGTCACCTCTTTGGTATGGAGAAAGGGGTTGTTGGGCTAACTAAGCTCCTTAGAGGTGGAGATGTAGACTTAGGGAGCTGGGCAGATGCAGATGAAGATGGTGGTCTGGACAAAAGAGCAATTTGATAGGCGGTGCATTCTGTAAAATTACAAAATGTTTTATTATAAATAAATTGTAGGATTGTAAGAAGGCAGGGAGTGATTGAGGAGTAATGGTAGGAAATGAGAATAGAGAAATAGGAAGTGGCAAGCATCAATAGGTCTTGCATGTGTCATCTTAAAGGGTTTGCAGGTCTTGCTTAGGGACCAGGAACAATTGAAGAATTTTAAATATGAAACAATACACTCATGTTTTTGTATAGAAATAACATTCTGATTGCATTTTGGAAAAAAACATGGAGATAGCTCATCTAGAGGAAACAGAAGCCAATTAGAAGAAGACTGACCTGGTCCAGGGAAGAAATATTGACATCTATCTTAGCACGCTTGTCATCAAGTGGAAGTTCAGAGAATGGCCAGGTCTCTCACCAGAAATGAAGTCATGAGCATCTGATGACAGATTGATGTGAAGGTTTCAGACAGGCAGAGTCTCTTCGTCCTCCCTCTCTGCTCCCACTTGATGCAGCATTTGGGGTTTCTGTGGCAGGAGATGGGGGCAGCTGGTCAGTGATGCTGTCAGTGAGAGTGTACATCCTTTATGAGCCTCATGTGGTGCTGGAGCCTCACAATCAGTCCAGAGGGTTAGGCTGATTTTACTCTCTCCACCTCCACTTTTAAGACTTGTTTCACTTGAATGTCCACCAGACTTCCTGAGACACACCACTTGTAAGCAGCCCTCCCTTATCCACTTATCCCCACTTCCTACCTACATGGAGCTAAGTCCTGCTCGTGAACTCTCACATGGGATGTCTGAGAGTCAGCCATCATGTCCTTGTTTCTCTCACCCTCACCTTCAAACAGAATGAGACAAGGTGTCAGTCCCAATGTTTTCCAATTTAGCACATTTCCATCTTCAGCCATTCCCTTGCCAATATCCTTTTCTTTATTCATTCATCCATTAATACTTATTAACCATTCGCTCCACCAGGGCTAGGGGATTCAGACCTAATCCTAGTCCTTGCTCTTGAGAAGCTCCTGCCAGCTGCTCCCTCCAGGGCTATGCTCACATGTTGGCTTTGCATTTTAGTTCTGGATCTCATATTCAGGAGATGGGTCAGAAATGGAGATGCTGATTGGGGTCCTTTGACAAACAAGACCATAGGAGGCGTAAGGAAAAGAGAAGAACAGAAGAGAAATAGTGCCATGAAGGCAGGAACTCAAGGAAACATTACCTCTGCAAATGAAGGCAGAGTTGGGGTAAATTCAGAGAAGACTCAAAAAAAAAATTGCTCAAGACATTAGATAAGTATCCAGAGAAGAGCCAAGGGCAGCGCTGTAAACAAAAGGAAGTATTCAATAGCATATATTGCTACAGAAAGGTCATGGAAGGTAAGGGTAGATAGTCTTCATTTGGTTTGGTAATTAGAATGCTAGTGATGGCATTCAAAAGAGCAGTTTGGTAGGCGGGAGGGGCAGTGGCTAGAGAGCAAAGGGGGAAGCAAGGAGGTCAAGATGCTCCACTGTAAAGCAAGGAGAGAAGGCAAGACAAATCTGGGCAGATGGCCAGAAGGTCAAGGGAGGGACATTAACTCTTTCTCTACATGCGCAAAGCTGCGGTCTGCAGCGTGAACAAGTAGAGCCATGCTTGCCAGCTTTGTGGGCCACGTGGAAAACCATGGGTGCCTACTGGCCTCTGGTTCCCCTTTCCTAGGAAAGGGGAGGCAGAGGGAAAAAACATTTGCTTTGCCCCCTCTTCACCTTGCAATCACTTCTAGTTATTTCAAAAAGCAACATTAAAGATAACCAAGGTGCTTAATGAAGGTTTACAAAGGCACAGGATGTTATTCTAATGACCCACTCTCAGATTTCTTTTCAGCAACTTCCAGTCTGAACCAGGCTGCCAGAGAGCATTAAAGGTTAGCAGAGCATGTGGCTGCTTCTCCTTGAGAGGCATTTCCTTTTGTTTCAACACAACTTGCTTAGTAACAGGACAGAGTCTTAACTCTTTAGCACCCTTGACTCTTTTACACCTAGGAGCAAGGCCTCACAGTACATAGGAGTTAGATTTTCCTTGGGAAGGAGGGAGTGCTTTTAGGCACACTGGTTTCAGGAAAGGATATGTGTAGAAGTAAAAAATCTGAATACAGACTGACACTCCCCTTGCGTGTGCAGCCCTGTGAAGACTTCTTCTGCTATGGCATCTGGAATAGTATCTGGGGGTTTTGAATAGAATTATAGTACTATTAAATAGAATTATAGTAGCTGGTGATACAACACAATCTAGAGAACACTCAGTGGATTTAAACCTCCACGAAGGGATTCACCATACTTTCTGTGCAAGTAAACATGATATTTCTCAGCATTTGATCATGGGTCCTGCACAAGTCAGCTAATTAGTGTTCTGATTTATAAGAACATGAAATACTTTGATAAATACTTATCAAAGCCAATATCTAGAAACCCCTAGATGGAGAGTGCTAGGCTTTTTATACACGACAAACCCACTGTGCCCTGTGTGAGTTGTATCCCTCCTGGTACCTGGCCAGGCTATAAATCTCCCCACTTTCTGCCTACACTGTCCCCTACACCTGCATCAGCGTCACTGCAGCATGGGTTGTGGTAATTCAGAATTTTTATACAGGAGGAGTTTTAGGTGACAATTTGAATGGAAGAGTGGCAGAGCTGCAACTGTACAGCAAATGCATTGTTCTTCTGGTGGTGGTGGTGATAGGGGTTCTGGAGGAACACTGGTACCCTGCTCAGCTTGGTTACCTCACACACTCTTCTACCCATAACAGCAGTGCCACACGGATTTGGAAGCCTGGAGGTTTATGAAGGTAAAGAGTGGAGCGGACAGAGCTCTTGTTCCAAAGTCAGCGTCTGCTGCTGTCATTTTGAGTGTGTTATTTAGATGCTCCAAGCTTATGGAACTTCCAAGTACAATATGAGGAAGCTGGAGAATATGAGCATTTCCAGAACTCATTTGTCTAAAAGCACTTTTTAAATGTTAATAGATTAAATAAAATCTTAACAGAAGGAAGCCCATGAAAAAATAATAGTTGTTACAGATCGAAGAGGAGTAGACTTATTATATATGTATTATTAAATATTAAACAGATATACACATATGTATACTAATCATCAAATAGTATTATAGATATATGCTGAAATAGTAAACTAAGGAGATAAAATATGGGTCAATAATACAAAATAGATCATATAACAGCACAATATGTTGCTCTGTGGATCAAAGTACAGGTTAGTCATTCTATGTAAGGATCAAAAAGTTCTTGCATGACTTCCTATTATTCTTTGGAATGGCATACCAGTTCTGAAAGGGATATTATTGCATAAGAATAATGACAGCCATATTCACATTTAAGTATCTTTTCCTCACATGCATATTAAAAATGTATCTTAAAAAATACTGACAGCATGAAGCTGTTACTTCTTGAATGAACAAAGAAATGAGCTCTCCTTCAGTCTTTTACAGCGCTCATCTAGAGTTGCAGAGCAGTGAGAAACAAGAAGGGGGCAGAGGACTGGGACCACCCTCCCAAAGGCAACAGGACTATCTCAACATCATGATTACTAACTAAATTTTTTTGCCACATTGGTTGTATACAGATACTAAAAGAAAGTTGTCTTTTCTTGTTTCAGGCCAGCTGCCTAAAAGCCATCTGGATCCTGAGAGCTCAGAGAGTGGTCTTTGGAGCTGCCCAACTCCTCTGGTTCGGTGCTTTGATCTCTGGTGAGGTTGACTCTTCACCTGGCCCTGAGTAATAGGGTAGAGCCCAGAGCTAAATGGGAGATGCTAAAAACTGCAGTCATGGAACACTGCCCAAGCCCAAGTTCCTGGAGGAAAAATGCATCCAGTATCATCACACCTCTGGTGGGAAAGGCACCAGAAACAACATAAATGGATACATTCACAACACTCTATACACAGGCCCACAATACTTCTAGTGACTCCCCAAAATGTTTGAAGTTTTTAAAAAATAATTTTCTTTATAGTCAAAAGAAATGCTTTAGTACATAATATTACTATATACATCTCTATATTGCCTAGAGTCCATTGAAGCCATGATGCAGTCCTGACTCTGTCAGAATCGAATCTTCATAATGCCACGGAGGTGTCCGTGAGGGAGGGAAAAGTGTGCCCGCCTTCTCGTAGGCAGCGGAGAAACAAGGCCTTATAAACAGGAAATGGAGCCATTTCCAGTGCTGATTGCTTGCATTGTACACCTCTTCACAAGGGAACTGGCCCCTTCTGCCCCCTGAGCTCCTGCAGGCTACAATAACAATGCTTTGCATCACAGCACCTGCCTGTTGCTGAAGGGCACAGTCTTACCGCACTTGATATCACAAGCAGTCACAAAGAAGGGCCTGTGCTAAGAAGGGATTAAGCAGACGTGGAGGAAGCAGAGTGATTTATACAACAGTAACGGCCAAGCGGAGTGGAATGAGCATGAGGTTACAAATCAGGAGACCTTCTTTCTAAACTTGGCTCTGGATCAACCTATTGTGTGTGTCACTTGCTCAGTAGGTGAATTTATCAAAAGCCTATTCTTTCTTGGTGCTCAGGACCCAGAGCTAAAAACAAATTAGGAAAAAAAAAAAAAAAGACCACCATTAGGGATTCTCTGTCTAGCACATAGGGACCATAGCATAGCAGAGCCACACAGAGAAGGAAGGTAGTGGGAGCCTGGAGGAAGAAACCCAGAGCCCACCCATGGAAGTCAAGGAAAGGTGGGGATACAGTTTGCCGGGCATAAGAGTTCAGGATAGCCAGGATAGCAGGAAGACCCTGTGAAAAGGCTAAGAAAGTAATTGTAACAGGCAATGAGGCTGGGCGTCCCAGACCACTGAGCACCTTATTTCCCATGTAAAGAGAGGGAGGATCATACTGTACATATCATTTAATTTGGGCTTGGACAAATTACCTAATATGTCTCTTTCATTTTTAAAAGGAAAGGAGTAAATTAGTTGAGCTTTAAATTCCCTTCCAACTCTAGCATCTTCTGATTTCAGGTCTTTAACATTAAGAATCTTCAGAAGAGGACATTTTCCTAATCTGATTCTATGTATACTTTTAAATAAAATATGGAAATCACTCTTTTCCCCTAAAATAACTACATTAGACATAAAATAGTCCTGTTTGGCATTCATCCTCTGGACAGGAATTCATCTGACTATGCACAGTGTACCTCAGACCACAGCCTGCTCTGGTTAGGGATGCTAACCTGGTCCTCGTTCTTCTTCATTACAGAGCTAACAAACCAGAAGGAAGTGACAGCGTGGACCTATAATTACAGTATAAAAGCATACCCGTGGAATTACTCCCGGGCATTCTGCCAGAAACACTTCACAGATTTAGTGGCCATCCAGAATAAAAATGAAATTGCTCATCTCAATGAAGTCATACCCTACTACAGCTCTTACTACTGGATTGGGATCAGAAAGATCAATAATAAGTGGACCTGGGTGGGAACCAAGAAGACTCTCACGGAGGAGGCCGAGAACTGGGCCGACAACGAGCCCAACAACAAGAGGAACAACCAGGACTGCGTGGAGATATATATCAAGAGTCTGTCGGCCCCTGGCAAATGGAATGATGAGCCCTGCGGGAAAAGAAAGCGGGCCCTGTGCTACACAGGTAGGGCCTGCATCAGTCTGAGCTTGTCTGATAAAGTAAAGTGCTTTCCCGGCTGGTCCACATGACCACTGAGTCAATAGCATGGAGTCACAAAGTCAGGGACATGAAAATGAGGAGTGAACTGGTAAAGTGCTTTATTGAGCATCTCAAAGAACACAGGCTCAGGGGTGGAGAAAACTGGCTGTTAGGAACCAAAGAGAATTCCATATCGAGCTCGCCCTTGTCTTTCTATGACTGATGAAGTGGATGCTCAGGGGACTTGAGTTTCTTAAGATAATGGAATATCACAGAATCAAAGGTAGGATTGGAAACCAGTCTCATACATTTTAGAGGAGTGCCAATAATTTTCAATCTCTTTTCTTCTTATGATTTTTTTGCAAGCTTTGCTGGGAAAATAGATGTTGAGGGTTGAAGAGAAGGGGAAATAGTGGCATATTGAAACATCCAGTGGTAGCCACAACCATACATCTCCTTTGCCATGTGCGATAGTGTGAGGGAGGGCAGAGAGGGGTTAGATGGTCCCTGAAAGGCACGGCTATAACCAACATCTATTGAACGCCTGGTGTTATTAGTTATTTTGCTCAGGTGTCACTTGTTCATGAACATTAGCTGCATTTCATCCTCAGGACAGCCTCATTGGTCAGGCCCCGCTATGGCTCTGATCTTGCTGATGAGGGGAAGGCTCAGTGATAATGGTCTACCAAGGTTCCACCCCAGTGGATGTTGAGGCCAGCGTCAAGCACACATTGACTTGAAAGTTGGTGTTAGTTAGATGCCTCTACATTCTTTGGTCTGCATTTTCATGAGACAATTTGGGAGCATGACTGAGGATCACAAATGCTTTATAGATTCTCTTCAACACAATATATCTTCAGGTCTGCTGGACTTTGGTGGAAAGGTGGGGGGCCAGGACAAGGAAGCAGGAACTGAAGGTGAGATTGTGCGAGTCTATTGGATCCTTGACTCTCCTGGTCCCAGAGTAAGCAGACATGCCTGAAAGTCACGTGCCCAGTGCCAGAGCTGATTCCACCCCTGTGCTATGGCTTCCTGTTTAGGGGAGCCCCTCTTGTCTGTCACAGCCCAGCAGTGCTCTTCTCTGAGCAAGAGCATCCAGGTGCTCTGAAGCTCCTTTGATAATCACCCAACAGATGCCATACCCCACTATATATTTTCTAAGTTCTTCAGATTTTAAGCTACCCCCCAGGACCCCTCAACAAAACACAGTACAGAATGGAATAAACAGCATAGAGTATTTCTTCTACATTTTCTCTCTTCTCATCCAAGCATTCTAGGTGAGGAAAAGCATTCGTCAATTCATTATCATGCAGTTAAATCTCATTTTATAAATTATCCATTTATATATTAATTAGCTAGTTAACAGCCATTTATGTATGGACCAGGATGGACATTACCAGGATATGTGCTCATCCTACTGCTCTCTGGGTCAGCTCTCGTCCTCCTGGGCCATGCTGCCCTAGAACTGTCCCTTATTGGCTGGTTGTGGCTACCACTGCTGTTTCAATATGCCACTGCTTCCCCTTCTCTTCAACCCTCAACATCTATTTTCCCAGCAAAGCTTGCAAAAAATTATAAGACAGAAAAGAGATTGAAAATTATTGGCATGATGCCATTCCTCTAACTACAAAAATGGTCAATATCACTCACTGGTACAATATCACTTATCTAAGTTCTTTTCCAAGTGAGGTCTATTCCACCAGCAAGGTGCCCTTGGTGGATGCTGCCATTGATGGGTGTTTTGTCATCAAAGAGGTAGAGGGTATAGGAGCCTTCTGTTCTCTGTGGAAGACAGATGAGAAACAGTCGTGTACTACAACAAGAACTTAGGATTATTGAAATAAATCTCTAAATACCAAGATTTTTTTAGACCTGAGAACAATTTATTGGAGGGGGGAGAGAGAGAGAGGGAGATTGATTCACTGAATCATCATTATTGTCCTCTTGTTATTATTGTTAACCCGTCAGGAAGCCTGAATTGGGATAGAATAGAGAAAACTAGCTGGGTTTTGTTTTGTTTTGTTTATTTTCGTTCTTACAGCACTGAGATCTACTCTCTAGGAAGCAAACCCTGGATGTTCTGAGATCAAGGATAGAGGCATTGCTACTGTAAGGCTCTGTTGGGGTCAAGGTCAGGTGTACAGGATGCAGGATGTGGACAGAAACTCTACCTACCAGCTGCGGCTGCTCCTGCATCTTCTCTCTACTTGGAACCCTTCCCAGGCCTCAGTGCACCCTCACCAAACTCACTGGCTGCTGGGGGAATTTCCTCCTATAGAATCTTGCATGATTTACAGAATCATAGCCTCTCAGAGTTGAGAGGGGACATAGAGATGATCTAACATAACCCTCTACATGATAGACAGATTTCCTCCAGAAATCTACCACAAGGAGTGTCAACATGTAGCTAGGGCTCAGTGCAAAGGAAATGAACACCAGAAAACAGTCCAGCCACAGACCATATCCCAGCTATGACCCCGTTTAAAAAAAAAACAGCACCAGTAGAAACAACACCAGTAAGAACATTCTCAGTGCCTTTGCGGTATCAGTTCTAACATGAACCCTCTACCACACACATAGACACGTAAAGAGTTTTTTGTAGGAAAGAAGCCGTGGCCCCTCTCTACTCTGTCACCTGAGGGCACAGAAGTAGTGAAGAGGGCCTGAGAGGGCAGCCATGTGTGCACTCGTGAAACGCCCTCTCTCAAGATGGTTTCCCTTAGCCATGACCAGTGTTAAACATCACATGTGGCTTCTCTGTTCCTCTACCCATGGTGTTGGACATAGATTAGAAGAATACAAAGGTTGAAGGGATCAGGCCATCACACTGGGCAAACTGGGCCCAAAGAAGTAACGAGCCTCTGGTCACACGGTGAGGAGGTAGCAAGAGCCAGGACGCAGGTGGGTGTGGCCCTGCCTCCCACGTGGCTCCTGTCCTCCATGCAGCAACATCTGGCCCGAGGCATGAATGCCCTTGGTTAGAAACCACAGCCCATTTTGTAGCAGGTCGAGGAGTTCCTCTGTGCACACATGTCAGGCTTGCTTGTCCCCTGTGTCCACATGCAGCAGTACCCTCCATAGGAAACACCTGATGCAGCATGAAATGGATGGTGAATAGGGTGCTCTCACAGGGAGCAGGCTGGCTCTCTAGCTGATGCTGGACCTCTGTTGCCTGCCTAGCTCAGTCCTGCCTGAGAGAGGCCAAGCTGGCCTCATCTCCTGTGAGTGCTGGTGATTCTGACCTTTCTGTATCCATGCAGCCTCCTGCCACGACATGTCCTGCAGCAAACAGGGAGACTGCATTGAGACTATCGGGAACTACACCTGCTCCTGCCACCCTGGGTTCCATGGGCCAGAGTGTGAATATGGTGAGGCTGCCACATTGTTGATATTATTTTAGCCATTGTTCTTAGGCAAAGGAGAGTGCCACGAAGTAAACTACCCTGAAGACTCTCCAGCAAATAGAGACTGGTCCTAGGCCTTCCCATTGTCTGTCTGTTTCACTCAATTGGCTCTAGGCAGTCTCAGTAAAGTCACCTCATTCATAGAACATTCATTCATAAAATTTCAAAGAGGAAAAGGAAAATGATCAGGAAGCAAGACAAAGAGAGCCCTTTCAGGCTGGCTTTACTTGATTGAAATGAGAATCAGTGAAAGAATGATCATTTCCCAAGATGCAGGTGATAAAAAAGAAGCCAAGGAGAGATGGGAAGCCTGTGTGGGAAGCCCAGAAAGACAGTGGAGCAGGCCACACCAGTCACTACGGCTTGCAACAGGCCCAACAATGTCTGTAAGTGTACAATGAAAACACCATGTCTGTCCCCGCAGTTAGAGAGTGTGGAGAATTCGGCCTCCCTCAACACGTGTTCATGAACTGCAGCCACCCTCTGGGAAACTTCTCTTTCAACTCACAGTGCACGCTCCACTGTGCTGAAGGGTACGAACTGAATGGACCCAGCCAGCTGAAGTGTTTGGCTTCTGGAATCTGGACACAGAAGCCCCCACAGTGTGTAGGTATGTAGACGTCTTCCTTTCCATCCTCACTGTCAAATTCAGGGATGGGGGCATGAGCTTTCTCCATTTAAAAAGGTGAGAAATAATGAAGATCTACATTAGATGGAAAACTCTAGTTATCATTGTTATTTGTCAAACAGAGTAACAGTGACTTTGATTTTCATGGTGTCTTGTGCCTGTAGAGTGATGTGGGCAATTCTTGATTCTCAGCAAAAACATTACAAAGGGACTCCTTTCCATTTGGTTATGATGTAAGCAAAGTAAAATGATGAAGATTGAGGGACAATAATTGAGCATTATTAATTTGATAACTTTAACTTGTTTCTGTAAGTGAAAAAGAAGAGATCTTTCAAAATAGCTATTGAAAGTACCATCTACCCAAGGCCAGTGGGTAAGGGAGCTTCAGGACATACAGGGTGTATAAGGGTCACTGCACTGGGTTCTTGCCTTCATTGCACCTGTAGAAAAAACTGGCCACGTTATGAAGAAGATGGCCAGAACTGCCAAAATGTATCTGTCCTTCGAGCTGCTGCTGAGCTAGACTGGGTAAATCTGGCTTTGGAAAACAGTGTCAGACTAGAAAAATAAGAGGCTGATTTTACTATGGTGAAAATTAAAAGGGCTTCCCTTCCCCCAAACTCATAACCTACAACAGCTTCAGAATGGCCACATTCTTAAGGGATAGTATCTATACTCTGAGTGGCACCAGAAGACCTACTGGGACAGATTTATAAAGACATAAGGAATAGAGGATGCTAAGTATAAAGCCTGGAGCAGTGCTTGTTTTTAAGAGACTCAGGCCATGCTGAGGACAGGAGCTCTGAGTCTGGACAACAGGTCTCCTGACCTCCCATCCTCCTAGCTCCACTTCTGTGTCCAGAGACAGCCCCACCACTGCCCTCCAACTGTGGACATCATTCTCCACCTTCAGGGCTCTCTTATCCTTGGTTGTTCTCTCCAGCTGTGCAGTGTCAGCACCTGGAAGCCCCTGACAACGGAACCATGGACTGCGTGCATCCACTCGCTGCCTTTGCCTATGGCTCCAGCTGTACATTTGAGTGCCAACCTGGCTATCGAATAAGGGGCCTGGACATACTCCGCTGCATTGGCCCTGGCCAGTGGACTGCGCCCTTACCGACCTGTGAAGGTAGGTTTTCCTTAGTAGCCCCCGGTGCACCCAAGAAGGCGTCATGGCACCATAGAAGGACCCAGGGCTCTTAACATCAGGGTGACCTCCCTCTAGGCTCTGACTCAGAAGCAGGTTGTTCAACCTCCAGGAGCCAAGAGATGTCTCATCTGTGAAATGGAGCTAAGAATTCTAGGGCCAGACTAGAAAAATAAGAGGCTGATTTACTATGGTGAAAATTAAAAGGTCTTCCCTTTCCCCAAAGCAAGGCACTTTGGGAGGACTAAGTAAATAAAGACTATACCATGAAATAAATATAATGCATTTAGCACAGGATTGTGCATGAGGTCAGCTTTCATTTCTGACCCTTTTTTTCACCTTCCTGTCTCATTGGCATATACAAACTTCAGGACAAGGTCCTTAGTGTGAGAAAGAGTTAGAGCAGTGGCCATTGGGACAAAGAGAAATTCCCCATCACATCTTTGAAGGCAGCATTTGGCAAAGGAGCAAAGGCTGTGTTTAAAGGAGAGCCCATGATGCAATACTAGGCAATTACATAACACCATGAAACTGCGTTCTGAGCCATTGCCTCACACCCTCGGCTTCTGAGGAGAGGGGTGGTGGGGAGTAGGATCCTGAAGGCTGGTTAGTGTGTTCCCAGACCTGCAGAGCCCCGCTTTGGTTCTGCTAGCCACGAGAAGTCAGGGAGATCACTTATCGTTTCTGAGCAACACTTTTCTCATCTGTAAAGCAAGAGAGAAGTCCTAGGGGACCTTTGATCCTTGAATGCCCTGATTCTGTAAACACCAGAGGTCAAAGCGGAGGGTAAAAGGATAGTCTTTATGCTCTGCCAAACCCCAGGAACTGCATGGAGATGACATTCCTCCAGGGAAGGGCATGAGGAAACATAAGAATGGAGGTCACTTGGGCCTAACTATACTCAAGAACTCACTTTGGACTGCACACACTTGGCAACTGAAGTATATTAGGATGAAATCCTGAGTTCCAGGGACAAAGCCCACTAGGGACCATTGCACTGCAGCAGATCATAGTGTCAATAATAAGCTGTGCTATTTCTGTTTTTTCCGTATAAACCCAATCTTTTCCTGTATCTGCTCTTTTCAGATCCAATAAATATTTAACAAGCACCTCTGATGTACCAAGCATGTTCTAGGCTCTGGGATACACCTGACTGCAACCCCAGCCTCTAGGAGACTGTGGTGTGATGCAGGAACAGCATAAGGACGGGCTGTGAGAGCAGGTTGGAGGAGCTCTTCCCCCGAGTTAGGGTAGGCAGGGAGGGGGCGAAGTCTAAGCTGAGACCTGAAGGCAGGTAAGAGTGAGCCAGGGAGGGGGCCTGGGAAAGGCAACTTCCCTTCTGGAGAGGGGAGGATTTGAGGTTCTGATCATCTTGACAATGTAGGTAGGAAAGATGTAGCATCTTCCAAGTCTCTTCTGAAAAAGGACTGGGCCCTTCCGGTACCCAGTTGCAGACAATTTTTTTTCCCTTTAGCCCTTGCATGTGAGCCACTGGAGAGTCCTGACCATGGGAGCATGGAGTGCTCCCCATCCTCAAGAGCCTTTCAGTACAACTCCAGATGTAGCTTCCATTGCACGGAGGGTTTCCTGCTGAGAGGAGCTGATGTGGTTCGGTGTGCTGACTTGGGACAGTGGACAGCACCAGCCCCTGTGTGTCAAGGTACTGCAACATCAAAAATTCTTTCTGTGCTTCTCAGGCATTAAAGGCATCAGCATCCGCATTTAGCACTGTCGTTCCCTCACCACCAGACATTCACTGAGAGCCTACTATGTGCTTGGGCCTCTGTAGTCAGCACTAGGGTTGAAATGGCCAGCAGAGCCAGTCCTGACATGGCTGTTCATTACAGCACAGTTAAGATGAGGGCTGCTTTGATTGACACATAGGGGTGGGCTGAGGAGATCAGGGTTAGAGGAAAGGAACAGCATGAACTGGTGGAGGAACAACAGACAAAGCATTTAGTCCAGTTCTGTCATTGCTGTCAATAAGCTTGGGACTTGTTGAGTCTTCTGTAAAATGTGGATACTGCCATGCGCCTTACCTTCCCCTCTCTCTGGTGGTCAGAGGTACTGCCATCTGCCTTACCTTCCTGTCTCACTAGTAGTTGTGAATTAATGTGTGTAAAAGCAACTTTAAAACTGCATCAGCTTTACAAATATTGAGAAGATGATACTACTTCACAAATCATGTGTCTGTGATCTAATTTGACAAAATGGTCCCCTTTTAATATTTCATGTTTTCAGTGTTCTGCTCTTACGTGAAAACTGAGACAAAGAGAGGTCACTGGGGTTGTTTATTTACGAAGGACTCTCAACACAAAGTCATGTTCCAGAAATATAATACTGGCATTTCACTGCCACTTGCTGAGATTTAGGTGAAACCCCTGAGTTTATGTAGACTGTATTTTCAAAATGAGACAGAAGTTTGCAAATGGGCCTTGAAGAGATGTGTACACCCATGTTCACAGCAACGTTATTTACAATAGTTATGATGCAGAAGTAAGCCAACTAAGCACTGATAGACGGAAAGAGAAGCAAAGTTGGTATACACAGACAGTGGAATATTATTTAGCTTTGAAAAGGTAGAAAATTCTGACAAATTCTACTTTGTGAATGAACTTAAGGATATTACACTAAATGAAATAAGCCAGTCCCCCTGCAACAAGTAATGCATAATTCCACTTCCATAAATTACTTATGGTAGTCAAAATCAGAGAAAGTAGAACGATGGGGGAGAGAGGGCGAGGAGTTAACTGTTCAGCGGGCAGAGTTTCAGCTTGAGATGATGAAAGAGTTCTAGAGATGGACAGTGTGATAATTGCACAACATTGTGAATGTGCTCGTGTCACTTAACTCTATACTGTTTAAGTAGCAAAGAATGGATTTTATGTTGAATTTTTTACTGCAATAAGCATTGAAAGTCAAAGGGAAGAAATGCAATGGAGGAATAGGCAGCCATGCACCATGCTGGTGAGACTTGAGGTGCTGTGAGGTGCTGCGGATGAACGGTTGGAGACAGACACACAGAGCCTTGGTGCCTAAGAAGGATCATAAAGGATCACAGGAGACATTTCTGCTTCGAGGCATTACCTGTGTCCAATCATCCAGAACAGGCACCTGCAGAGGCAGTCTCAGTAAGCCCCTGGCAGGCATCCTAATGTTCCCACCCGATAGTCGACAGTTGAGGTCTTCTGCTGCATGGCCTCGAGGATGCTACAGTCATCTATTACTGCCACTGACACTCTGCTGCTGCTGGCAGCCAATATTTATGGAGCAGTCCCTACGACCTCATTTGGGTTGGCTCCAAGAGGTAGTTAGAGTTATCATTCACATTTTAAAGGCAAAAAAAGACAACAATAGAAGTCGTGTGTTCTCTCCCTATTTGAACATCTATCTTATATGTTAAGATCATGGTATAATTTGACCATGATGATAATTTTTCATTCATTCTGCATTTTTATTTAACATCACACAGTGAGACATTTCCCATATCTTTCCAAAGGGAAAGATGTGATTTTAGGGACCTTTAACATTCTTTTCACAAATCCACTATGATTTATTTTCAACTCCAGATTAGTGGCATTTATACTTGTTTTCAATATTTTGCTCTCGCAAATCCTATCTTGATAAAATGTCTCTGAATTAATTTTTCATTATGCATCTTGATTTCCTACTTGGCATCAACTCTTGGGCCAAGAGTATGATAGTTCAAGCACTATTGATACATATTGCCAAAATGCTGGATAATGTTTTAGTATTCTCAAAACCACTCAGGTGCACTGTAACTAAATGGCACTTTTTTCATCTTCCATGTTAAAAAGCCCAATTCAGGAATCCTCGTTCTTGGCACTAAGGGGTCAGGAACTTGTGGTTGGACTCGACGAGTACCTGGATGCTTCTGCTCCCTGTGCCTTACTGTCTCCATTCCTCGCCCCTTAGCTGTGCAATGCCAAGACCTTCCAGCTCCCCACAGGGCCCAGGTGAACTGCTCCCACCCCTCCGGAAGCTTCAGATACCAGTCAGTCTGCAGCTTCACCTGTGAAGAAGGCTCGCTCCTGGTGGGAGAAGGCGAGCTGCGGTGCTTGGCCACTGGGCACTGGAGTGCTGCTCCCCCAGAATGCCAAGGTAAGAGCACGTCCTCCCAGCCCCTTGGAAGTAAGTCATAGGCAGTGTTCTTAACAGCTGTGTTTTAGAGTTGGTAACTATGTAGAGTCCTCCTTGAAACAAGATGGAAAATCCTTTTACCCTGTAACCCAAGGATCCCAAATGCAAATGTCTTCAGAGGCTCAGTGGATAATACAGGTGTCAGGATGTTTGGCAATAGGCCACAGGGAGCAGAATGGCCCTCGCTTACTCCTTGACAGGGCCTTTACCAGCATCTGAAGGCTCCTGTCATGAACACAGTAAACTGTACTCATAGGCTAAAAAATAACACCTGGAAAGAAAACTAGGAGGAAGAAAAAATCAGCTTCTAGGTGTTTGTCTCAAGGCTGATTTGACATTTTCCTCCTAGGCACCATGAGGTGTAATGGTGGCTGCACTTAATAGGTATCTAGCTGCAGATATACCCCAAGATTTGCATAACAGTGGTGAAACACTCAGGATAAAGGGGAGAATTATGGAAGAGAAAGATACCACTTCAGGAACTGGAGGGTTCAGGGTTCTCAGAAGGTGTTCAGATTCAGTGTAATGCACTTGATGTTAAGAAGCCTGGGTACTCGTCATACTTTAACACCCTGATGAAATGCACCTGCTCCCATCATCTGCAATTTGAAGGGTAGATGCTACTGCTCCCTTGCGCCTTACTCTCTCCATGCCTTCCTGTATCCTCCCCATCCATTTTCTACTCAGCATATCCAATTCCTTAGTTACATTTATGGAAAACACATTTTAAAGAGAGCTTTACAAAGCAAGATTTTTATTTACAAAAACTATCGAAAAATAAGAACACAGAAAAGTGAAAACTATCCTCTTAAATATCCCTACTGCCCTAAAATAGACATTCTTAACATTCTGGTATGAATTCTTCCAATATTTTCTCCATTTACCCTGCCTCATGCAATTAGTATTTTATGGTGTACATATAATTTCAATAATAAATTTGAATGGATAAAATACACAATATTTCTGCATTAATAGCCATGCCTTTCCCTTTGCACAGACTTTCAGTATCTAAGTGAAAGCAGGCAGATACAGGTTTTTATGAAGAGGAAACCACTTGCTATTCAGGTCACAAAAGTTCACGGGTGCTAACACACACACAGCTCACTGTTAAGTTAGGCCACATATTAATGAATTAATTGATATAGAAAGGAATTTAGCAAAATTGAATGTCCTTTGTACCCAGGCACCAGAGAGTGTAGCCAGCCCCTGGAGCTGGGTCTGGAGAGTGCAGGTGGGCTGTGGCCTTGCCCTCAGTGCTCCTCCCAGCCACAATGGGACTGGGCATGTTAGAGCCCACACAGCTTGGGGAAGAACTTGGAGTCCCCAAGGAGGGTCACCACAGCAATCGGGACCTTCTGGGCTACCGTGGGCTGTGGGCTGTGCAGGGCACAGATTTCAGCCCAGTGCTCCTCACTGCCCTCTCTGTGGGTGCTTCACGGTAGGAGGCTGCCACTCATTTGGCTTCCTGTGACCTTCTAGTTCCCTTCTGCTTTTAGTTCTTTGTTTACTCAACCCAACTCTGTCCTTTTGCGGCTGGGTGCACAAAAGTGAAATACCCCAGGAGGGCAGGGCAGGAAGGTGCCAGGAGGCCTGCAATCCGCAGGCTGTTGCAACTTCAGAGGGGCCTTACCAGAAACTCTCCCTTTTTACTGTCTCCCTCCCCACCACACCCACCCCCTCCTCAGAAGGCAAAGCCACAGAGTGAAAATGGACTCAAGCGCCCCAGGGCCTCATGGGCACCCCTTCCCTTTGTCCCTGCAGTGTCAGGACTTCTTGACTTGTCTCCCCTGCCCCCCTCACATGCACATAGAACTCAGAAGACTTTTCAAAGGGCTGGAAATCATTAGGCCTTTGGACGAGTTGATCAGATGAGAGGTCAAGGAACAAAAGGAAGAGAAAGGAAGAGAAGGTGCTCGAAACCACGCTTTTCCAGTCGGTGGCTGAAAAGTGGCCCTGGGACAGCCACACCACTGTCTCTACTCCAAAGCCACATGATGCTCCACCAGCACAAACAGCGAGGAAGAAACACCCACAACCGTGTGTTCACTCAGTCTTACCTTTCAATGTCTGCACCTTTAATCTGTGCTTTACAGCTTCCTTAATTGGTAGAGGAACACCTTGACAGTTACATTAAGTGTTTTCACTCTTAATCCTAATAAGAATACTAGGAGCTATGTAATACTGTTCTCCCTATTTTAAGACATTGTGATTCAAAGAGGTCAAGTGACTTGCCAAAGGAGGACTTGGGTCCTCATCAACCCAAGCAAGACCCTAGCACCACAAACTCTATAAACTGTGGCAAAGAACTATAAGACCTAATTTAACATTTTCCTAAGTGAACAAGCAATCAATTTTGACTGGTCACTATAGAATGAGACTGTGGGGAAGTGGTGGAATTAGCATTTGCCAGCAGCTGATGAATTATGTGCCTACTTTGTGTCTGTGATTTTTTATTATATTTTAAATTTAATTTTAAAGATGATTTAGTTAACTTCCTACATAGCTAAGGATATCTGCAAGGCAAAGATTTTACTTTTTCCTATTTCAAAGATGAAGCAACTGAGGCTCAGAAAGGTCACTGTGCAGAGATACACTGCTGATAAGTAACAGAGCCAGGGTCTGGACCCAGATTCCTCCCACCACCACGTTGGGAGAAGAGGAGAAAGCAATTTATCCTGTTTCCTTTTTCCAGTCACTGTCATTGTTTTCTGGGAAGGTCACTAGGTCTACTTCTGATGAAGGTGATCAAGGGAGCAGCACCTCCCCTCCTGTCAGGAGCCACCGAAATGCTCTGCACCACTGTCCTTCAAACACAGCACCCACTCCCTTTTACAGTCCCTTCCAAAGCTCCTGGGGGCTGAGCATTTCAGAGCCCAAATCAATCGAAAGCTGCTGCTATTTTAGACCTCCACAAACTGAGAAAGCACCAGGAATTCAAACAATCACTTATCCAGACGCTGCCCCTGAGTATTCAAGGGGTAACATATGCACGCTCACACACACACACACACACACACACACACAGATTTCAGGGTGTTGAGTACTAACACAATCTCCTCCTCTGCTGCACCCATGGTAGCCGTTACTTGCTCACATCTGCTGAGCCCTCAGAATGGAACAGTGACCTGTACCCGACCTTTTGGAGAGTCCAGTTATAAAGCCACCTGCCAGTTCATCTGTGACGAGGGATTTTCTTTATCTGGACCTGAAAGGTTGGATTGTACTCCATCTGGACAGTGGACAGGCTCCCCGCCAAGGTGTGAAGGTATGTGCTTAGGTCTTTTCTTACCATTTTCAAATAGCAATATAGAATGGAGAATCATCGAGAATTGTTCTTGAACTAAAACAGCATATGCTCCACAAAGCCTGGTAATCTAGTCAGTCTCATTCTCTCCCTCCAGCCCCCGAATGTTTAAATAAATTGAGTTAAACATTTCAGATTTATGAAATGTCTCATTCCTTCATAAATGATGTTGCCAGAATTCTGAAAGAAAGAGGAAAGACATTATCATTTCCATTTGGAAGATGAGAAAGAAACAGGCTCAGAGAGGTTAAGTAACCATTAGTAAATAATGAAGCTCAACTGTGTCACTGAAACTCATTTTCTGCGAATCTTTTTCTGCTATATCAGCATTCATTCTTTCTCACACTCACCTTCACTGGGCACTGCTAAGTCCCAGACACTGAGCACACCCACGGATGGATGTGATTTTGTTCTGGCCTACCAGAACAAAATTACTATTTTATTACTGACTCCTCCCTCCATGTCTGCATGGGTTGCAAACTCCTTGAGGGCAGGAGCTTGCATCCTCATCTTATGCCCCTGTAACATCGAGACAGAAAATAGTGGATGTGTGATGGACATCCATTTGATGACCATTTGCCAGTGAAATTCACTCAAAGCTTTACTGACAGTGAGTGAGTGGAATCCTCCAAGGCAAGGTGGAGCTTATCTATGTTCAGCTTCCCAAAGCATCTGGCTGGCTAGCATCTAGCAGGCAGGGTGCATGTTCTAAAATAGAAATACACTGAATTTACTAGGTCACAGCTGCTGCTGAGTTTCAAAAGGCACTGTTGTTCCAATTTAGCGTTCAGTGTAGTCAGGGTAAGTAACGAGACCAGCAATAATAGTTAATATTTATTGCTTGTATACTGCCAACTATTCATACATGAGCCACTCTTAAGTTAGTTATTGTTATCCCCACTTCGAAGAAGAGGAAACGGAGGCTTTGAGATAAGAAGTAGCTGCCAAAGGCACGTAGTTAGGAAGCCTAAAGTCAGGATTCACCCAGGCCCAGTCAGACAACAGGTGTTTCTGCCTTCATGCCACGCTGCCACCCAGTGGCAGGCTTCTAAATCCTGGGTCCATGGCTTAATTTACTCTTCCATTACACAGGTTTCAGTTCTAACCGCTGAAATAAACCTTAGGGATGGGGGTGCCTGATCAGGCAAGAGAATATATCAGTAGGAATCCATTAGTATTACATAAAAAATGGCTAAAATATTATTTATTCCCCTTCATGCAATGAGTACCAATCTCCAGAGACTTATACTACCTCCCACCACACTAGCTTGTGGCATTAAGAAAGTCTCGTCACCTCCAAAGACCTCAGTTTTCTCAATTCCAAAAGAAGAGGAATGTATGAGACCATCTTTGAGGTCTCTTCCCAGGCCATGAATTCTGCAAGGTAAGAAACATAAAATGCTACCGCCTGCTGTTCAGAAGATACACTGCAAGCCCCCCGAGGAATCTAGAATATTCTCGGGGCCAGCTTTAGGGCTTGAGTTCGTTCCTTCATTTCTCACTCATATTCGATTATCTCATTGATGTTTATCACGATCTCTATTTTACAATATTCTACTTTTAATGACGAAGGATCAAAAATCCCTGAAACAAACAAACAAAAATCTCACAAAAGTTTCGAATCACCTATGTAACCAACATGGTTGTTAAACCTGTACTCTCTGAAGCCTATTTCCCTTCACTTCTTTCCAGTCCTCTTTCCCTTATAACAGGTGGCATTTGCCTGTCCCCTTATAGCCTTCCCCACCCTGAGACTAGAACCAACCCTGAAAGAAACTGCACCTTCAGTCCACAATGGCTCTCAAAATTGTCTACCTTACCTGATCCTGGTTCTGAGATCTGGTTTTTGTACCTTATTCTCGCCTCATTCTCCAAACATATGTTCTAGATTTAGGCAAATGCTTGGTCTCCTTTCCCCACACAGCTGAGTGCTTGAATTTTTAACCCCTGGCACCATCTCTAGAGTTTTATACAGCACGCTGCAGAATCCTAGGATACTTCAGAGAGCCCGTTGAGGGTCACCAAGTACAGAGGGGCGCTGGGGTAGACGGAGCTCTCCAATTCTCTTTTTAGAGTGCAATGCAGGATTTCATTTTGGGGGTAGCTTTGAAATGTCTCCATCATAGTTAGAACACCAGTTCCCTGGGTTCCATACTTGGGTTCTGCCTATTTTTTCTAGTTTCCTCCTGGTCCTTGCTCTCCCAGACCTAGAACCCTCTCCACGAACCTAAGTAGTCCTGAGGTTCTTCTGCCGACTCTCACAATTTGTGAGCACTTGTGTGCAGTTGGTGTATCCCTGTATTACTGTCTGTGTAGCCACCTTCCTGGCACAGATGAATCTCTCCTGATCAATAACACTGTTGCTGACCCTCAAACACTAGATTTGGTTCTGAACTTCTACTCCTAACACCATGTTGAGGGACTGGTCCTGGTTCCGCTCTCAGCCCAACCTCTACCTTTATGCCTTGGCTCTGCTTATCCAATTCCTGAAATATGGCAAATGGGTACACTCCAAGCTCTGGCTAGGGGTATGTCTCTATCTGTTTCTTCATTCTCTTCATGGGAGTTCCCACATTATTTATTTAATCATCTGCTTGTTTGCTTGCTTGTGTTTTAGTCTGGGGTTGGGTCCCACTATTTTACTCAGGTTGGACTGAAACTCCTGGTCTCAATCCATCCTCCTGTGTAAGCCTCCCATGTAGGTAAAGTATGCTCCCACTGCACCCAGATATTTTTAAAGTTTGAGTTTGAGTTTAGAATAGACAACTCTATTACAATTATTATTTAAACTAGATCTTAACTCCAAGAAGTTCTTGAGGCCATATCCATTTTAAATAAAAATAAAAAAGTTAAAAAGTAAAACAAGAAATTGGCTGAATCTAAAATAATATGAATCAGTATGTCTTAAGATAGTGACTAGAGTGCAGTGGATATAATAATTCACAGATGCACATGTCACCATGTATAGCCACTTGATGGAGTGCAGGGAAACACCGTGCCGACCCTTCACTGAAGAACTGCCTTGGAAGTCAACGAGAGGGCGTTTAATGAAAGCAACTCTCATCTGTTTTCTACTCTTCTTATAGCTATTGGGCTTTTGCCAATGTTTTGAAGCAAGGCCACTTCTTAAAGTCACACACAGAGTTTATTCTCCAAGTGAGCCTCTACGCCTACATTGAGCAGCACCCTAGATAACTCCATGAATTTAATGGAGCTGTGTCTGCTGTGTGCCCACCAGATGCCAGATCTGAGTTGGGCTTCCAGGTGCCTTACCAATGCCCTCAAACAGGAAAGCCTGCATCCTTGCATGATTCACGAAGTCAAACCCTTGAAGTCATCTAAAGGGCTTGAGTTTGACAATGTGACTTTTACCTGAGAAGGTTCAGAGACTTCCATGGATGGAAAAGGCTGGAACTGCCACATTGGCAGAGCAAGACTGACAAAGCTGAAACCAAAGCAATGATCCCTAAGTAGATTAATTCTGTAGAAATTCTCATTTTAGATGCTCAGTCACTTTAGTCAATTTTTTAAAATAGTAACTTCTTGTTTTCTTTTCAAATCAGACAAAAAAACACACAACCTTATAAGAATTACCCATTAACTTACTCATTTAGTCAACAAAAATTTTTAGAACTCCCTCCCATGTGCCAGGCCTTGTTTCCAGGGGCAAAGAATTAGAAGAAACTACACGGCCCCTACTGTCCTCATGGTGCATATTCCTGGGCTTAAAGATGTAATCATGGGAGATGCTGAGAAAGTTAGGTTAATGAAAATGTTCACAGATGACTTTCACCTGGGACTTACAGTAGGTATGTTTAGTAAATGTCTGGTGAGTGGAATTGATGGGCCAGACATGGAGTTGTTAATTACTACATCCGATTGTTGAATCTGAGAACCCTGGACTGAAATTCACTGTTTCAATGGATCCCTGCAATAAGGACCCATCGTCTTCCAGTGCATGACCCATTACTGCAGAACACATAGACCAACATGAAAAGGCCAAAAGTCATACCCAGAGTTCTGATGCTATCCTGCAGGCACTTAAGTTAGCCAGTGTACCTGCCCAGTGAAACCCCACCCCGCTCCCTTTTCCATGGAACAGCACAAAGGACTTGAAGGGGGATTTTAAAATCAGAATAGCTAAGTAAAATGAGCCTAACCGGACCAAGGATTCAAAGAAAGAACACTCAGTTTGTCAACAATTCAATATTCGTTGATAAGTCATAGTTTGTCAGATAACTTAATAAGAAAAAAAAACAATGCTGAGAGAAAGATATAACTGCAATAATTTATGAAAACAATTTGGGAAGGAAATTGTAGTGAACAAACTAGAAATTTGTGTATTCATCCACTGGGCATATGGTTATTGAGCACCACCTCTTGGGATCCTGCAGTAGAGACAAGGACAGGTGGTTAGGGGGTATTGGAAGCTTTCTGTGCATAGAAGAGGACTCAGCTGTCAGGACACGAGAGTGCATGAATTCAAGCAGAAAGCCGATGAGTCTGAGGAGAGTGCACACTGCGTTCAGCAACAGCCGCAGAGAAGCCGCAGAGTCGGATCCTGGAGAACTGTGGGATTTTAATCAGTGGAAATGGAAAGAAATTAAGAGCAGTGTAAGCCAAGAACCAGAGCAAAATCACAACAGGTCAGGTTTGGAATGCCCAGAACTTAGCTGTCTTGAGGCGGATTCTGCACTTCCCACTGCTATGGAACCGCGGCATAAAAAATCAAGCTGGGGATTCAAATAGAGGACATGGTTTGAGGAGGAAGGTGATCATTGCAGTTTTAGATGTACTGAATTTGAAAAGATGACAGGATGTCTAAGAGGAGTTGTCTTAGGCAGGAAGACGGTAGAAACAATCCTGGAGTGCACCCACCCAGACAGATAGTGGGAGCCAGAGGAGGCTCTGTGGTCTCCGGAGCGAGGGTGTGGACAAAGGAGGATGAAATTGTGAGCTCTCTGTGCCCTCTACATATCCTCTGCTCTGAGAGCCCACTGTCCCTCCCACTGCCCTGTGTAGTTGGAATGAGTGGCCTAGCCAAACACCTGGAATACAGTAAGTGGTAAATAAATACTTGTTGAATATATGGATGGAAAACAGAACTTCTGAGTGCATTTGGTGATTGTGTCATTCTTGGCTTGGTACTCCAGCCCTCAAGTGCCCCAAACTCTTTGTCCCCCAGCAGGGCAGCCTCGACTATTCTCACACTCACGGAGAACTCGGTGTTAGCTCCCCCTGCTGTTTCTCATGTAACAAGGGCTTTGGGTTAGAGGGATCAGGCAGCGTAGAGTGCACATCTTCTGGAAGAAGGTCAGCACATCCCCCATGCTGCAAAGGTAAAAACAGATACTTGCTGGGACACTTCCATGTCGGGAGTGTCCCCCACAATGATAACACACATGTGGCTCTCATAGGTGGCAGGTGCGTGTTTCACATCATTTGGGTTTAGCAAACACAACCAATGGGTTAAAATAATGTCTAAGGAGTGACAGGATTGTTTATGCTTATAAATAAAAGATATACTGATGCTTCTGTAGAAATCGTGTTTTATAAGGTATTTAGCCTCGTATTCCAAAAGGGCTTCGCTGAGCAAACCGAGTGGTGCCCATTACTTCATTGCCAAGAGTACAAAGGCTGCTGTTACCAGTCCAGTTTTTCAAATCAAGAAACTGAGGTGCAGAGAAGTTAGTCATCTTCTTGCCACATAGCAAGTGGCAAAACCAGTGGCATCTCCTTTCATGTTGACCAGAGAACAATATCACCTCCCAGTAAAGCAGAGGAAGGCATACAACTGGCCCATGTGCGTTTAGCCTACTGAATTGCTACTTCTGCAACAACTCTTCTGCTGATTCCCTTTTCTCAAAATTGTTATTAGTGACCCCGCCCCCCCCCTTTCTTCTTGTGTAGGAGAATCATCTCTACAGGGGCACTT
Source organism: Marmota marmota marmota (assembly GCF_001458135.2). Lineage (NCBI taxonomy): Eukaryota > Metazoa > Chordata > Mammalia > Rodentia > Sciuridae > Marmota > Marmota marmota. Next base: position 21,400,302 of record NW_026000019.1, read on the forward strand.
GTAAACAATTTTCCTCTTCTGCTTTCCACGCCTGAGATTAATCACTTTAACTTCCTTACAGATGTCAGTAGTGCCTCCCCCATGATGAAAGGAGTGGGGGGCAGTTTCCATGTCAGCCTTAACTCTGACATGCTGCTTTTAACTGAGAGCTCTCTAAATTGAAATACCCTCTCAACACAGGTGTAGCGTCAGTTTCTACCTCCAAGGTTCGATGCCCAGCCCTTGTTGCTTCTGGGCAGGGAACAATGACCTGCAGACATCCTGGGGAAACCTTTGGCTTGGACACCACTTGCTACTTTGGATGCAAAGCTGGATTCACCCTCACAGGAGACAGCACCCTCAAGTGCAAGCCTTCAGGACAATGGACAGCAGTAACCCCAGCCTGCAGAGGTAAAGTGAAAAGCAGCAGGGAGGTTCTGACACGCTATCCTGCAGGCACTTAAGTTAGCCAGTGTACCTGCCCCAGCAGCCACTGCATGGGTCGAGTCCTCCATGAATTCCACACCCATCCAGTCAGCTGCACTGTCCACACGCACATCTCTGCCCTTCCTCCTCTTGATGGAGCTAATGCCCTGGTTCTCAAAGCTCTAAGGAGGAAACAAGCACAGATGTGTTAGAAACTAGAAGAATGCTAAGAATAAAACCAGCTGTATGATTTGTGAAACATAAGCTACAATGTTTTTAGGCGACAGGATAAACACCTCGTATTTTCATAATAATTGGAATCTAGACAGTTACACCTATGTGATACTTCCTGGAGAGCTGTCACCCCATAAAGGAAACTTGAAGTTTTATATCCCTTTCATCTTTACATCTCCCACAAAGCACAACACAGAGCTCTACAAATATCAGTACTGCCAATAATATTTACTTAAATTAGATATAATTCCTGAGCTTCCGTTTCCCATTCCATAAGTTAGAAAAAAGAACATGGAATTCCCTCAAAAAATAGTTAAAAGAGGATGATGGCCTCTACTTTCAAACTTCCAGCATCTACTATGGAAATAAACAAACTTCCAGTTCTAGCTGCACTGAGTGCTTATTAAGTATTTTAATAAGTTCATGCTGACCTGCCAGTTAACCATCAGGTACTAATAATAACACTTAAAAATAGTATTTTTGAGAGAAAAAAAAATTGCAAATAGTATTTTTGGAGGCAAAATCAACCCCTTAGCAGATGTTTATTGGATGCTGCTGGCCCCTCCTTGTTCTTTGGCTAGCATTCTCTGAGGGGATACTTAGCATTGTGTGATATTGGAAGAGTGGGCGTGAGTGTGAAGTGGCTGATCTCCTTCTGACCTTTTCATAGTCTACTGTCTACTGGCAATGCTAGTCAGGTTACAGATGAAACCATGATCTCATTCACCGTCATTCTTCATGCTGTTTCTCCTCCTTCTTTTCCTGCAGCCATCAAATGCTCAGAACTGCATATCAACAAGCCAACAGAGATGAACTGTTCCAGCCCCTGGGGGAATTTCAGCTATGGGTCAACCTGCACCTTCCATTGTCCAGAGGGTCATTTACTTAATGGCTCTGCCAGAGCAGCATGCCAAGAGAATGGACACTGGTCAGCTACCACACCAACTTGCCAAGGTACATTTTTCATATGGTTTAGGAAGTCTTCTCAATATGAAAAACAAATCAGTATTTCTTCTCTCTATATCTGTCACAGTTGTCCTCCTTTCTGTCACAAGGTTTCCCCTTGCTTGATAAAGGTTTCACAATGAGTCAGACAGAATCTCCTTGCTTTATGTAGAGCAGTGGGAATTAAATTCAGTGACTCTGTCATACTGCCACTCCTTTTCAGGGCTCAGATTTGTGAAATAAGTTCCCTTGCTTACTTGCAATCTCTACTAACACATCTTGAAGTTTCGAAATATGTTCATCATGCAGATTCTGGTTTATTGCCTCAGAAGAATTTTGTTTACCACTTACCTCTAGAAATATCACAGATCTTAATTATGCTCCACCTGTTTGCAAGCTTCAATTCAGCTCCAAGTTTCTCCCCTGCTTTTTCCCTAGCAGCTTATTCTGATTACTTTCTGTTGCATTTCTGAATTTTTGATGGCCAAAAAAAATTCCCCATGGCTCATTTTATTTGCTCAAACTTCCATGTGTAGGCCCCTTGCATCTACAATGTCTTTCCTTTTATTAGATCTTCTTCTGAAGGCTTTGAAATTACATTTAATATGTAAGTCTTAGGAATATGATCCTGTGTGCTTCCCACTCTCTGATCATGGCTTTCTGACTTCCATATCTCCTTTCACAGCAGGCTGTCAGCACTGGCAGGTCTTTGGATGATCCAAGAACATCTTAGAGTTCTTGGGACCCTTTGAAGAGAACAACTGGCCTTTGCACAGAGCACTTCTCATATCTTGCATGTGCATGTTTTTTTTTTGCAGAGGGGCCGTTGACTGTCCAGGAGGCCCTGACTTACTTTGGTGGAGCTGTGGCTTCTACAATAGGTCTGGTCATGGGTGGGACACTCTTGGCTCTGCTGAGAAAGCATCTCAGAAAGAAAGGTAAATAAGAATGAGTTTTCCTCTTGCTTTCTTCTTTCATGTGATTTTGGATGGGGTGGTGAAACCACCATTTCAATAGTTCATGTTTGGAAACATTTAATTAAAAGAAGGCAGAGATAACTTAGTGATCCTGAGAACTGACTGTCCAGCAAAATCACCTGGAGAAATTTACCAAATGCTGATGTTCCCACAGGGAGACTTGGGCATGAGCCTATAAATCTGAAGTTTTCAAAAGCCCTCCTTCAAAATTCTGAGGAGGCAGTTTTGCAGTTCAGCATTTGCAATCACAATTTAAAATCACAATTTAAAATTGCCATGTCAGCCTCCTTCACTCATTCCTCTATGTGACAGTCATTTACAGTCTGTTAGGCACTGTAATGATGGTCCCTGGTATTAATTAAGGTTGCTATACCTGGTAGGTAGCCCATTCTGTGTTCCGGTGATAGGCTGCTGTTTTTGTTCTCACACATGTCCCCCACTTGAGTCTGTGTGTATTGATCAATACACACAGACTCAAGTGGGGGACATGTGTGAGAACAAAAACAGCAGCCTATCACCGGAACACAGAATGGGCTTCCTAAACCAGACTGGGGCTCAGAGAAGCTTGCTCAAGCTTAGCTTTGAAGAACAAATGGGAGGGATTTGATTAAAGGGGAAAATGGGTATAGAGCTCCAGGAGAAAAAGTGGCACATGGCAAGATGTGAAAGGGAGGATACCTGGGAAAATGGTGTGTAGTTGCCAGTGTGCCTGAGTCCAGAGGGGCTTACAGAGGAGACAGGAAATGAAGTGTGAGCCTGTGGAGCAGCTGCTTTAGTAGCCCCTGGCACGGGGAGCTAGGATGTCTGCATTTTCTTCTAAGAACTTGTGGAGTCTATGCAGGACTTAAGCAGGGAAGTGGCCAAAGGGATGAAGACTGTAAGGGAAACTCTTCAGCAGACAGAGAAGTATAACCAGGGAATAAAAGAGGGAACAGCCCATCTCTTTAGGAGTTAAAATTTGTCGTGACATGTGCCTGCACATGATTACATAAACTTGTCTAATAGGGATCTTTGCTATTGCTCCTTATAGACAGTAGTGCAAAGCACCAAAGGTCAACTTGAGCTCAGATCCAGGTAACTGGAAGCAGCTATGTTGAAACCTCGGCTGATGTTGAAGCTCTCATTGCATCGAGGAGTTTCAACACCTATTCCTAACTTGCTGCCTCCTCACATTCAAAAAGCTACCCTTGCCATGAGCTGTTTTTCCAAAGCTCCTTCACATTCTCTCCTGTAAATGACTAAGGTGATAGACAAAGGATAATGCTCTGCTTAAAGACCATAAAGGTATACCAAGAGCTACAACCAATCCCTCCAAGCAAACTGTGTTTGATCAGATCAAGAAGGCAGAGGCAAGAGCTCCTGGCAGCTAGATCCCAGTCTCCATGACCACAGGAATCACAGTATTTCCTCCTGCTTTTCCCCACCAATTCATTTTCTAGAGACATTTCTAGGTTGGAAAGGGACCACCAACCCCTTATCCTCCTGTATCTTTGATAATATACAAATTCGCCTGTTTGGGATGGGAGTTTTTTTCCTGGTCTTATCCTAATTTGGTTTCATGCTTCTGGATATTCCATGACCAGGTAACAGGTAAATACCACAGCCACATATGAAGAGTCGACTGCCAGAGGCTGTGGTTTGGACTAAGGCCAGAAGTACCTGATCACATAAGTGACAGGGAGGGGAAACCCCCACTGCCCCGTGTGATGGGTTTGTGTGATCCCAGCTGGGATCCTCAGGATGCAGCAACGGGAGACCCACGAGGGTCAAGAGGCTGAAGGCCTCAGAGGCTTGAGGAGCTTTTCTTAACTGAAAGGCAAGAGGAAGAAGGTGAGAGGACTCTGGAGTTAAACACTGTGAAATATGGAATTTAGCCTACAGCAGGTCCTCTCTCTCCGGTAGACTGCTCCCAATGCGCCTCAGAATGAGTCCACCTGAAAGTCATTCTACTGACTCTCCCCAGTCATTGCGATCACTAATGACTGCCCCTTCATCTCGCTTCTGTTTTTTCCTTTTAAACCAATCATTTGTGTTTTCCCACTTATTTCAGATGACGGGAAATGCCCCCTGAACCCTCAAAGGTGAGATGGAAATGTTCTTTGACTGAGTGGATTTTGTTAGTTTGACTTTCTGATTTGTGACAGAAAGATCACACATAATGGCTGCCACCTTTGTATAAAAAATCTTTTGCTGTGTCCTCCTGAGTATCCTGAAGTAAGATATACAGATAATATATGCCGGCCACACTCCATGCTTTTAAAATCAGCAAATGTCCTAATTCTCCTAATAAAGGAGAATAAAAGAGAAGGTGGTCATAGTAGAAACCAAATGCTAAAGCTAAGGTGCCCCAAGGCCATCAGAGCTTGTGCTCCCTATAGCGTCACTAGGAAGCATCAGCTGGGGAGCTGGGCTGGTGGAATTCTGTATCAGGGACTCAGCATCAGAGGCATGGCCAACACAGACCTGATGTTTCAAAGTAGCAAACAATCATGGTAGAGTTGTACAACCTACTGTTTGATGTTTTGTTCAATGATCTTCCCTTAATTCACATGGCAACTGCATTGTAAAAGATGCAAGAAATGCTAAATATTTATATGTAAGTCTGTAAGTTCCAGGCTCAAAGATATCTGGCCTATATGAATGTCGAGTAGACATTCCAAAGCTGTGTGCGATGTATGACAATTCTCTTATATCTTGTACCTGTTTGGACATTTCAGCACCCTGACCCAGGCCTACTATGTCAGTAGAACTTCTGATCATTATGAAATAAAAAAGACACCCCTAGGGGGCAGTATCACCATTCTTTGAAAACTAATGCTAGATTATCAATTTATCAAAGCTCAGAATTTTGTAACTATTTCTTCTCACCGAGAAGGGGGTACAGCCCCTTAGAGGGCACAGCAGAAATTCTGCACATAAAGCATCAACAGTAACAGAGTAAAATGCAATGCAAATTATCTAGAGCTGTTAAATGAGATCTCTAAAATTGCTTTAGCATTTTTTTTTTCCTCTTATTACAACAGACAGAATTTCAGGGGCAGACTAGTAATGCATGGTTTATGTAGACAATATGTGCAGGACTGTTGGGGACTAAGCATTACATGGCAGGTCATCCTTGTGTTTCTGTTCTTTAGCCACCTAGGAACATATGGAGTTTTTACAAATGCTGCATTTGACCCGAACCCTTAAGGTAAGTTAAGGGTTGATAAGTTAAGAAGATATTTTTGAAGGAATAGAATAATTTGGGAAAATAGAAGAATAAAAACCTTGATTTTCTATATATAATCAAGTAATACATCTTAAGCAGGTATTTAATCTTCAGGCCATGAAGGAGATCGTATTAGCGACGGAAAGCAGGTGTGTCAGTGGAGCAACTGTAGTGGGGGAGTCATCAAGCCTTTCCATAAGCTCCAGGATAGAAGTGCTCCAGCAGTATGTCCCTTACTCCAGGAATGTGACAGTATTGTTGTTAGCTGCTAGATGTATTGATTGACACTGTGGCTGCTCCCTGACCACCTCCTCTGTTACTTGCTGGGAAAACGGAAACTGCTACCACTCTTCCAGAGCAGCACAGTAAATAGCTGAGTTTCTTAAGGAAAGTAGCCTTGAGCAGAAAATCTGCAATCTAGAAAGAGAAGATTGTCTTGAGCCTCAGAGGAGAGATATGATGAAAGATTTCTTTTATTTTTTTAAAGGAAAAATACTGATTTTGATTTCTTTTAATCTCATTTTCAGAGGCCTATCTCCCAACCTCTCAAGATCCTAGTTGGTGAACATGGAGCTTCCTGCTAAACTTGACTTTAACTGTAGCACAATTGTGGCAGTTTTCTGTAAACCCCTGGATAAGGGCATGGACTCTCCTTTAGACCAGCTCTGGACCAGAGCAGAGGACTGTGCCATGTTCTGACCTCCCCACCCCCCACTTCCTGCTCCACCTCTGCTCTTCCTCCAACACAAGCTGCTGACGCCAAGAGCCAATGTTTGTGCTGTGGTCTGTGGACTTGAACATGGCTGTCACTGGAAATACCAGCTAATTAAAGAGACCAGAGTATTTGACTCACCAGGAGACCAGACTGGAGAAATGAAAATACCCCTTTATTGGGGGGTTATGGAAGGCTTCTCTGCAGTGTTGGAAGCCAGGCACATCTCTGACTTAAGGAAACCCCAGCAGGATCTCCCAGAAACTCCAGTGGTTGCTGTCAATGAGGAGCCTTAGACCTCTGCTGCTGAGGTTTCCAGAGAAACCTGGGATGGTACCCAAGGCTATAGAAGACCAAGAATCAGAACAGGAAGCTCCATCTCACTGTAGATCTTATCAAAGGACCCAAAGACCAATTAAATGGATTTGCCCCCAAATGCCATGTTCCTTTGTTTGATGTTTTGTTCAATAAGGTCTGTATACATCACTCTGTTGGCACCAGTGTAGTGCATGATTATAGTTGTCCTAATTACAGCTCCACCTGTCAATGAGCTGGCAAATACATACATCACACTCCCTGGTCCAAGAGAAAGTCAGAGAAACAGAAAGTCTCCATTACCTTAATGTTTCACAGGAAAGAATGAATGTGTTTTACCTGTTCTTTAAATCACATGTTTAATAAGTGGGTCAGTGAAAGTTATATAGTGTTTATCCAGAATTGATGCAAAAGTTAGAGAGCCAAGCATTGTAGTTGTCTTGTCATGGTGAAATGTAACCCAATGACTACATCATATAGACTGGGTACATATAAGCAAATATACAAGTTAAAATGGTAAAGCAGCCTAAAGATTACAAGGCTTTTTCAAGAATATTGATAATAACCTTGAGATTTAGGCACATGGTGCTTTAAAAAAAGTTTCTCAGTCATACTGCCTTTGGCATCCATAACTGCTTCTTGTTTGTCTATCACTAGGCTAGGTATTATATGCCACTGGTCTTTCCTGAGTCAGAATCTGCGCTTTGTGAAAGTCACTAGGGAATCCTAATGCTCTCTTGACTTTGGGAATCACTGGTTCACAAATCAAATGTACAGAAGTGTAAGACCTGGAGCAGCTTATAACCTAGTTGGGGTACAACAGAAACCCACACAGTATAATACAAGAGGAACAACAGAAGTGTATTATTTGAATGGTGGTGTAGGAGTTCATAAAATAGAAAAGTCAAATTTGAGTCCACCATCAGGGAGACAGGGAGAACTCAGAACTTCAAAGAATGGGCAAGCAAAAGAGGAAGGAAATTCTACATTGGTAGATAATATTAGCAAAAGGGGAAAGAGAAGACTGCGGAGGGGAGTTGCAGAGAAGCCTGGTGTCACTAAATAGTACCTCTTGGAGGTGTCAGACCACAACTTGTTGAATGAATTGAAGGCATAAAGCATATGCAGAAGCTTGGAGGCACACAGATCCAGGCACCCTTGGATGAGTCATCATGATGTCTCAGGTAATAGAATTCTCAGATCCTCTACCAACAGCAGAAAAAGATTGAATCACCCTTTGTGAAATACATCCTTCAGGAAATATGAGGGGCCCTGGAGACAGGAAAACATAATCACAGAAGTAAACATGTGCTGTGTGCTTTCTAAGTGCTAGGCAATATTCTTTAATCCTTCCAACAATGCTTTCAGGAAAAACTGGTCTTAGCAACCCCATTGTGCAGATGTCAAGCCGCAGTCTGGAGAGTTGAGCCCAAGAGCACAATTAGTAAACAGAACTGAAATCTGAACTACTGATTATCTCAGCTAAGCCCTCTGCTCTGCTGTGTTCTAACCAGTAGCAAACCCTTATCAAGACAACTGTGCCTGGGTAGAAGTTGGCCAAGTGATCTACAGCAGTAGGCTTCCTCATGGACTCATTGCCAACCTGAGGGCACAATGTTTCTGTGCCCAGTATCAGACAAAATGCCCCTTTCCACTGGGGGTAGGAAGGCTGCAGAGTCTCAGTGTACTGGGAATTGCAGAGTCTGGTAAGCACAAACTCTGACACACACACCATGGAGGGTGGGAGGCTACTGCTCCAGTAGCTTCAGCCAGGGAAGTGTGGCCTGTGAATTCCTGGGCACTGTCCCTCCTATTGGATCCTCTAGCAAGATCTCTGCCTGCCTTTTCTTTACCTGTAGAAAAACAGTTACTAACTCTCCCTCTTGTCCCTTTCCTCACCAAGGACAGTGATCTTACCACGCCCCTGCAGGGACAAGCCCCAGGAAGCTGGGAGGGAGGGTGAGCCAGAGGCTGCAGGGGAGGAGGACACTGCCACCCACAGCCTCCCAGAGCTCACTGCAGCCAAGACAGTTCACAGTGCAGCACCAGGCACCTCAAGCTGCCAGGCAAGCCCTGCTGGTCCCAGGGGGGCAGAGGGCAGGAGAAGGGAAGGAACCATGCTCCTAGGCTGCCCACACCTCTGGGTACTGGTGGTCCTGGGCAACTGCTGGGCAGGCTGGGGGAGACACGGGGCTGACGCAGCACAGCTGAGGCAGTTCTACGTGGCAGCTCAGGTCATCAACTGGAACTACCACCCTGAGCACACAAATCTAAGGTAATTCAGGTATGGTGTCCAGGAGGGGTAGCCAAGGTGGATAATCTAATGTTTTAGAGAATATTACTTTTGTAATTCCACAGGGGTGTGTGTGTGTGTGTGTGTGTGTGTGTGTGTGTGTGTGTTTTCAGGTAAATAAGTACATTTAATCAAGTATGAAGAGCATAATAAACTTGGTGAGTGCTAATTTTGCTCCACTAACGTGGAAAATATTCAACTTGATTGTTTAAACGCTGCTTTCTTTTTGTGAGTTTGTTTTCAGTACAGTTTTGTTAGTAGTCTGATTGTCGGTTTAACATATTGATTGATTCACAAACACCAAGCTCCCTCATCTGCCTTTCCTACCAGCTCCCATTCCAGATTTTTACTAGTTCAGTATTTTTATGGCATTTCTAGTTACATATTATTTATTCCATTGTCACATAACTTCATCTCCTAAAACTAAAGTTGTGCACCTTGTACTTTATTTTGAGCAGATAATTATTTTGAGCTGAATAACTACTGCCATCATTTTGTTGCTTTCTTAAAAATGACTTTTAAAACATCAGTCCATGTAAATGCGACACTTCAGTACTTTTACTCTGTCCTGCTTCATATTTGGCTTATTCATGGCTGTTCACAGTGACTCTTAATTTTTTCTCTCTTAATCACTTCCTGGAGTATGGTTTACCCTAGATATTTTGGTAAGGTTACTATTAAAAGGCATGTGTCAGTAAGAGGAGGTTTAAATAATATCAAACCATATCTTTCAGTTGCAAACTATATTTTTCCAATTGAAAAGTTAAAATGAGACTTCCTAGAAATTAACTAAATCATAGGGTCTATCCAATATTTCCAGCTAATCTTATTTTTATTTGTTTTAAATGGTAAGCCTCCTAGTGTGATCACTTTTATTTTTTAACTTAGCATCACAATTTAGATGATTGTGAAAACTGTGTTCCTCTTTTGCAATTACAGAACCAAAGCAATCTTCAAAAAAAAAAAAGTAATATTTTGAGAGTCTTTTCCATGTATCACAGTAACTCTTTTAAAAACTCCATTGTAACTGGGTTATATAAGAGGGCATTATATACTATCTTGGTCATATGTACAAAGAAATTATTTCTTTTAAAAGAAAATAATTTTAAATATTGCATTTCTAGATGATTCATCCAAGTTCATGCCCACACCCTTAGTGAACTGTTACTCCCTCAAACCCCATAGAAAATAACACTCTTTCTGATACTAATCTTGCCTGCTCATGGGTGGAACAGGAGCTCTGTCCAGGCTTCCCTGTAGCATGTGGTAGTTATGCCTTGGGGTGGGGATGGATAGATGCAGGCCAAAGCATACAAACCAAAAGATCGAATGTACAATGTGAGGACCACATTGTGCTGGCAGGTCTTCCCTGGGTTAGGAAAGGAGGATGGGTCAATTGTTGACAAGGGGGCCACCTGCAGGATTTTCTCCTTTCAGAACCTCTGTCATTCCTGTGGAATATGGTACTGTAGTTATTATGATTCAGAACCCTGTTGAACGTAGAAATAAAGATTAAAATAGAGATTAACTGGGTCAAGACAGAGGAGAGGAAATGATTTTAACCATGTTGGATCCTGGCTTTGTCATATATCAACTGTATTTCCTTAGAAAGTTACTTAATCTTTCCAAGATAGTTTTTTCATTTGTTTCCAACAGGAATCTGAGTTTTACTCCATTAGCTATCTCCACCCTCTCAAGCAGAAATAGGGTCCAACAAATCGATACAAATTTATAACATTTCCCAGTGGCTTAAAATTATAATTTGCAGGAAGTGTTTTATGAAAAATTGTATTTGACTGATCAGTTGAAAATAGCTCACCTATTTACTTTTAAGTGACTTGATCATATTTTTAATCATTTAAAACCTAACCTAAAGTTTGAGTTCATACAATGATGTTAGGTTCCTTTTAAGAAAATTGATTCTGAGAATCATCATTAGAGCATTCTAAACTTATGAAAGAATATGATCACAACATACTATTTTTGAAGAGTCCAATAATTATTTCATTAATTACACTTATTGTTCATATCTATAAAACACTGTCATTCTAGACGTCTGAGGTTATGAGAGATACTTGGTTATAATATGAGTAAATGTTATATGCATCTTTCAAATTAATGTTTGTGTTTTGATTCCAGTTTGAATCCTTTTACAACTTTCTTTAAGAAAATAGTCTACAGAGAGTATGAAGCATATTTTAAGAAAGAAAAACCTCGATCCAGCATTTCAGGTAGGCTGAAATATATTTATTTATTTGCTTAATCATTTATTTTAAACATAAATTTTTATGGATCATGTGTTATTTATCTGTGTCTAAAGTACCTATTTAGAATGTGTGTGTGTGTTTGTGTGTGTGTGTTTGTGTATGTGTGTGTTTGTGTTTTTACCAGTATTGGATATATAGGATGTTGGCCTGGTGCACAGTGAGAGTGTGGGACCCCTTGCTCGTGTTATTAAGAATTTTCAAAACAGTGATAGCAATGCATTAAAGCAAACAAGGATCCTTCTGATTAGGGGGTCCTTTCAAAAGGTACACATTGTATGCCCATGAAACCAGTGATGTTTTTAGTCTTGGTCAGAATAGCTAAACAAAACTTTTAGGAATTTGACTTTTTACCCATTCATCTAACAATCCACCGTGGAGCACTGTTGGGGGCTTGGCATTGAATTAGGCACTGTGAGTGCAACAGTGGACAAAGGGGGCTCAAACACATCTCCGCAGGGCTGTGGGTTGGTCTGAAAGGCACAGATGTGTCTTAACAGCATGATCTTTTGTTTCAATCTGACTTCCTGAATTCATTCAAAGGAAGTATGTATAGCTAATTCTTTGCATCTCTTTCTCATCTATATTGTTTGTTTGATCACAGAGACTAAGTGGATTAGGGGTCTAGGATCTTAATTATGGAACCACATTCCACAGAAATGAGAGAAACCATCAAAGAAGAACTTCTTTCATTTGTGTCCCCTTGAGAATGATCCCACCACACTTCTTTAGCCAAACAGAGGCCTGTCATCTACCCACACTCAACCACCACCTCTCCGACTCATCCCAGTCTGCCCTGCCTCCTCTGATCTCCCTTAATCTTAAATCTTTCCTCAACTAGTCTTCCCTTCATTCAAAAATCAAAAACAACAAAACCAAACCATAATCAGGCAAATTCCTGAAAGGAAAGAAATCTCACCATGACCCTGATGACCTTTTCCTTTATTCTCCTTTCCTTCACCCCTTGAATGAGGAGTCTACATCATTCTCTCAGGTTCTTTTCCTTATATCCTTTCTCTACTATGGTACAATAAGATAGAGTTCATTGAAATTACTATCAAAGCAGGGTCCCTGTGACCACGAGGATGTCAGTGCCCACAACTTTTTTCCAGTTCTTTTACCATTGCCAGGATATTTAACACTCTCCCTTCCCAAAGGTCTCTGTGCCTTGTTTCCCTCTGATTTCCTTTGCTTTTCCTTCTCAATGTCCCCAGTATATCTTACAACCTCAATCCTACCACGGCTTTCACAACCATCTACCAGGGCCAGGTTCTCTCTGAAACTACGTGGTACATACCCTCTACCAGCAGAAATACCTCTGTCATCTTAAATATACCCCCAGCACCATGAACTAATTCCTACTTCCATGGATGGTTTTGAGGATCAACTGAGCTAATAAATACAAAGTAGTTATAATAATGTTAACACATATTAAGAACTCAATAACAAGTTAGCTATGTTATCATTATTGTTGCTATAGTAGTTGTTAATGTTATCTCTATTTGATTGTATATATCATTATATTATGTGCATCTACATACCTATATTTCTTAACTCATTTATATATTCTTTGTATATGATCATTTACATATTCACGTATCCTCAAATAAATATACATCTAAATATTCTTTTCTTTTTTAACACTGTGTATTAAGAACTATGAAATTCTAGGTTCTAGGAAAATAAAAGTGGGTAAGACCTAGAGCCTGACTACCAGGAGCCAACCAGTTATTGGGGATGACCTATAATTAGAAAGGTCATGACAGAACAGAAATAAGGGAAACTATAATGAGAGATCTATAGTAGGACATCCGAGATCCATCTCCAATCTAGGAGTCATGAAAATCTTCCTATTTCTAACTTGATAGCTAAAGGAAAAAAAAAAAGAGAAGGATCCAAGTAGTGATTAGGGATGGAGATGCATTTTAAACCAAAGTGAAGCAGTACGTGTAAATACTCAGAAGTTAGAAAGCATGGTGTATTAGGGGAACCATAACTGGATCAGCACAAACATCAAAGGAGAAATTGACAAAACATGCAACCAGATGGGGACATGGCTGGATTAAAACCATAGAAAGGCTTTATCTTGAGGAAAATAGGAGGCTCTGAAAGGATATATATACAGGAGAGACTTGGATTTGTACTTTAGAAGGAGAATGGGTGGGAGAAAGCCAAGTCCACACCAGAGAAACAAGTGATGGGACTTTGGGGTCAGTCAAGGTAAGAGGCCATCAGAGAAGCTGAGGTGGAGAAAATCAGATGATTCCAAAGATATTGAGGAGCTAAACTTGGTAATAAATTATATGTAGATAATGAGGAAGAGAGAAGAATTATGATAGACTCAGACTCCTAATTTGAACAGCCGAACAGATATGCTGCCCTTCAATGATAAAGAAAATTTAGAAATAGGAGAAAGTTTTGAGGAAAGTTTCGGGGTTTGAGATAGCATTGGAATATCTACCTAGTGACTCAAATGAGAAGACAGCGGTTTGACCTTCAGAAGAGACATCAAGCTAGATATAAATGTTTGGGAGACATCAGAACCAAGATGGTAAATGAAGCTTTGAGAAAGTATGAGATCACTCATGGAGAGTTTAAGGAGAAAAGGTAAAATAATTCAAAGGAGCAACAAGATTGAAGAGATGAGATCATTCTTTCCTGAAATCTGGCTTCAAATAGGAGGAGAGACAGGTTAGCTCTAGAGGAGAATTAGGGGTCTAAGGATATTTTGGAGTTTTATAAAACAGAATATAGAAATCTAATATATTAGGGAAGATTCCAATTAAAAGGGTGAGGATAAAGACATCTGAGAGAGAATAATTCATGGAGTTAGACTTAGAAGAAGCAGAAAGTGCTGGGATTCAAAGCTTGGGCTGTCTCAGCTTTAAGAAGAAGGGCTATTGCCTTCTCTTGGGGATAGGAGGAGCAGTAAGGTTGCCCATAAAGTTAGTTTGTAGCGTGGACACAAGTGAAGGATCTCCTCTATCACAGAGCCCATTCATTTTCATTCTTCGGTTCCAAGCTTAGCATATGTAGTATATACTTTAGGACTGTTTAACGAAATTAAATTATAGGTGGGTAAAAGGGAAAATCGGCTTGGAAACAGTCCTTAGGCCTAGAAAAGAGAGATTAGCAGGTATTTGAGGTTGTACCTTTTGTGGCTTTTGACAAGTTAACTAAATGTTTATGTCATACTGGTGGGACATTCATTGGGTAGGACATTCACTGAGTGCCACAGTAATAGAAAGGACAGCTGCCAGCCTGCGCTTCCAAGCAATAAGAGAAGAGTACTGTGATGGAAATCCTTTCAGACGATAAACTTTTACAGTAATTTCCTATTTAACCTTATTAACTATAAGTGGACCTTGAGAGTTGATGAATCAGCCTTTGGTTCATGTTTAAGTTCGTTTCACTTTAAGCATTACTTTTCTGTCAACTCCTGCATATCTCAGATTGTATTTGTTTTAGGTGAACTAAGCATATTAGCATCCATTTTTATGCAATCTTTTCTTGAATTCCCAAATTTGTTTAACTATGAAGCCCTGAAAAGTAGGAGTTGGTATTGTAGCTGAGACAAGGAAGCAGAGCTGGTGTGAAGGAGAGCCTCAGATTTTGATTGAGAAGGTCTATATGTGAACACTGCCACTAACCATATGAGTTCCCCAGCCTCCACCTGTATCATTTGTACCTTTTCTTTATTTTCTGCTCTGCTCATCTGGTAGGTATGGTTCTGGCTGACCCCTGAACAAGTCACAGTGTTGCACTTCTGCAGGGTGACCCCAGAAGTTGTTGTAATTGTGGATGGAGCAAGGCTGTGGGGCTAAAGTCCAGTGATATTTGTGGGCACTGGACAGGTGGAGGGCAAGGCTCATTATCAGAAATTTTATCACAGGCTTTAAAAGAGCTAGTGATGGGTTTCTGAATCTTTTCAAGGAAGATTATGAAATGTTTGTCTCCAAAAGAGTTTTAAAATAGCTGCTCCTTGTATCATGTAATCCACTGTTCACTGGAGAGCAGGGGACTAGATTAGCTCATCTCATGCCATTCTTTCTACCTTCTCAATTCCATGAAACTGGGTACATGCTATGTTTCTTTCCCCAAGCTCCAAGGTAGGCCTTTTCCCAGCAAGTTCTGGGTACTGAGGGGGAAGGTAGAAAGGGTTTATGGAGGAGCTAAAGAGCAGCTCAAAAATATTCAGACATGTGTTTGCCTGCATGTATTAAGGAATCTGATTTGCATCCATGAAAACACCCTTTAGTTTTGCTTAACTCTGAAGAAGCTGGAAGGGAGCTGAATAAAATCTCCAAACCGTTCAGGTAAAATAACTTAGGAGACTTGTTCTGGGCATCTGGCATTTAAAGCCATGTGATGCCAACAAATGGATTAACCAGGCCAGGGAGCCATGGTAACAAAATGTGGCACAGGGTGCAATAGTACTGCCAGTACTGTTGGGCTCATAGGAAGCCAGGAAGATGGGAGTAGCCAGTGGGACTTCCAGAAGGAACCAAGATGGAAGGTAGCAGCCAGACAGAGGTCAGTGGTGGAGTCAGACATGCTCAGGAGCCAATAAAGCTGAAGAATTCTGGACTTTTCTAGGAAGGGGAGGGTCTGGCTTGCTCTGTGGGAAAGTGGGAAATAAAGCTTTAGCCCCAGAGTTTGAAGAGCTGAGTCCTAGTCCCAGCAATGCCACCAAATTGCTGATTTACCTTGGGCAAACCATTTACTCCTCCCTCCCAGACTTCATGAACCATCTCTAAAATGAATATGGAACTACATGACCTCCATGGTCCTGTGCAGAGCTAACGTAAAGCAAATGAAAGAAAGCTTCAGGTATGGAGTAATATAAACCCCAGGAGTAGGAGTTCTTTCTCAGGAACAAGACAACAGTGCAGACAAGTGAGGGAAAGATAGGGCCTCTATATCAGAAATGATAGGTTACAGTTAACCATTGCTGCTGGAGCCAATCACCACAAATTTAGTGCCTTCAAAACAACACAGCTGGTTCACTCTCTTACAGTTACAATTCTGGAGGTCAGAAGTTCAAAATGGGTTTCATTGAGCTAAAATCCAGAGCTGTTTACTTCTGGAGGCTCTGGAGGAAAATCATTTCCTGGTCTTTTTCAATTACTTAAGCTGCCTTTGTATTCCTCCATCTTCCAAGTCAGCAGAGTGGCATCTTCTAACCTCCCATCTCTCTCCCTTTTGCCCCCAGCCTCCCTCATTTTGCAGAGGTTGGGACTAAACTGAAGCTTCTCACATGCCAGGCTATAAACTACCACTGAACTGCATCCCCAGCCCTAACCTTCTAAGATGCTCTTTCTCCCTCTTAAAAGAACCCTGTGACTACACTGGGCCCACACCATAGCCAGAAAAACTTCTTCCTCCCCAAATGCTTATCACATGTGCAGAGTCCCTTTTGCCATATAAAGTAGCATACTAAGATATCATAAGCATGAAAACATGGACCTCTCTGGGAGGGAGGGGACATTATTCTGCCTACCACATCCACCTAACAAAACAATCCCATAGTGTGTTCCATTTCAGAGAACAGCACTTTCATCCACCCAACTCCCCAAACCAAAACATCACCATCCACAGCAACTTGATCTCCCTCACCTTCCACCCTGCTCTAGCCCATCAAGTCCTGACAAGTTAATCCCCCAAAGGATCTCTCATGTCCCTTCCTTATCATCTCCACCACCATAACCTGAATGCACCTACAAACCTTTCTCAGGGAGTTCTCACACCGGTTTCTCCCAGATCATTCTCCACAAATGCAGCCAGAGATTATGGATATCTGGTCCATGTTGTATCTTGCTGCAAACTCTTTGACAGCCTCTGAACACTAGTAGGTCACGGCAAGTTCATACTGTTCTATACAGTAGTAACCACCACTACTGTCTAGAAGTCCTATAAGGCCCTGAATGAGCGGGCCAGGGATGCGGTCTTCACCTCACCTTCCACTTTGCTCTCTTACCTCCTAAGCTCTCTATGGCCTCCTGCCAGTTATCCAAATAGGCTGAGCTTTCTGGCATCTCAAGGCCTTTGCACATGCAAATCCCACTCCATAGAAAGACCCTGCCCATCTCTTGGCCTCTCTGCCCTTGGACTTCAGTTAGAGCATGACTTCCTCTGGAAAGTGTTTCCCAAACCTAACCCTCTCCCTGTGCAAGAGTGGACTAGATCCCCTTATCTAATACTTTTCAGGATACCCTGTACTATTCTGCCATAAGGCTTACTGCAGTTTATAATTACATATTTCTATAATCACTTGTTAAAATCTGTCTTTATACTGGGCATGGTGGTGCATGCCTATAATCCCAACAATTTGGAGGCTTAGGCCAGAGGATCACATGTTTGAGTACAGCTTTAATAATTTAGCAAGACCCTGTCTCAAAATAAAAACAATAAAAAGGGCTGGAGAAAATCTCAGTGGTTGAGTGCCCTTGGGTCCAGTTTCAGAATCTGTCTTTCCTACTATCTTACAAGTTCTTATAAAGGCAGGGAGTGTATCTTACTCTTCCTGTACCGCGGCAGTTCTGAAACCTGGAGGATGTGGACAATCAATATTTGTTGAATGAATGAATACAAAGTGGAGAGTGCAGGATGAAGAGGTAGTTTAAAGCTCAGCTAGATTTCTGTTTTAATGATGGCTTAGCCTCTCATTAATTGTGTAATATTGGGCAAGATATTTAAATTCTCCAAGGCTTAATTTCTTTACCTGTAAAATAAGAATTCTAATGTCTCTCTTAAAGATTTATTGTGAGGATTTAATGCAAGGGCCCAAGGTGCTTGACCGTCTGGGGGACTGTGGAGGCTGCATGATTAACCATCACTACTGCCAGTGAATGCTGGTGGGACTCCATGACTGCTATCACTTCCTTCTCCTACTTCTGCAATTTCTAATAGGCGGAAACCAATCCCATGAGGCTTTATAGATGACTTGATCCAGTCACTTGTCTGAAATGGGACTTCCTCTGCTTTCACTCTTCCCACCAGTTTATTCTCTACACAGCTAGCATGGACCTTTAAAACATGTCTGCCCATCTCTGTTACACAAAGCTCCAGTGACTTGCCATTTTATATAGAAGAAAATCCAAATTTCTTACCATAGCCATGGGGCCTTGCATGATCTGCACCTCACCTCCACCTACCTTGTCTCTTCTCATTCTTCCCAGGCTGTTTTTCTCATTGTTCTTTGGATACAATCAGAAATACACTTCTGATTTAGGAATTATGAACTTGCCTCAGGGCCAGAGAGCTGTGTGAATTAGGCCTCTGGGGTCTCCTACTTCAGAGAAATATAAAGTTACCACTACTTCACATCCCTGGTATAACTAAAAATGATCTTTCTTTTCTTAACCAAAGATAGCAGTCTTTCTGCACATATTGTGTGACACTACGTTGTGTACAATCAGAGAAATAAAAAGTTATGCCGCAATTGTATACAATAAATTTAAAAATGCATTCTGCTGTCATGTATACCTAATTAAAATAAATTAATTAATTTAAAAAATAGCAGTCTCTAAGGAAAGGCAGTGGATCAGAGTGGGACCTGGTCAGAAAGGTCTCCCCTGCTCTCTTGACTTGCTCTGGGTCCAGCCAAGGATTCCACACCCTGTTGTGACTATATGTAGTGTAGTAGGCCCTGTGCTGACAGGGCCTTCTAAATTCAAGAGAAGCACATTAGCTTCAGGACCAGGAGGAATGACAACAATTGCTTCTGGAGTTTCTCTACATGTTTTTCCCACTTGGCACCGCTGTCATTGATGATCCTGAAACACAAAATCTTGTTTCCATAGGACTTCTTGGACCTACTTTATATGCTGAAGTTGGAGACATCATGAAAGTTCACTTTAAGAATAAGGCAGACAAGCCCTTAAGCATCCATCCTCAAGGGGTCAAGTACAGTAAGTTCTCAGAAGGTAAGGGCAATGGCATATTCTTATGTCATTTCAAAATTTAGAACTGGTATTATTAACTTGTGTTATTCGGGAAATATTCTTTCCCACAAATGGTAACTATAAAAATTGTTGCCTTTATAAGTTTCAAAAATGCAAAAATAAATAAATAAACAAACAAACAAGCAAGCTCTGGAGTCATCTAGACCTTAGGTTTTCATTAATTCTTGCTCCTTAATAGTTGGGTGGGCAAATTACCTAATCTCTCTGAATTCCAAAATGTTTATCTTAAAATGGGAATGATAATAATATGTACATTAAGTGATGGTTTAAGGTAGGGGTCAACAAACTTCTGTAAAAAGGCAACTAGTAAATATGTTCAGCTTTGCAAGCCACAGATCTCTATTATAACTACTCAACTCGACATTTCGGTACAAAAGCAACCAGAAAGAATATATAAATGAACAAGCATGGCTGTTTGCCAATGAAACTTTATTTACCAAAATAGGTAGCCGACTGGGTTTGGCCATGAATTACTGACATAGTGACATAGGAATAACCTGACAAAGGGGGTGGCCTGGCACACAAATAACACACATAAGTGGTATTTGATGGTGGTGGCACTAGAAATAGTAGTATTTGAATTTTGGACAGAGTGGTTAGAAACATAAGCTTTGAAAGAAGACTTAGGTTCAGACTTCAGATTTTTCATATTTTACAATTCTCCCCCCCCCTCCATACATGATCCTACCTTCACACCTTCTTGGAGAAGAACTGAGTAGGTGAGTAGGAGAGTCCAAGAACTAGACTGTCAGGTGCAAATCTTGGCTTAAGACACTAATGCTGTGACTTTTGGAAAGTTACTTAAACTCTTTGTGTCTCATCTGTAAAATGAGGATAGGAATCATACTTATCTCATACATGTTTGTTGTCATGAAATCTTAGAACAATGACTAGCATGTTATAAGCAATCAATAAATATTCACTATGACAGTAAAAAAGGATTTTTCAAATTGTGTGCAAATAATTTAATACCTGATAATTTGTGAGTTAGGAAATGATTTTACACCTATTATTTTTTATGTAAAGTACTGTTAAATTTATTCTTACTAAAGTGTAATAGACCACAGGTTAATGAACTACCTTCCCCACAAACTAAATCTAAAACTAAGTCCTTGGCTTGAGGAAAAACAATGAAGCATTATCTGTGAAACTGCAGCCATCTTCAAAAGCTAATGTGGCAATACTGGGAAGGGCAATGTCCACAGGACTCTCTTCTAACTTCCTAAAATCACACAGTGGCATAATAAACAACCACTTAAACTACTCTGGAGGTCTTCAGATGACTGCTTGAGGAATTCAGCAGTGCAGAGCAGGAGAAAACCTCAAAATGTCAGTGTGTCCCTTGCAGGTTCTGATTCTAACAGGGGAAGAG
Organism: Marmota marmota marmota; assembly: GCF_001458135.2. Lineage (NCBI taxonomy): Eukaryota > Metazoa > Chordata > Mammalia > Rodentia > Sciuridae > Marmota > Marmota marmota. Next base: position 21,420,991 of record NW_026000019.1, read on the forward strand.
GTACAAGTTGTGGACTTTGTTCCCCACTAGACTGTTTGCACAGCAAATGGACCTTGCAACATCAGTCCTCGCCTTTACCATTAATTTGCTTGTATATTCCACCCCCCAGACCACAGTCTCTTACGAAAAATTACTTGAAATGTCTCAGCACTTCCACTGTACCAGATTACTGGCACTATTAGTTCCTTTGGTGCCATGAATCTCGGAGAGCCAAGTGTGGATGGGTGGAGAAAGTAAACTTTGTCTTGGAAATGAGATGCAAATCTAGTAAGTAGCCCCCTCATGGTACAAGACAAGCTTTTGTTCATTTTACGAGGCCCTCTGTGATGAAATAAGGCCTCCCCCTCTTCATGTCTCACACACCCTCACCTGTAGCCTTCCTCTGAGTTTTGAGACTTTTTTCTCAGAAGTGGGACAAACTAACCATGTGCTGTGACAACTACATGGAAACCCCAATTCCTCTATCTCAGAGGAGAACATATGAGAGATGGATGGCGGGGGATCAAGACAGTGGGATAGGTTTGAGAAACCACAACAGTCCACAGGTCTAGAATGGGAACCCTTTCTGGCAGAAGAGACGACTTGTGGTTCATAATAATGCTTCCTTTAGAAATACATTTAATATGCTTTTAAATTAAGAAATAAAACATCGTAACTGTACCTGATCATTTGCAACTTTTCTATCACTAATAGAGTTTCAATTTGAGGCTAAAATTTCAGAAACTATATGAAACATGCACTGAAGGTGCATGGTATGGTAAAACTCATACCCTTGAGCACATTTTGTTGTTCAGTATGTTTCAAAGTTGTGTTGATCATTACCTTTAGAACATTTGTTTCATATTAAATCTTAATATTATTCTTTCATTTAATTTATATTGATATATTTTAAATGTGTGAGTTGCCTTATTAGTATTGTACCACAAAATTAGTTTGATAATATTTAGATATCTCTTGGTAACCCAACTCTTAAATTTAAACTCAATTTAAAAAAAAAAATCCCCACTAGAGATTGTTCCTTGCATCTAAGTGTTACTAAATTCTATATGGAAACTTAATCTTCTAGGCTTTTCTAAAATATTTCAATGCTGGACATAATGAACATAATGTAGTGATTATATTTTTATTTTTCACCTAAATTTTAATTTTAGTATTATGTAGCTATTTCCTTGAAAATACGATAAAACTTGAAACAAACTGCTGACTAGTATAAAAATTCTCAAAAATGTGAATTTCCCCTCAATAAAGGCTTGCATGCCTCGTGCAATGGAATCAGGCTCTTTGCAAAACAGTATTTTAATTGCCCATTGCCTAAGTCATAGCTTCTAAAAGAGTGCTCTGAGTCTTTGAATGCACTGAACCATTCACAAAGTTTATTAAATGGAGAGGAAGGAGTTGTTCACAAAAATAAGTAAAGAGACAACTTAATGAATGAGCACCCTAATGGGCAACCAAAAAGGCTTTTTGGGATTTCATTTCCCCAAGCTTGTATGCACCATTTTACATTTTAAAAAAATGCTGAGAGCCTTTTGGCAAAATAATTAGTACACGTGATAAGAGCAAACAAATTTCAAAGCTGAATATGGACTGAGCAGGAAGCGAACAGAACTGAGTAGATATGAAACCAAGGACTACCCTCATGCAAAGAATTTATTCTAGCCCGAGACTGAATAAGGACTTTTTGTGCTCTCACACAATAGCTGTTCCTGCCCATTTTTCTTCTTTAGTCTTCACTTTTTCTTTCAATTCACAAAAAATGCATTTCAAAAATGTTCCCTATAAATAGCTGTTTTTATTTCACACTTAATACTATGTAGGTTATAAATAAAAAATAAAAAAGCCTCTTTATTCTAAAGGCAAAATAATTTGAAGAGAAAAAACAAAAGCACTGATAAAATTTTCCCCAAACTGTCTCATTAGTAGTCCTCACTACTTGCTTACAGAATATCACCCATCTGCAAATCTGTTGGTCACCAATCATTCCATAATTCACCTTTAAAAATTAATTAAATTCATGCATCTGAAATTTTTCTTACATTTAACTGATATGAATGTGAAATTCTGAGTAATTTACTTTGCTCAATTATATGGGTATTAATTTCTAAGATTATAATAACCTTTTCAAAATCTATATGTATATCAAAATATCATACTGTACACATTAAAAAATTTTGAAACCCAATATGTGTTTAAATAAACCTGCTGTGAACCACTGACCATTCACAAACAAGGTATCATAAAAAACTCGGTCATACTGCCGTACCTAGCACAAGTGCTCTGGGGCTTGAGGTAATTCCTAAATGTTTACATTGCTTGGTTCTCATTCAAACAGTGGTGTCTAATTGTAGCCTCTGCACTGGGGAGCCATACAAGAAATCTGGGGATAAGGCCCATCACAATTAGGCCACCAACACACACCCTCCTATTACCAGGCTGAGCCTGGGCACCTAGCTGTGGGCCCAAGGCAGCAGATGATGGTGTCATCATTGAGCTGAACCAGCGTACTGAGGACTGGTTAGGAAGTGGGGACTGTGTGGTGTTTCCCCTTTGCTTTGACCTGTACTCATCTTGCTGTAGGATATGAGTAGTCACACCCCGGGCGCTAGTTTTTATCACCTTTAGAATAGATGCCTCACTGCAGTGGAACAGATGTTTGTGTCTCCCCCAAATTCATATTGAAATCCTAAACCCCAGCGTGGTGGTTGAGGGGCTTGGCCTCTAGGAGGTGCTTAAGTCACAAGGGTGGCCCCTCAGGACCTTACAAAAGGAACCCCAAGAACCGTTCTCCTGCCCTTTCCTGCTGGTGAGGATACGAAGAGAAAGCAGTCTGCCACCTGGAAGAGACCACCACCAGAGCCCCAATGAGCTCAATGCTGCCCTCAGGCCTCCAGCCTCCAGAAACATGGGAAGTGTGCTGTTTAGATGGACTCAGCCCAGGGTTCCTCTTCATATCAGCCTAAGGAAAGCAATCACCAATTTCACTCTTTCTCACATGTATTAAGAGAACTAAGAACACTTAAGATATTTATCTTATCCAAAATAAAACATAGAGAAATAGGCTGTATAAATTATAAAGCAACTGGGAGAGAAAATACTTGGCTAAAATACAAAAGCATATTGCCACAGGCTGTCAGAGTAATAATTAGGGGTTGGTCATCTTATATATATTTTTCAGTCCTCGTAATCCATCAAAAATAATTATCATTCCTATTATATCCAGGAAAAGGATCATGTTATCTTAAATTCTGAATAAGAAAGAAAAAGCTAAAATAGGGCATTAAGAAACTTTCTAAGCTTCACATAGTTGACAAAAGGTACAATCTCTGACCCCACAGCTCACATGCTTCTCACACAACCTAGGAGAAAGTATTGTTAATCATATAATCTCATGAATATTTAATTACAAATTGTGATGAGTGCTATTTTTAAAAGCTGTAGCACAACCAAAGATCAAAGAAGGGGGAGCTTATATTTCATCACATGTGAAAAGGATGAGTGCCCATTTTTTCAGAGGAAGAAAGGTAAATTATCTCTCACCCGACAAAAAAAAAATATCATATTGTATCCTTTAGAGAGCTTGTGAATGCAATGGAAAGAAGGCTACTTTCTGGCATAGGAATGCCCCAAGATGTTTAAAAAGTTAGAAGGGTGCAAGCTTTGTGTTCGGACACATCATTTTTTTTTTAAGTTCCATAAGGCCAAGAAGCATTGAGTCAGGGCTGGCCTGACTGACCACTGTGCAGCTCCACCCCAGCCACCTCAGGCCAATTAGTGCATAGTCTGACCTCAGAGGGCAGCTCTCCTTATCAGTCTGTTTTTGCCCTGCTACAAAACCTCTTTTGTAACTTTTCAGAGATAAAGCTCCCTGTTTATCAGTAGAAAGTCTTCTTCACCTACTCTTTTATTTTTTTAAGGCTGAAATGTTATAACTCACAGGAAGTTACGTAAGCTTCTATCATTTCTCAGCTCCTGATAATTTTAACACTTAAATCCTATTTATCTTCAGAATGAAAGTTCAGCTTATGGTAAATATGGGTTATCAGTCACTGCCAAACTGTCTTTCAGGGGTGGGAGGGAGCAACAGAGTCCAGTGTTCAGCTTACACTCTAGCACAAGGGTCACAGGCTCGGATGTCCAGAGTGGCCAGGTGGGAAATTCAAAAGAACATGGGTTCAGTAGATACGGGCAATCAGAAAGTAGGAGAGCACAGCCCAGACACCAGTCCAGCCAAAGTCTATGCAGGAGTTTGAGCCTATGTTACCAGATCTTCAGGATTTGGTTTTTTTTTTTTGTTTCTTAATCTTGACATTGAATTTCTTGTGGCTTATTTCTTGTTATAACACTGCAGCGATTTGGTGAGATAGTCCCATTATATCAAGTACGATTGTTGCATTGTGGGGTAGAAGCACCAATTATAGCAAGTCATTCCTGAGCCATTACCCTCAAAATCTTTTGGTGTTATTTCTTAGTGTTAGTGCAGATATCATTTAAAAAAGTCATTTTAACAATATATCCCTCTTTTTTGATGAAATTTTATTCTAGCTGTTTTTGACTCTTTGACATTTTATTTTAGAATGTTTTTAGTTGTAGTAGATGGACACATATCTTTATTTGTTTATTTATTTTTATGTGGTGCTCAGGATGGAACCCAGGGTCTCACATCTGCAAGGCAAGCGCTCTAGCACTGGGCTACAGGCCCATCCCCATGGCTCTTTGACTTTGTATCTATAATTTTTACATAATTGTATTAGCACATTATAGTTATACATGATATTGGAGGTCATTTGACATAATCATACATGCATGGAATATAATTTGCTCCATTGTAGTCCCCAGCACTTCTCTCTCTCTCTCTCCTCCCTCATGGGTCTTCCCCTACCTCTCCAATGGTTTTCCTTATATTTATTTATAATTTTTTAATTGATGTTCTGTAGATATATATAAAAGTGAATTTCACTGTAATATATTTGTGTATGTACACAGCACAGTTAGATCAATTTCATTCCACTGTTCTTCCCTATATCTATCCTTCCTCCCTCCTTCTCTACCTCCTTCCTCTATTCCACTGATCTCCCTTCCATTTTCATGGAATTTCACCCCCCTACACACACTTTTTCCCATATTTTGCTCTGTCTTCCACATGTGAGAGAAAACATTTGACCTTTAACTTTCTAAAGTTGGCTGGAAATCAGCATAATGATCTCCAGTTCTATCCATTTGCCAGCAAATGGATAATAATAATAATTTAATTCTTCTTTATGGCTACATAAAATGTCATTGTGTGTACATACCACATTTGCTTTCTTAAAATTTTTTGTTTTGTTTTGTTTTAGTACAGGGGATTGAACCCAGGGGGTCTCAACCACTGAGTCACATCCCCAGCCCTTTTAAAAACATTTTGTTGTTTTTAAATTTTGAGGCAGGATCTCTTTAAGTTGCTTAGGACCTCACTGAGTTGGTGAGGCTGGTTTTAAATTCATGATCCTTCTGCCTCAGCCCTCTGAGTTGCTGGAATTACAGGTATGTGCCACCGCATCCAGTCCACATTTTCTTTATTCATTCATCTGTTGACAGGTACCTGGGTTGGTTTGAAACTTGGCTACTGTGAATTGTGCTGCTATAAACACTGATGTGCCTGTACCAGTCTAGTATGCTGATTTTAGTTCTTTTGGATAAATACCACAGAATGGGATAGCTGGGTCATATGGTAATTCTATTCCTAGTATTTTGAGGAATCTCCATTTGTTTTTCAGAATGGTTATAATAATTTGCAGTCCCACCAACAAAGTATAAGTGTACCTTTTCCCCCACATCCCCAACAGCATTTATTATTGTTTGCATTCTTAATGATTGCTGTTCTAACTGCATTTCCCTGATTGCTAGGGATGTTGAACATTTTTCATACACTTGTTGGACCATTTATGTTTATTCTTTTGAAAAATGTCTGTTCAGTTCTTTCACCCATTTATTGAGCTATTTGATTTTGTTCGGTGTTAAGTGTTTTGGGATCATTATATATTCTGGATATTGATCCCCTGTCAGAGGAGTAGCTGGCAAAGATTTTCTCCTATTCTGCAGGCTCTCTCTTTATGCTCTTGTTTCCTTTGCTGTGCAGAAGCCTTTTAATGTCATGCCACCCCACTTATTGATTCATGGTTTCATTTATTGAGTTTTGGGGGTCTAATTAAGGAAGTCTGTCATATGCTAATATGTTGGAGTGTTGACATGTTTTCATCTAATAGTTGCAAAGTTTCTGGTCTGATTCCTAAGTGTTTCATCAATTTTGAGTTGACTTTTATGCAAGGTAGAAGATGGGGACCTGTCCCATTCTTCTACATATGTAAATCCAGTTTTCCCAGGACTATTTGTTTAAAAGGCTATCTTTTCTCCAACATGTTTTTGGCATCTTTGTCAAGTATCAGATGCCTGTATATATGTGTTTTTCTCTGTATCTTTTATTCTATTCCTTTGGTCTTCGTGTTTCTCTTGATGTCAATATCATGTTGCTTTTATTACTATACCTCTGGTATAATTTGAGATCAGGAATTGTGGGGCCACCAGCTTTCTCTTCTTTCTTAGTATTCCTTGGCTATTCTGGGTCTTTTCATCTTCTATCTGAACTTTAGGACCGATTTTAAGTTCTGTGAAGAATGTCATTGCTATTTTGATGAGGATTGTATTGAATCTGTACATTGTTTTTGGCATTATGGCATTTTAACCATATTAATTATTCCTAACCAAGAACATGGGAGTTCTTTTAATCTTCTACAGTCTTCTTCAATTTCTTTCTTCTGTGTTCTACAATTTTCATTATAGAGGTCTTTCATCTCCTTGGTCAGAATTTATTCCCAAGAATTTTTTGAGGTTATTTTGAATAGGATAGTTTCCAGTTTTCTTTCTCAGCAGATTCATTATTAGGATATGGGAAAGCTATCAATTTATGATTTGTGTACATTAATCTTGTATCCTGCTAATTTTCTGAATTTGTTTATCAGCTCTGAAAGTCTTCTGGTAGAGTTTCTTGGGTCTTCTAGATATATAATCACATTTTCAGCAAACAGAGATAATTTGACTTCTTCTTTTTCTATTTGTATCCCTTTAATTTCCTATTCTTGCTTGATTAGTCTAGATAGAGTTTCAAGGACCATGATAACTAGGAGTGGTGAGAGTGGGCATCTTGTCTTGTTTCTGATTTTAGAGAAAATGCTTTCAATTTTTCTTTTCAATATGACACTGAGCTTGGGTTTGTTTATATCGATTTAACATGTTAAATTCCTTCTGTCTCTAGTATTCCTTCTTTCTCTAGCGTTTTTGACATGAATGGGAGCTGGATTTTGTCAATGGCTTTTTCTGTATCTATGGAGATGATCATGTGATTCTGTCCTTAATTATTTTTATGTGGTGAATTATATTTATTAATTTGCATTCCTTGGATAAAATCCACTTGATCATAATTTTTGAATGCAGTTTTCCAATATTTAATAAAGGATATTTGTATATATGTTCATCAGGGATACTGGTCTGTAGTTTTCTTTCCTTGACATGTTTTTGTCTGATTTTGGTATCAAGGTGATACTGGCTTCATAGAATGTATTTGGGAGTGTTTCCTTCCTTTCTATTTTATGTAATAATTTGAGGAGATTCTGTTTTTAAAAGAGAAACAAGGAATCCAGAGTCTAATATGATTATCTCCAAATTTTTACTGTTGGCATTTAATCTGCTTTAATACCATGAAATCCTAGCAAAACACATCCATGAGCTGTGACGGGGCTCTAACCCACAGGATCTTAAATCTTCAGAGTTCAATAAATACGCATGAAGCATTCTCTCCATGCTTCTCCATGCACTGTGGAAGGTATAGAGATACTAGGACAAATACAAACCAGCAATATTCCTTGAGGAGCTTACACTCTGGCAATCAAAATGTATAGAATAAAAATACCTTAAAAATAATTATAATCTTGAAGGAAAATTAAATTATCACATAATATCACAAATATTTAATTACAAATTATGACAAATGCTATAAAACAAAAACATGCAGCAGAGTCAGAGATAAGGGAAGGAGTAACCTAACATTTATCCCAAGGAAGAAAAAGAAGATGAGCACTGGAAGCAGAAGAGGCAGCATGTGCAAGAACCCTGGGTCCTTGCAGATGGGGGACTGACAGGGAGCCTGAGTGACCATGGCACAGTGAACAGTGGAAGGAATCACATATGACAAGGCTGGAGAGAGAAGTGGGGTAGACTTGCACATGGACTTGCACATGGTAGAAATTCGTGCAGAAGTGATGAAGATTCAGCTACTCGGCTCTGCCATCACAGGGCTTCCACGCTGGAGTCACATAGCACAGCGATGCAGATCACCTTGGGGCCGGTATGCTGACCACAGCACTGTGTGCCCTGGTTCCCATATCCACCAAAAGGGCCCAAACATAGGCTGACACTGTGGAAACTCTCACAGAGTTGTAAGGGGAACAGACTCTCTGAGGTGGGGGTCGGGGGAGGTACAGCTACACAGAGAGTGGACAGTGCTGCAGCACAGATGTTTAAGATGGCTGTAATGAGTCTTCTCCATGTTTCAGATAGAGAAAAGGATGAGCAGATCAGAGAGAGACAGAAGATAGAAAGATACTTATCTAGAACTTTCATAGCTGCATAGATGAGGTTACCAACACATTAGACACTATGGAGGGGAATGTTCAGGAGCATTAATACATAGCAGTAGAAACTATTCAAGATGAAACACAGAGATAAGAAAGAGAACAAAATGAACAGGGCATCTTTGAACTGTGGAATGATACCATGTAATCTAACATACCTAACTAGGTCCCAGACGTGGTGGAGACAGGAAAAGAATTTGAAGAAATAACAGCTGAAAACTTTACAAATGTGAAAAGGACTACAAATCTGCAGATTTAAAGAGCCTTAACAAAACCATGGAAGGGAACATGAAGAAAACCACACCAAAGTGCATCACAGCCACGTTGCCAAAAACTAGGGCCAAAGAGAAAATGGTCAAAGTGCTAGGAAAAAAAGGACACAAGGAGATCTGTCCATGTCAAGCAAAAAGATTCTCTCAAAATGAAGGCAAAGTAAAGACTGACTTGGACATACAAAAGCAGAGATCATTTCTCACTAGCAAACCAGAAAAAAAAGTTAAAGGAATTTCTTTAGTGATAGAAACATTGTCTGAGTGGGATATTCAGACTCACAGAGGGTGCCGCAGTCTGGCTGGGCACAAATCACGAGCCACTCAAGCAGGAACGAACTTTATTTCCAAACTCCACCAGCACACTCCACACATGCTCCCCGGGTACCTCTGCCAGACGCCACCCACCACCCACGCGGCTCCTCCAGGCACACACCACACCAACCGGAAATCCCTCCTCCTGACCTTCCCCAAACAACACGAACCCTCCAGGAATCCCCTCGAGAACTCCAAAGCAGGGGGTGCTGGAGGCAGCAAGAGCCGCCCCATTGCCCAAGGGTAAAGGTCAAATATACAATACAATCAATCCAGCATCACAGCAATTATATATAGCTTAACTCAAATCATCATCTCAATGGTTCGCTGGTGTCACCTTTCAAACATTCCCTCTGGCAAATGCCAGGTGTCATTCTGACCGGGCTGTGGCTCTCAGCAAGAGGGAATGAAAAATTCTAGAAATCAGTAAATATAGAGAAGTTTTTCTTTATTTTTAACCTCTTAAAAAGATAATTGATTATCTAAATATTAAAGCAAAAATAATAATTTATTGTGAATTGTACTGTATACATAGAAGTAAAATGGACGACAACAACATAAACACCAGGAGGCAAGAAATGGACCAGAGCACTACAGGGTCTTGTAGGTAAAGTGTCATGTCATTATTTGCAGGGAGTCTTGTACGTTAAAGCTGTAAACTGTAGGACACTGCTAACAACAAAATGAGACCAAGGGGCCAACAGTGGGGACTTGAGAGAATCATTAAAAGCACTCAACCCAAAAGGAGGCAGGGGAGAAGGAAAATTAACAAAGAACAGACAGAAAAATAAAGCACATAGCAGGATGGTGGTTTTCAATCCGACAATTTACTGACATTCCAAGTGAGAGGAAAGAACACTGCAAGTAAGCTGTGAATTGTAAGATTGAATAAAATATCAAACTGTATACAGGATTCAAAAATCCACTTAATATTAGATACAAAGAGGCTAAAAGGCAACAAGTAGAAACAAAAAAAAATCTGAAAATAGCAAAAGGAGTTTTAAGAAAGAGGAAAGGAGAAGGCGGAGGACACTATCAAAGCATGATATAGGCACATATGGAAGTGTCACGGTGAACTCCCCAAATCTGCATAATTAGTATGTGCTAATAATTTTAAAATATTTGAAAGAAAAAAAGAGATGAATACATGTGCTCAGGTAGAACAGTTCATATCAACTAGAAAAGAGAAAGAAATTACAAAAAATATATACCATTACCAACTAACTGTAACTGAACACAAAGCCATCTATAAAGTCATCCCATTTGTATGAGCTCATAGAGAAGCAGATGCCAGTGAAGGAAACAGGGGGCAGTTGCCTGGGCCTGGGTGGGAGAGGGCACTGACTGCGAGGCACAAGGCAACTCTGGAGTGAAGGAACCTGCTCTATCTACTGTGCCTATAGCTATGAGCCTGTCCATGTCTGTCAAAACTCAGCAAATATTACACTTAGATTTGGTGAACTTTGTTATGTGCAAATTTATCTCAATGAAGATGATGAATAGAAGGGAGCGAGGGAAGGAAGGAAGGGTGGTGGGAAAAGGTGAGGCAGCACAAAAGGAAGAAAGGAAGGCAAGTGAAGGAAGGAGAGTCTGGGGGAGGGAAGAAATGAAAATGAAAACATCTGTTTTCAAAAAGCACAATCCCTCGAGTAAGAACAGTTCCCAGCGTCCTTTCCCCATCCTGAACATTTCAGTCTTGATCCTTGCCTGCCCAGAGCCATGCGCTGATGGCCTCCCCTCTACCTCAAGACAGTGATCGGGCTACTGTATCAAAGATCACAGTATCCCCAAGGAAATCCCTGCACCTGCTGCTGGTAGTGACACTTTCACTGAATTAACTGAGGACCCCTCCTACAGGGGACACTGCCCAGCCCTGGGGCTGTCTCAACTCTGCCCTCGCCTCTTCCCTCCTCACTTGCTCCATCTCTACCACATCTTCCCTTAATTGTTGAAAGCCCCACCCAACCCTCTGGTCTTTTGACTTTGAGCATCTCAGTTCCCCTTCTTCAAAAAGGAAGACCAATTTCTACATCCTCCACCTCCTGCCAGAAAGGCAAGGAGAGCACATACGGGATGTGAAGGGGTTTCCGGGCACTCTTCAGGGGACAGACACACTTCCTGAGCACTAGGATGACTACACTGCTTATGGGAGCCCACCTGAGGCTCTGGGGGTAGTTGGAACGACCAGATAACAGAGATGCATAGAGAGATTGATCAGTGCTGAGGGGTACTCCAGTTGGAAAGAAGTTAAACCCGTAGTACTTTCAGAGCCCAAAATAAACAATGTAAAGGGCCCCAAGTGTACATCCATCCCATGTTAACAGCAGCTAAATATAAGAGGACTCATCAAGCACCACAGAGAAAATATAACTTGTTCTCACACTTTGAGGTGATTTACTGACCAGAGGTATTTGAGTCTGTGATTATATTTAAATAATTGTTAGGATACCCTGGAAAATTGACTTGCTAAACCTTAACTAATTCACTAGTTACAGCTATTCTGTGGGCATAGAAGTAAGTATTGTGAATCTTTCCAAATTATAAAGTTTCACTATAGAAAGGCATATACCCGCCAGAGAGTTCATCTCAGGCTCCCAGATTTGAGAATGATGCAAAAGTTGTCCTTGGTATCTGCCCAGATGTCCTCATGGCCTTTACTTCCCCAGGTGCGTCTTACCCCGACCACACATCCCCCATGGAGCAGATGGACGATGCTGTAGCTCCAGGCCAAGAATACACCTATGAGTGGCACATCGGCGAGGACAGTGGTCCCACACAGGACGACCCTCCCTGTCTCACCCACATCTACTACTCCTATGTAAATCTGATTCAGGATTTCAACTCAGGGCTGGTTGGACCCCTCCTTATCTGTAAGAAAGGTACAGATTCCACATCAGCAGATATGTTCTGGTGGTAAGGAGCTCCGTGTGGGATGCAGTTTGGTACCTTGTACCTGCCTTCTGTACATCAGGCAGAGGGAGCGGGGTGGTGACCGATCATTGCTTGATAGTAGAAAACACCTACTGTTTGAGGGCCTGGACCCTACCCTGTTTATTCTAATTCTTCCTTTAGCTCAGGCTTGGATGCTCCTACCAAGTAAATGACTCTCTGAGAGTGTATTCTGACATCATGCTTATCACACTGACCTCAATGCTGGCCTTTCTAAAAGGGGACAGCAGCCTGTATTCTGCTGAAGAGTTCTTAGAAAGAATGCAGGTGAAGGTATCTGACATGCTGGACAGAGCAGAGGCTTGGGTTGGTAATTGGTCTATAAATACACGAAACTACAGCTTCCTTTCTTATCATCAAGTTGAACACTTTGAGTAGCAGGTTTCAAACATACTCAAGCTGACTTTTTAAGAAATGTCATTGTCTGGGCTTGGGTTCTCCCTTTACCTAGGAATTCAGCCCATGTTCCCTTAAAACAAGCAAAGAGCCACAACAAACTGTGCCAGGAGAAATAATGTGATGCCCTCACCATTTGCCGACACAGACACAGACCAGACCTACGCACAACTCAGTTATTCATTACACAAATACATTTTTTTCATTGCCTGTATACAGAAGATATTGTAATGGACACTGACACTTGTTAGGGTCTGTAAACAAGTCAAGATGGCACCTGGCATTTTGCCAGAGGGAGTGGTTTGTGAAGTAACGCCAGCGAGCCATTAAGTGTGGAGATTCCTTATTGGTTGACTGCTGTATCTAGTTTATGTTAATTAAGATAAGCTGTGTGGAATGTATATATACCACTCCTGTCCTACAATAAACGGCTCTCACTCCTGCTGTATCAATGTACACAAGTTGCTCGTCACCTCGCGGTTATTTTGCTGCAGCCGGACTGCGGCAGACACTTAAATTTTTTAAACTTATGAAAAGCCCCTTTTTCATTTTACCATCAGCAGCAATATTTCCTTACATGAAAATGAATTACTCCTGATACATCCAATTCTCTACTGGCCCATATCACATACAAACGAGATAGCTGCATTAAGCTTAGCGTGTGAGACTTTACCACCTGAGCTAAGGTAGTACGTATTGGTCTGATAAGACTCAAGGAAATGGATACTTATATAGAACAGTCCTTGATAGTCACCAAATGCTTTCTTTCTGTTCCAGGTAAAATTTACCTATAAAGCTGTCCCCCCAGACCACCAGGTGCCAAAATAAATAATGTGGCACCAGAAATTTAATAACTCTCAACTATTATTCCTTGATAAAGATGCTATTTTCAAAAATAACAACTCTTCAATTATATCCTTATGATTGTTTTCTTGCCCTAAACCCTTTGCTATCTAGAAAGCTAATGAGTCTTCAATGCAGGAGGCTACCATGTATTTTCTCTCAGGCACCCTAACTGAAGATGGGACTCAGAAGATGTTTGACAGGCAACACATACTGCTGTTTGCTGTGTTTGATGAAAGCAAGAGCTGGGCCCAGTCGTCGTCCCTGATGTACACGGTCAACGGCTATGTGAACAGGACGATGCCAGGTAACACCTGAGCCATGCACTACCCAACCACCGTAGACTAGCTATACCTTGGCTCCACCACCTCCCCCAGGCACTAGGCAAGGAGGCCACTTCCTGTTTTTCAACTCCTATCAGAAAGCAACATCATCTAGGGCAGCATTTCTTAAGACTGTATCACCCTTCTTTTAAACCAGGAAAGTATAATATGCAAATTAGAAGCTAGCTTGGACAAGGACAGCCTTCTCTGGTGTGGTGCTCTGAACAGGCTTCACTTGGCCTGTCTTCCAGGAAGACCTCCAGGGTGTCAGTTCAGTCTCCCTCAGTGAGTCTTGTGAACCTTGCTGCATTATGAACACACCTACTTCCAGGTCATTCCCTAGCAGGAATGGTCAGCAAGTCAGCAGGAAGAATGCAATAAAGACACTTTCAGTGAAGATGAACTAATAGGAGAAATCCCTAACATACAAATACATTATTTATTTCAAAAGTTGATGAATGAGTAATGTTCAATGGCATGCAGAATGTTTTTCTTTAATTTCCATATATCAACAGACTCTGATGAGAAAGTAAAATCAGAACTACTGTTAAGTAGAAAATAACCTTAACATCCACTGTATTCGTCCATTTTCTGTTGCTGTAACAAAATACCTAAAGCTGAGTACTTTATAAATAAAAAGAGGTTTTCTTTAGCTCACAATTTTAGAAGCTGAACATCCAAGATTGAGCAGCCTCATCAGTTCAGCTTCTTGTAAGGTACATTTTGTCTGTGTCACAACATGGCAGAGAAGCAGAAAGAGAAATGGCCACATACAGGAGAGGTCAAATACACGGGTGGACTTCCTTTATAACAACTTACTCTGGTGAGAAGTAAATAGGGTGCTTCCACAGGCTTTACCTCTTAAAGGTCTCTCCTCTTCCCCACCACGACACTGAGGACCAGCCTATAGCACATGAATCATTAGGGACATACTAACCACATCCAAACCACAGCTCTGCCCAGACCACCTCTCCTCCCTCCTTCTGGTAGAATTGATTAAGAACTAACACTCCAGGGTATATGGTAACAAGTCTGAGAACAAAATAAAAGCATTTCCCTGTAGAACACTAACTTCTGAGATGTCATTCTCTTTGTCTGAATAGCACAAATGGCTTCAGCTATAAAAAAAAATAAATCAGCAAGAGTTGAGGTCTAGGTATTGCTTGTAAATTGAATTCTATTTCTTTTGACTCTGTTCTCCACCTGAGTTATTAAAAACACATTCTAAGACTCTGGGCATTGACTCTGAACTCCAAAATCAGGAACTGGTAAACCTGAAGCTTAGTTAATCCTGGGAGGTTTAAGTCCACACCTCATTCTCTTCCCCATCTTAGGGTAATCTCTACGTACTTACTTTACAAAAATGGATTGACCATCTCTCTGTGTCTCGAGAGTGAAAAATGCCTGTAAACATATGGCAGCCAAAAGAAAAAAAAAACTTGCTGGGCTCAGTATAATCCCATGACATCTCAGAAGTTAGTATTCTATAGGGAAATGCTTTTATTTTGTCCTCAGACTTGTTACCATATGCCCTGGAGTGTTAGTTCTTAATCAATTCTACCAGGAGGTGAGTCAGGAAGACTGCGAGTTCAAAGCCAGGCTCAGCAACTGCAAGGTGCTAAGCAATTCAACAAGACTCTGTCTGTAAATAAAATACAAAAGAGGGCTGGGTATGCGGCTCAGTGGTTTGAGTGCCAGTTACTGCCCGCCCCCTGAAAAAAACAACTTCATGAGACAGAGATAATAATTTAAGTTAGAAACTAATAATTGGGGGTAAAAGGGCAAGGGAAGGGTAATACCATTAATGGAAGAGTTGATGCCTATAAAACTCCCTGCCTATGGAACAGGATAAATTGAAATAATGTGATGAATGCTGATTCAGTTGCTCTTCCACATGAGCATTCCTTAGGGGTGTAAGACTCCAAAAAGCCTCCTACTTTCAGCTTGTATCAGTGATGCCAGACTCCCTGCATCGTTACAGTGGTCTCCAGAACAGTATGAGCCCCTCAATGGGTAGGAACTGATTCTCAGTCCCGTGATCTAGTGTCTGGTGATTATAGATCTGAAATTTAAAGCCCATGAGAGAGACAGAAACCAGGATTAAAATATCCTACTGAGCTAATAAGCATTTTTCCAGTTGCTGTGGAAGCGAAGAAGGAGCAAAACAAATTTTTGTACTCAGTTCTCATTACTCCATCCATGAAACGCTCCCAGGGGCCCAGCATAATGAGGACATCCACGGCATTTTAAGGAGAGCCTGTGACCCAAAGTCAAACAATCAAATGTGAATGAGAAAGCAATAGAAAGTCCTCCCTGTAGGCAGTGCTTTGTCCCTGTCTAGGGAAGAAGAGAAAGCTTTTGGATGCAGCCTTATTGGAGGTTCTTGTTGGATTCCTTCCAACAGAGAGCAGACTGGTGTGGCCGGCCACCCTGTCTTACCCAGGATTCTATCAGTTCTCATACTGAGAGTCCTGGGTAAGTCGGGACAGTTGGCCACCTACTCAGTCCCCTCCATGGCCTAATCCCTCAGCACTCCCATGTTTCTAAACTTATGTCCCCCAGCTCTGGGCTCTACTCTGACCTTGGTAACTTGCTGCTATTTACTGCAGTGGGCTATGACTGCTCCTTTTGCTGTCACTCTGTAGGACAGCACCACAACTGGAGCATCTGCTCCCCACCGCAAACTTCACAGAATGCCTGCCACAGAGCGGGTGCTTGCTGTGCATTGGGAAGTGAACTTTTACCACAGAACAGTGAACTGAATGCCTGTAGCAGCCTCTTCTCTCCTATTCTCTCAGATATAGCGGTTTGTGCCCACGATCATGTCAGCTGGCATCTGATTGGAATGAGTTCTGGGCCAGAGCTGTTCTCCATCCATTTCAATGGCCAGGTCCTGGAGCAGAGCCACCACAAGGTCTCCGTCCTCAACCTCGCCAGTGCGACATCCACTACTGCAAACATGACCATGAGCCCAGAGGGGAAGTGGATCATCTCTTCTTTCATCCCAAAACACTTCCAAGGCAAGGCACTCTTCTGACAGGCTTGCTTCCCTTGCACCAGCACCCCCTTCATCTTTCAAGCCACCCCACTCCCCGATACACATGCCCTGGTTCCTAACAGAATTTAGATGCTCTGCTTCTAGACGTAGAACCAGGGCTTGGGGATGAAGGAAGTGAAGGAATTGGCAAAGAGTTTTTTTTTAAATGATGCAAAAGCTGAAGAGAGCTCTACTTCCTCGAAAGGAAAAAAAAAAAGGAGGAAGGAAACAAATGCCACGGAGAGGAATTCTTTCTTGGGGGTTGTCAAATGTAGCCAAAAGGACAGACAGACACCCACAAACTATAGAGGCACCAAGGCTCCAAGAGTGCTAAAATTTTAACATAGAAACCACCCTGTGTCTGAGGAGTGCTGAGTGAATCATGCACAGCCCATATCCCAGGGGTGGCTGTGGAGAATGTCAAGGAAGTAAGGTAGGACTGTGGCATCACGCACACACAACCGCTGGTTGTTCTATTGCACATTTTTGCTTTAAAACTATGAATTGTAGGGATCATGTGTACAGAGACTAAAATCTAAGTAAATGATACCTCTATACAAATCATTTTGTTACCAAACTAACGTGTGTCAGCAACACATGCTAGAAAGAAGTACTCCATGGTATCCTTTGGTTTTCTTTTCACACTGAGCAACTAAAATTATGTTCAAAGTAACAAAATTGCCACAATATCCATGGAAGATACAGTTCCTGATAATAATAAGACAAAAATAGAAATAACATTAATCAAGGATAAGCACCATTCTGTGTTATGATTTAATCGTAAATGACAATTTCATTAACTATGTACTGATGTTATCTTCATTTTTCAAAGACAAATAACAGGAAAAATAAGAATTCACAAGATCTAAATTATAGGGTTTGCTTTTACATTTTGTGGTGCTGGGACAGGACACAGGGCTTCCCACATGCCGAGATTTACCACAGAGCTATACCCCTAGCCTTAGTCACAGACTTTAAGGGCTTATAAATTACAAGAAATCTTCCTGCTCCAGAAGAACAAAGGGACTGTTCCCAGGTGTTTCCTCTAGCACTGGTTGTCACTGTTACCTCCTCCCCTCCACTGCTTGGCACTCTTACTTCTGCAGGCCACAGACGGAGTTCCAAACCAAAATGCTCAGAAGTTTGGAAGCCTGAGCATTACTTTCACTGTTATTGTTTAAATTTTCCCCAAATTCATTTTTAAAAATATGTGTTTTTGATCAACAATTTCTTTTCTCATGTTCTTTCCCCGTATTTATGTCCTACTACAGCTGGGATGCAGGCTTACATTGACATTAAAAACTGCCCCAAAAAAACCAGGAATCCTAAGAAACTAACCCGAGACCAGAGGCGGCACATCAAGAGGTGGGAATACTTCATTGCTGCAGAGGAAGTCATCTGGGACTATGCACCTATCATACCAGCAAACATGGACAAGTGAGTGCCTGGGGTTTGTTTCACTCTGCAAAGGTTTGAGACCTGTTTTGCAAGGCCCGACATACGTGGGTGAAGTGTCACAGTGGACAGCTTTCCCCAGGGACACGTGTGTTTGTTTCCATTCAGATCTCCTTGTCAAAGTCAACCATGCATGACCCCAAACTAACTCAGGGAATTCAGCCCAGTAACAGCAATCACTGTAACAGCAGCCCCTCTGTGAAAGCTTGCCATTGCCAAGCACAGCACTCAATATGAGCTTTACTTCATTCAGTTCTACAAGTTAGGGACTGCTCTTGACTTTTTATAGGAAAGGGATTATGTCAGAGATATTAAGAAATCTGGAAATGTGAATAGCTCTTGAACAGTTGAGAAAGACTGAATTCACTCATCATGAGAGAAATGCAAATTAAGCCTCATTGGAATATTGTTTTTTAGCCTATTAGGCTCAGTTCATATGTCAGGCTGTGGAATATAAGTATGGTCATATATTACTGGTAGCAGAATACATTGTTAAAGCCATTCAGGAACTTGGGAAAATGTATCAAATTATAAATACATATATTGCCCTCACAGCCAGCAATCCCACTCTGGGAATTTAGCTATATAGGCCTTCCTGTTCACAGGTAAGATGATGGACATTTAGGGCATTCAGTACTGTTAGCAGTAGCAAAAGATCAAAACAACCCAACTGTCTAGTAACAGGAAGCATGTTTAATAAATTATGATATAATACAATGGAATACTGTGAATCTTCCAAAAGTCAAACAGACAGAAAAGGATGCCAAATGTTCTCTATATGCTAATATAAAAAGTCCTAGAAGATATGTCATTTAAGTTAGAGTCAAGATGTAGTACAGAGGAAAAAATAGCCACCTTTTGTTAAGGGAACAGGGAGATAAGAATATTTATATTTGCAAGTAATATTTGCATAAAGATTCTGGAATTACACACATGAAATTAATATGTCAGAAAATTTGGGAAGCATATCAGTTTCACTGTAGTAAAATCATGGGAATATATGAGGAGGCTGATTCATAGTTGGGTAGGGAGGGGGAGCATGGGAGGAATAGATGAATTCTAGATAGGGCAGAGGGGTGGGAGGGAAAAGGAGGAGGCAGGGGATTAGCAAGGATGGTGGCATGTGATGGACATCATTATCCAAAGTACATGTATGAAGACACAAATTGGTGTCAACATACTTTATATACAACCAGAGACGTGAAAAATTGTGCTGTATAAGTGTAATAAGAATTGTAATACATTCCACTGTCATTTTTTTCAAATCAATAAAAAAGAAAATAAATAAATAAGTAAAATTAAAAAACAAGAAAAAAATGAAATTTGGCCAGATTTGCAGGTAAATAGATGAAGTTGGAGAATGTAATGCTAAGAGAAGCAAGCCAATCCTAAAAAACCAAAGGCCAAATGTTTTCTTTGATATGAGGATGCTGACTCATAATGGCGATGGGGGTGCATGGGAGGAATGGAGGAACTTTAGATAGGGAAAAGGGGAGGAAGGGGAAAGGATGGGGCAAGGGGGTAGGAATGATGGTGGAATGAGTTACACATCACTACCCTAAGTACATGTATGAAGACACGAATGGTGGGGAAATACTTTGTGTACAATCAGTGACTTGAAAAATTGTGCTCTATATGTATAATATGAAATGAATTGCATTCTGACATCATGTATAAGAAATTAGAATAAATAATTTAATCATAAAAAGATCCAGTTATAGAACATTAAATGATATAAATAAATCTCCAATATGTTATTCTTATAAGCCTAAAATTACCATACAACTTCATAATGGAGAACTCCAGCTTGATATAATGCTCTTTTAAAGTTTTTACCTTAAAGACTTGTATACCTGGAAGTTATGAACACATTTAATATACAAAGAAGAGTAATAGCACCACAATTACATTGATGGTTTTATATTAACCAAGTTTAGCTTTTAAAGAAATAACATAATACAATATTCTAAAATAACAGTTGTTGTTTAACCAGTTGTTGTTTAATTTCTTTAAGATTACTTGCTCTAGGACTGGGGTTATGGCTCAGTGGTAGAGTGCTCACCTAGCATGCATGAGGCACTGGGTTCGATCTTCTGCACCACATAAAAATGAAATAAAGATATTGTGTGTTCACCTACAATTAAAAAATAAATATTTTTTTAAAAGATTACTTGCTCTAAAAAAATTTAATAATAAGTTTTTATTTATTTAATATAAAAAACTTACCACAATGTTATGGGTAAAAAAAAAAAAAATTGGCCAGGATTATATAATTAGTGACACAACTGAGATAGGAATCTCTGGGCCCCTTTGGCAATAATTAGTGTTTTTCACTGCTCAAAATAAATGCATAAAATTAATACTCTATCATGGAGCATCTGCTTTTGCCAACTAAGGCAGAAAAGAGCATCAGAGGAAAGTGCTTTATTGCTGGCCCTAAATCACTTA
Source organism: Marmota marmota marmota (assembly GCF_001458135.2). Classification (NCBI taxonomy): domain Eukaryota; kingdom Metazoa; phylum Chordata; class Mammalia; order Rodentia; family Sciuridae; genus Marmota; species Marmota marmota. The sequence continues at coordinate 21,441,689 of NW_026000019.1, forward strand.
TCCTGGTGGCTACAGAAGATGGGTGAAGGAGGTCAGTTTTGGGTCTGCACCTGAGATTGGGTGAATAGTGAGAGGGAGAGCCCAAGAGCTCAGAGAGCTATGATTAATAAAGATGGTGAAACTTCCTGGTTAGCAAAGTGCTTTGGGGGACTGAGAAGCACCTGAAAGCCAATCAGGGAATCGTAGACCGAGTGACAGGAAAGACTGAAAAATGTCCTAGTGTGTCCTATCCTTTCCTGCAATGTGGCCCTTTTCCCAGGGGCGTCTAAAGGTCTGCTGCATGAGAATGACAGAAAGGTCTAATCTGGTACCTGGGACTCTACCAGTGGTGGAAGAGACAATTAAGAAGTTTCTAGTTTTCCAACAAGATAGAAGACATCAGGACCTTGCAAACTACAGAAATTTTTAGATAACTTGCATTTTAGCTAACCCCAAAGCAGAACTTCTAGCACAGGGTTTCCCCATCCTACTGGGTCTGTACTTGAGGAAGTGGTTTAATTTTTCTCTATTATTATTTCATTTCATTGTAAAGAAAATACAGGTCTCTGCACTTGGACAATTTCTCAAATCAAATTGGAAAATATTATAAGAAAGTTGTTTACAAACAGTACCAAGATGAGACCTTCACCAAACGTGTAGAGAATTCCAATATCAAAGAAGAAGGAATTTTGGGCCCTATTATCAGAGCCCAGGTCAGAGATACTCTCAAAGTAAGTAACCTAAAGAACTATGAAAGAAATGAAATGGCAAAAAGAGATCACGGCATGCCTAGTTGTTTATATTTAAAAGAAAAAGGTGCTCATGCAGTTTTTAATTTAAAAATGATTAACACATTTTGCATTTATTTATAATCTTCTCAATAATTCAAAAGTCCTGGGACATATCATCAAGTCACAAATGAATAAAACAAAGAGTGAATGTAGTTGGGTGGAGTATAATGAGAGATCAAAGGAAAAAAAGCCACAAATAAGTAAAACAAAATCCATACCATATGATCCTAAGAGACCACATGCAAATTTGGTCCTAAACTTTATGATAGCCAACTAGAAAAGGAAATACGCCAGAGCAAGACTTATGCAACCAATAAAGAACCACAGTTTTCTGATACTGAGACCTAAGAAATTCTGCCCATAGATCCTGCAAGAGAGGGGGCTGTACAATGTGGCAGACAGCATCTTTCACAAAATTCCTACAACTGTTGCAGAATGTAAACTGCTATGCAGGGTCTTTAAAACAATGTATCTCATCTTTAGTCACAGTAAACACAATGGAGTAAAACCAATTCTTTAATATGGTCTAGGTATGTGGTTCTCTAAAGATTGGACTCTGATAAAGGTAAATTGAGATATGGATTAAGAACTTGGGAGTTTTCATCGGATAGTTCTTCTTAAATATTAAATCATATCATTGAGATACATAAGAACTGGGCAGCAGGAAATAGAAGGTTTTAATCTTTGGCAAGATCCTAGGATGTAGTAATCCACAGTTTACTGTGGATGATTTAAAGGCTTTGGTTATCAGCCATGCAGAAGATAAGAATAAGACTCTCATTGGAAGGTTAGAAGGCCTCAGCCTATGCTGTTCATTCCTAAACAGCAAAAGAACAAAAATATTCCTCACTTCTCCCCTTCCTCATTTCTGGTTCCTTCTTGGTACTCTACTAGGTATAAATATGCCTCACTGGGAATTCAAGGTCTGGCTATTTGTACCCTTCAGGAAGATGGCTTTAATGACAATGGTCCTAGGAGATCTAGCAAGAGAAGGGACCATGGCCTAGAGATGAGAAGGACCAGGTTTGAAATGAGGTGTGATCCAAACTAAAAGGAGACCAGGAACCAGGTGGAGACCAGCTTGCAGAGGGTGATACACTAGGAGGAAAAATGTAATCTTTCCCAGGATGTCCTCTAAGGTCTTCCACTTAATATGAGTGTGAACTTCTCAAAGCCTCTTGCCACATTTCGGGAGAGGTTGTTGCTCAGATAAACGAACTAATTTTCTCCTGTGCATGTATAGGCACATGTGTGCACCTCAACAATTTTTCAAAAAAAAATTAGAAAATATTATAAGAAAGTCATTCACAAAGGGCACCAAGATGAGACCTCCACCAAATGCAAGGAGAATTCCATATCAAAAGAGAAAAAATTGGGGGTCCTATTATCAGAGCACATGCACACATACACGGTAAATCTGGAAAGATGACGTCCTTTATTAGTTCTCTTGAGTGACCTTAAACACTGAAGAAATAAATCTAACCTTGTAGATCGTGTTCAAAAATATGGCCAGCCGAGTCTACAGTATTTACCCTCATGGAGTGACCTTCTCTCCTTATGAAGATGAAGTCAACTCTTCTTACACCTCAGGTTAGAATCTTTCACTTCTACTGAAAGAACTAGTAGCCTCTGCGAGGCTTCCATATTTTTCTATTGCGCTCCTTGCCCCGTAGTATAACTAGTACAGTTAATTGTTTACACACAGGGAGATCCTATGAATCACACCCAAATCTTTCTCACTTCAGGAAATTTGTCTGTAGTAACAGCACAGCATGGTAACCATTATTAATGTCATGGCGGCCCCTAGTGGAACAACACTGGATGGCTACATGCTAGTCAGAATTCCAGTAGTGTTTCACGAATGGTAAAAAAAATATCGCCCCCCTCCCCATTATTAATTGGTTCTGATGAGAGTTAAAATATTTGGTGTTTTTTGTTCATTATAATGAGATCATTTTCTATTTGCAAACGAAACTGAAGGCACTTTCTTTCAGGTAGTCGCACCATGATCAGAGCAGTTCAACCAGGAGAAACCTATACTTACAAGTGGAACATCCTAGAGCTCGACGAACCCACAGAAAATGATGCCCAGTGCTTAACAAGACCTTACTACAGTGATGTGGACGTTACAAGGGACATTGCCTCTGGGCTTATAGGGCTCCTTCTAATTTGTAAGAGCAGATCCCTGGACAAGAGAGGCATACAGGTATTTTGTCTGTGAGGTAACCCCTCGGAAATTCTGGGAGTTTCTTCTGGATGAAACAAGCTAGATGTCCTTGCTAAATAAGTGGGTTTCCTTCTACAGAACAGTGATTTCCATATAATTTTCTTTAGCATGTGAGTGATGACATTTACCATTTTGGTTATTACTTTTTTATTTTCTGTTGCATGTGGACTCTGATTGCACAAGGCAAATTTATAGTGTGATATCATATTTTGTCTTAGTTTCAAACCCCATGTCTGTTAGTGAGGAAGTCACTTAACTTTTACTAATTTCTTCCTTTTATCAAATGGGCAATACCCCTGCTAAAAATTTCACAGAGAGGCTTGGGAGCTCAGCGATATATCACCTGGTAAAGTAGAAAGCTTAGCACCCACCTTTTTTCATTTCTAGAGACCCACAAAAGAGTGACAGGAAAGACTCCGTGAAAGCCGGTGCACTTGGAGACACCATTTCTAGTGAAGCTGTACCAGACAGTGGTCTTTCCCTGGTGAAACTTAATTACACAGAAGAATGTGATCAGAGTTGGTTTTCCAAGCTTATCTTCACTGAAAATCAGTATCTCAAAGCAATAACCTAAAATTCCCACTTAGGCTTAGTAACAGTAAAAGAGGCGCCATCCCAAGGCATACTGAAAAAATAGATGCCTGGGAAAAATCAGAAATAGATACTTGGAAGATCCTGATATGTTAAGCAGGTGGGAAGAGGTAGGAGAGGCATGAGCCTTCCCTACTGAATCCTTCTGTTTTGGCCTCTGCTACTATTTGGAACACACGTATCAATCACACTTGAAAGGTGTTCAGTTAAGAGGTAAGTAGACATGCAGCTGCCATGGTGAAAGTGCGATTTTTCCTCTGGGATATTTTAGTCTCTGAATTTTAGACTCTGCTCTTTGAGTTTGCATACTAGCTTATTATTAGCTCTGACAAACTTGGTACAAAATAGGCTCTCAGTGCCTTGAACTGAGCAGTCCCCAGGGCAGCGCCCCTCTGGTGTCTGAAGAACTTGGTATTCTAGATAGTCAGCAGGAACATTTGTCTCTGAACACAGCCCTTTCACCTTCCAGAAAGCGGCAGACATTGAGCAACAGGCTGTGTTTGCAGTGTTCGATGAGAACAAGAGCTGGTACATTGAAGACAACATCAACAAATTCTGTGAAAATCCTGATGAGGTGAAACGTGACGACCCCAGGTTCTATCAGTCCAACATCATGAGCAGTAAGTCGGGGCACTGTTTCTGTCCACCAGGTTCTAACTCCTGTGGTGGAAGTAAGCCTGTGACTAGAGGCCGAGACAGGGGTGTGAATATATGCACTGAAAAGCAGTTCTCTTATCCTTACTTCAAATTCAAGGACTTGGTGACAAAACCCTGGGGTGATAGAGTGCTTATGTAAGCACTGGGCTCAATCTTCAGTACCACGTAAAAACAAATAAATAAAAAAGGTGGGCTGGGGATGTGGCTCAAGCAGTAGCGCGCTCGCCTGGCATGCGTGCGGCCCGGGTTCGATCCTCAGCACCACATACAAACAAAGATGTTGTGTCCGCCGAAAACTAAAAAATAAATATTAAAAATTCTCTCTCTTTCTCTCCCTTCCTCCCTCCCTCTCTCACTCTATCTTTTAAAAAAAAAAAAAAAAGGTGTTGTGTCAGTCTACAACTTTTATTTATTTATAAAAGAAAACCTGGGATGATGTCATTGCAGCCAAGGCTTGTTATGCTTTAAGCAAGAAGTCAAAGGCTCGTCATCCTAGGCACTTCTTGGTCTACTACTCCTAATGTGTATTTGTGTGTGTGTGTGCCTGTGCATATGTATGAATGCATGTGTGTGTGCATGTGTGCACACGTGTGTGTGGGTAGATGTGTGTGCACATGCCCTGGGCAGTGAGGAAGGAAGCAGGGAAGGTGCTACAGGCCCTGCTCAGTGGTATCTGGGAACTTTACTCTTGTGCAGGGTGAATGCTCCTTATTTAAGGTCAGGGTGGAAACAAGATAGGTAATCCAAAACTGGATTGTCAAGTCAAAATAAAGCAAAATGAGTCTGGGGACCCAAAAGTCTGGGAAAGGCAATGCATGAAGAGGTTTTAAGGCAGCAGTACAAAGTTCAGAGCAGAAGGAATTCCCTGAGCTGGGGTTCGGCCATTTGCTGCACTTCCAAAGTTCACCGCCATGGGGAATCTGAGAGAACTTTCACTGAGGCAGCTAGAAGCAGACTTCTCCACAATAGACAGGGTCTCTTTTGTGCCTCAGAGTCAAGAGTCACCTTCTCTGATACTCTAACTCTGAGGATGAATTCTCCAAGGGCTGTTCACATAGCTCCAAATGACTGACTACCAGATTACCAGAACTGACAGGTAACATGACAAATCATTCTAAATGGAAGTTATTCTCAGCTTTCTTCACATAATTTCATTTCAGCAGTGAATGTAGACCAATTCTATCCAATAAAAATTACATATGAGTTACATATGTAATTTAAAATTTTCTGGTAGCCACATAAGAAGGAAAAGAGAAATAAGTGATATTAATTTTAATAATGTATTTTATTCAACCTACTGTATTCTAGACATTATCACCTCAAAATACAATCAATAAAAAATTAATAAGATTTTTGTCTTTGAAATCCAGCATATATTTTATTTTTACAGCACATGTTTTTCTACCACATTTCAAGTGTCCAATCGCCACTGTAGCCAGAGGCCACCATATTGGACAGTGTAGCTATGGACCATACACAACCATCTAAAATAGGGTACGAACTAATAACATATATGTCAGTGGTTCAACATGTATGTGTTAAGTGCCCACTTGAAAGTTTGACCAGTGTCAGGCATTGTGCCAGTACTACAAGTATAGTAACAATCTAAGCAGACATATGTCCTCTACTCATAGAAACTAGATCTTTGATTTGATTACCATGCTTAGTACTTAAGAAAAAAAGATGTTGCATAAAGCAGAAAATTATTAACTCAATACTTGAATGAAAATTGTAACTTATACAGATGAGATTAGATGACAATAAGAATGACAAAATATGCTGAACAGACTCTTTTAGGGGGACATTCGTTTTTACTCAATGACCCATATTTCAAGAAGATGAATTTCTTATATTGTTATCCTAGGTAGAATTATCCTGGACAGTATTCTAAATTGACCTCCAAGACAAAGCACAGTACATAAAATATCTACTATACATTTGACAAATGAATGAAAGACATTGTCTTTGTCCTTGGTATCACTCACTTAGCTAACTTAGAGTAAGCTCCCCTGGGGAAGTCTGCATTTGACCTTGTAGCCACATTAGACCTGGGAAATGTTATCTTGAATGACCTCTGCTTCGACACAACCAGATGGACTTAAACAGAATGAGATGCCTGCCCTTTGGGTGTTCTAATAGCCCTCACTCTTTCAGCTATCAACGGTTATGTGCCTGAAAGCATACCTACTCTAGGATTCTGCTTTGATGACACTGTCCAGTGGCACTTCTGCAGTGTGGGGACCCAGGATGATATTCTGACCATTCATTTCACTGGTCACTCATTCATCTATGGAAAAAGGCATGAGGATACCTTGGCCCTCTTCCCTATGCGCGGAGAATCTGTGACTGTCACAATGGATAATGTTGGTGAGTAAGAGCGTGGACCCTTGGAGAGAAAGCTGACTTTGGATCTGCTGAAGCTCCCCGTATGACCACCACTGGTGGGTCCATTTCCCTGACCTCTGCAGGCTATCCTTCCACTGCTTCTTCAGTTTCCATCTGGGAAGTTAATGACTTAAATAGGTTCAGTCCTTTCATTTGGGTTTCATTGATACAATCTCTGGGCCAAGTGGGAAGTAAAGACACACCACAGCAAAAGGATACAGCCTAACCCTGAGGAAGAAGCACAAATATTTCAGCCTCAGAGGAGCATTTCCTTTTATCAAAATGCACTTATCAACTTTTTAAGACTGCCATGCTACCCAGGGTCAGCAGTTATCAGATACAGTGCTTTCAAGGCTGCCTTGGGACAGCATTGGTATGTTAGACCTGACTTCTAATCCTGCTGTGCCACTCCATCTTTTATAACCTTGGACAAGTTATTTGGCCTTCCTGAACTTCAAATTATTCATCTGAAAGACAGTGTAATAACGCCCTAAAAAGCCACATCAGCCATGGGTTGTTGTATGCACCAAGAGCCTGGCACTCCACAAGTCATGACTGTTGGAGACATCCAGGAAATCTCAAGTGTGTCAGCAATTTGTGCCATTTCAGAGACTCAAATTTGCCCTGGCCCCACCCAAATGATTTATTAGAGATGCCTAAATATGCCTTGTTTGTTGGAGTAGACCTCATCATCACCCCCTAAATCCAACTCTTAAACAAAATGCAGAGCTAATAGGATGTTAATGATATTCAAATCCATTTTATTCTTTTTTTTTCTCCTCATTTTCCTGGCATCTTTTTTTTATTGGTTGTTCAAAACATTACAAAACTCTTGACATATCATATTTCATACATTCGATTCAAGTGGGTTATGAACTCCCATTTTTACCCCAAATACAGATTGCAGAATCACATCGGTTACACATCCACATTTTTACATATTGCCATATTAGTAACTGTTGTATTCTGCTACCTTTCCTATCCTCTACTATCCCCCCTCCCCTCCCCTCCCATCTTCTCTCTCTACCCCATCTGTTATAATTTAATTCTTTCCCTTGTTTTTTTTCCCCTTCCCCCTCACAACCTCTTATACATAATTTTGTATAACAATGAGGGTCTCCTTCCATTTCCATGCAATTTCCCTTTTCTCTCCCTTTCCCTCCCACCTCATGTCTTTGTTTAATGTTAATCTTTTCCTCCTGCTCTTCCTCCCTGCTCTGTTCTTAGTTGCTCTCATTATATCAAAGAAGACATTTGGCATTTGTTTTTT
>NW_026000019.1:21450455-21489204 GCF_001458135.2 Marmota marmota marmota
AATGTTTGGGGTCCTGTTGGCTTCCAGGATTTGGCAATCCATTCCATCTTTCATATCTGGGAAGTTTTCTAGGATTATTTCATTCAATAGATTGTCCATTCCTTTGGTTTGAACCTCTATACCTTTTTCTATCCCAATGACTCTCAAGTTTGGTTTTTTTATGACATCCCATATCTCTTGGATAGATTGCTCATGAATTTTAAGCATCCTTTCTGTGTTGACTATATTCTTTTCACGTTGATAAACTTTGTCTTCATTATCTGATGTTCTGACTTCTACTTGATCTAGTTTATTTGTAATATTTTTGTTTGAGTTTTTAATTTGGTTTATGGTTTCCTGCATTTCTAGGATTACTGTTTGATTTTTTTTTTTTAAATCTCTATCTCCTGGTAGAGCTCGTTCTTTGCCATTTGAATTTGTTTATTTAATTCATTTTCAAAATATACTTTCATAGTTTGGACTTGCTGTCTAATGTCTTCTCTAAGATTCCGTTCCATCTGAGTTAGGTATGCCTTGAGTTCTTTCTCTGTCCATTTTTATGATGCCTCTAGGTTCTCCTGTGTATTTAAGTTGTCCTGCATTGTTTGTAATCCTTTTTTCCCTTGTTTTTTCATGGTGCTCAAGTTACTTTCCAACTCTGTTTGACTGCTGTGTTTCTGTTTTTTCCTTTAAATTTGTTTTGGTTTTTATAGTTCCACTATCTCTCCTTTGTGTTAGGAGACAATGTTTAGAGATGTTGGATTTAATTATGATTTAAGGTAAATTCATTAGTTTCATTAAAGGCCTTCAGATTTTGATGGCATATAGAGAATTGAGGTTTGGACTTAGGATTTTATGTTAAGGTCGGGCGATTTGATGGTATGTAGGTTAGTATATGTTAGCTTCTTTGGGGGGTTGCTCAAATGCAGGCGGATATTAACAAGAGAATAGACAGGAGTACTTGGGGGTGGTTAAGGGCTTAGGCAGTCTATAGACCTATGCGTAGTATTCATCTATTTGCATTTAGTAAGTTATACGTAATCTGGGTGTTCATGCTTAAGAGGAAAGATGGGGAAAAGGTAAGGACGCAAACCAAGAAAGAGAGAGGGAGAGAAGAAAGAAAGAGAAAAGAATAGAAATGATTTAAAAAAATAATAATAATAAAATGCAGTAAAATAAAAATTACAATTGAAAAAAAATAATTAAAAGAAAAAAAATTTTAAATTAAAAAATTAAAGAATTAAAAAAATGAAACAAGAAAAAAAAAGCACTGTTAGGCTTCTATTTTCTTCGCTTCCAGTAGGTGGTGCTGTGCCTTCCGGGCCAAGATTTTGCCCTCTGGCTGTAGGATACAATACGTGTGAGGCCACTCCCCACCCCCCCTCTCAAAAACCTGTTAGCTTAGGTTTATTCCTGGCCTCTAGTCCCCTGGCTTCTCCTGCTAGCCAGGCCTTCCCCAGTGTGATGCCTCTAGGCAGTTCAAACTATACTCTGGGCCTGCAGTTTGCTGGGTGTGGAGCGAGGCTATTGGGAACCGGCACCTTATTGTTTGATTCCTTCCGCTTGCCACTCCCCCAGAGCTGGCAAGACAGGTTTCGTTTTCCCTGCTGATGGGAGGGGGAGTTGGAGGTCAGGTGCCTTTACCTTTCCCCACGCCTCTATTCTCGCTCACTCTGATAATCCCTCCCCCGGAAAGCTGGGGAGAGATTTTATGCGAATTCCCCGCTGTGTGGGAGATGGGCTGAATAACACACACCTGTTCTATTGCTGCGATCTGTCAGAAACTGGCGATGGTGACGTCAGCTCTCCACGATGGTGGCCGCTGGCTTCCTTGGTGGACTGTCCGGTGTGGGGGACAGAACTGGACCGCTTCCTTCCCCCTCTCAAACCCCAAACTCAGCCCAGAGCTCAGTGAGGGCACAGCCGGCAGGACTCCACAGAATCCGCAGCCCCGTATCTCTGCGTTGCTGGCCGCTTCTCGGCACCCCGCCGTCTCTAGCCATGGGGGGGGCTGCGGATCAATCAGCCTGGATCTCCGGCCGCACAGTTCACTCGCAGTTGAGACCCAGTAACTGGTCCTCGGTGATGGAAATCCTTCCTCTAGGTTTCGGTGCACCCCAATTTTGCTGGAAATTCCTAACAAGATAGCTTTTGGTCATTCTAACTCGTTATTCACCTGTGCAGTGACGCGGTACACGGGGGTGATGCACTCTATTCGCCGCCGTTTTCCTCCTGGCATCTTTGTGTAAACTAGTGGTGATGTTCACTGGCATTTCATGTAGGAACATTCGTTTTTTCACTGCCAAAGATGTTCTTTTCAATTACGAATGCTTCCTTGAGAGTTGCAGAGAATCGCTGGGTCTTCCAGGACTTTTGTTGTCTTCTCCCATTTTATTCTTGATCCACCCCTTTGTTAATAATAGTGACTCTAGCAATATCTGTGCTGAAGAGCTTTTTTCCCTCCCTAATCTCCACTAATATTTTTTAGTCTACATTCTGTTAAACAAGATAAGTACATATATCATGTCCTTGGATGCCACGGCAATGTTAAATTGCTTTAACATTTTTTTTTCTAAATATGCTATTCTCGGTTTATTTCCTATGTTATCATGACCAATAATCCAGTTCACAGACTGGCAGTGGTCCATCAACCACACTGAGGCATTCCCAGCTAAAGTTCACTAGAAAGAACTTGCTACCGTGAACCCTGGTGTTTTAATATCTTTTCCTGCACCTTCAGCCTTCTCTTCTCTCTCTCTTCTAAAGGAACTTGGATGCTAACTCCCATGAACTCCAATCCAAGAAGCAAAAACCTCAATCTGAGATTCAGGGATGTTAAATGTATCCGGGATGATGATGACGACTCATACGATTTCTATGAACCTATAGCACCTACAGTCATGGGTACACGCAAAATGCATGATTCTTCAGAAAATGAACAAGAAGAAGACAACCCTGACTATGATTATCAGGATAAACTGGCTTCAGAGTTTGGAATCAGGTCATTCAGAAACTCATCATTGAATCAGGAAGAGGATGAGTTCAACCTTACTGCCCTTGCTCTGGAGGACAGCTCCGAGTTCATTTTCCCAAGTAGAGATACAGCTATTGACTCAAATTCTTCTTCCCCAAGTAACATTAGTAGGCTCATAGCTAATAACCTCACAGAACCTCAGAAAACCCTTCCTCACCCAGGAGCCACAAGAGTTGATCCTCCGAGGGGTTACCTTGTTGGCTTAGGTGAGAACTCAGTTATCAACCCTTCCATGACAGAGCATTCCAGCCCATATTCTGAAGACCCTCTAGAGGATCCTCTGCAGTCAGATGTCACAGGGATAAGCCTGCTTCCACCTGGGGCAAAAGGATTGAGAAGTCCAGAGAGAGACCGAGTAGCAAAGCACAGGTTCTCCTGGATGAAATTATCAGCCTACAAATCTGGGAGGCATTTAAACCATGGCAACACTTCTTCCAAAAGGAAACCCTGGAAGGAACTTCCTAGTGAGCCCTTACTCTTAAAACAAAAGAATCCATCCAAGACTTTGAATGGGAAATGGCATTTGGTTTCTGAAAAGGGTAGCTATGAAATAATTCAAGACACTGATGAAGATGTGGCTGTTAGTAAGCTGCCAAACAACTCCCAGAATGTCTCAGGGATGTGGGGAGGAAGCATCTCTCCTATAGACAAACCTAACAAGCCTAGTGACCACCCAAAGTTTCCTGGAGTTAGACATAAATCCTTACAGATAAGACAGGATGGAGGAAATAGTGGGCTGAAGAAAAGACCATTTCTCATCAGAACACGAAAAAAGAAAAAGGAAGAGAAGCTTGCATACCATGTTCCTCTTTCTCCAAGAGGATTTAATCCTCTAAGAGGAAAGTCCTACAACACATTTTCAGAAAGGATATTTGATCATTCATTGTTACCCCCAAAATCCAATGAAACATCTCTTCTTGAAGAACTTAATCAGACATCCACATCTGTCAATTTTGGCTGGACAGTCTCACTTCTTGACCATAATCAAAACACTACAAACAATACTAGCCAGACAAGCTACCATCTAGATCTTTCTCAGACAGTGACCCCAGAAGAGCACTATCACACATTTCCTATCCAAGACCCTGATGGAACACACTCTACTGCAGACCCCAGTCACAGGTCCTCTCCTCCAGAGCTCAGCCAGATGCTCGATTATGACCTGAGCCATGAGTTCCACCCTGCTGACATGGGTCACACGTCCCCTTCATTGGAACCTGAAGGCTGGCAGACAACTCTCTCTCCAGATCCCAATTACCCATTCCTCTATTCAGACCAAGGTCAGATGACCTCCTCCTCCCCAGACCTCAGCCAGACAACCCCTTCCCCAGACCTCAGCAAGACAACCCCTTTCCCAGACCTCAGCCAAACAGCTGTACCTCCAGTCCTTTATCAGATGCCCCCTTCCCCAGACCTCAGCCAGACAACACCCTCCCTAGACCTAGGCCAGAGGACCCTCTCTAAAGAACTTGGTCAGACAAGCCTGGACCCAGATGAGGGTCAGATAACTCTCTCACCAGAACTTGGTCAGATAAATCTGGATCCAGATCTGGATGGAATGACCCTCTCACCAGAACTTGGTCAGATCAACTTGGACCCATATGGGGGTCAGGTGGCCCTTTCTCCAGAACTTGGTCAGACAAACCTGGACCCAGATGAGGATCAGATAACTCTCTCACCAGAACTTGGTCAGATAAATCTGGACCCAGATGGGGGTCAGATGCCCCTTTCCCCAGGCCTCAGCCAGGTGACTCTCTCTCCAGACCTGGGTCAGACAATCCATCTTCCTAAACTCAGTCCAACACTGCCTCCTCCAGATCTTGATCATACAGCTTACCCTTCTGAGTCTAACCAGTTGTTGCCTCTTTCAGAATTCAGTCAGAGCTTTCCTTATCCAGACTCTGTGCACATGCCATCTCCTCTGCCATCTCCAACACTCGGTGATGCTTTTGTATCCGAGGAATTTAATCCACTGGTTGTAGTGGGCCTTAGTGGAGATGATGGAGATTACATTGAGATCATTCCAAGGAAGGAAGTCCAAAGCAGTGAAGAAGACTATGTTGAAGTGGAGTATGTCGCCTATGATGACCCTTACCAAACTGATACTAGGACAGACATCAACTCTTCCAGAAACCCTGACAGCATTGCAGCATGGTACCTCCGCAGCAACAATGGAAACAGAAAATATTATTATATTGCTGCTGAAGAAATATCCTGGGATTATTCAAAATTTGCACAAAGGTTTGACTAGTTTTCTCCTTCTATATTCTCACTCTTTAACTACTGATTGAAAAAAAAGAGCTCCAGTAGTGTGGGAAGATAATTTTGGGCAAATGACATTTATCAATATTTTGTAATATTTTCTTTATCAATCCAAAATTAGTTTCTCTACTTTAGATATTACCTGGACAATATTAGGAACAGTCACTGTGGGATGTCTATGATATTCTAGAGGTAAATAAGCCTCATCCTGTCTCCTCTTCTCTTACCATACGTGTTCTTACCCCCTCTTCTTGCTCCAGTGCAGTTTCATCTATTCATAGCTATCAGCTAATCATTATGATTTAATTGAAGTTGGCTTCAAATCCAAGTTCTGATGCAGAAATCGCCTTTCTCATTTACTTGTTTACAACACAGAGTTTATAAAGGATCCATGCACTTTCTTAAAAGATCGTTTTTAATTCAGTATTGCTTAGGGTAGAAAGCCATATTGGGCTGGGCTCTATATTCTGGGATGAAGATATAAAGAGAGAAGAGAGAGGAGGAAAGGAGCAAGGCTTACTCAACTACAGATTCTCAGGGATACCACAGGGTGACTGTGCATAAACTGTCTGGAAGTAGCTCATGACTCTTACAAAGCTACCTGTTACACTAATTAATTAAAAACAAAGTGTAATTAGAGTATGTAAACACAATGTATAGTATGACTTGGGAACATTAGCCCATTAATCTGATGCCTGACATTTCCACATTAGAACTCTGTTTAAAATACTTTCTCCATGACTTCCTACTGAAAGGTAGCACCCATTACTCTATGGGAACAACCAGTTGTCCGAGGAGTTCTGAGGAAGACCCTGAGGGGATAGCTCTCAGGATCTGTGCAGAGTGGAAAGGGAAGGAATCAGCTCCTTCAAAATCGTGGGTCCCACTCAAGGCCTACAACCCACTTTTATGGCAAAGTTGTTTTGCCTACTCTGTGTGTTCTTTGAGATTGTGTTCTATGCTCAGAGTTGTATGGCTAAGGGGAAAAATACTGGAAAGAAGGCAGACTAAGATTTTATGTTGATGGTTATGGAATATAACAAATATGATGGGCTTGACAGACGAGCTTTTGACTTATTTCCTTAGGCTTGGGAGATTTGAGAATCAGTGGGAAAATTTGACATCTACTGGCCCCAGACTGAGCTGATGAAAATACATGGAGAATAATGACCTGTATTTACATTTTTAATTAAACGTTTTATGTGATGATTGTAGATTCATAGGTAGTTACGAGAAACAATACAGAGTCCTTATATCATTTCCCTGTTTTTCCCAGTGGTAATATCATGCAAAACTATAATCTTCCATCACAATCAGTATACGGACATCAAAACTGTGAAGATGTAGAACATTCCATCACCTCAGACGTTCCTCTTGCTGCCTTTTTGTAGTTATGTCTAGTTCCTTCCTACCACCTCCTGTCTGCTGACAACTCTATGCTGGACTCTATTCTGTAATTTTTTGTCATTTCAAGAATATTACATAAATGCAACATATAATTCTCCAGAGATTCATCCAGGTTTTTGCATGCATCGGTAGTTCATGCTATTGCTGAGTAGTGTTCCATAAGATGTGCTGTGCCACAGTTTTTTGTTGTTTGTATATATTTAAGGTATAGGACATGATGTTTCTCTATATATGTAAATTTGAAATATCTCAGTCTGGCTAATTTACTTTTGCAATACCTCACATACTTACTTTTTGTGATGAGAATACTTAAAATCCACTCTTAGTGATTTTTAAGAGTACACTACACTGTTATTAACCATAGTCATCATGTTGTGCAATAGACCTCCTGAAATGAAAGTATTCTTCCCAACAAATGAAATTGTGTATCTTTTGACCAACATCTTTCCTTCTTCAAAGTCTCTGATAACTACCATTCTGTTCTCTAATGTTTTCAGATTCCTTATATAATTGAGATCATATGGTATTTGTGTTCTGTGCTGGCTTATTTCATTTCACACAATGCCCTCCACATTCATCCATGTTGTTGAAAATACATAATTTCCTACTTTTTAAAGTTTATGGTGCTCCATTGTGGATATATGCCATGTTGTCTTTGTCCATTCACCCACTGGTGGGCACTTAGGTTCATTCCACATCCTGGCTGTTGTGGACAGTGACTCAGTGAATGTGGAGTGCAGGGGTCTCTCTTCATTTTCTTTGGATACATGCCTAGAAGTAAACACTGCTGGGCATGGAGTAGTTCTATTTTTAATTTTCTGAGGAACTGCTATACTGCTTTTCATATGGCTGTAAACTAATTTAACTCTGTCTGTACTAATTTAACTGGGTCCTGTAACAACAGTGTTCAGGGTTCCCTTTTTTCCATGTCCTTGTCCACACTTACCTCTTGTTTTTTTTTATAAAAGACATCCTAACAGATATAAAGTGAAATCTCACTGTGGTTTTAATTTGCATTTCTTTGATTATTAGTAATGTTTAGCATTTGTCATATACCTGTTGGCCATTTGTATTTCTCCTTTTGAGAAAAACATATTCAGGTCCTTTGCTCATTTTCATTCAGATTACTTGGGTTTTCATTATCTCCTATTCCACAGATTGTCTCTTAACTCTGTTGATGATTGTTTCCTTTGTTATGCACATTTTTAGTTTAATAAAATCCCATTTGTCTATTTTGCTTTTGTTACCTTTTTACGGAGTCATAGCCAAAACTATCTTTGCCCAGACCAATGTCAAAAAGCTTCGTAGTAAGGCATTTAGCAAAAGCAGCTCCAGAGAGTAGCCGCTTTCAGGGTACAAAACAATTGTCCACCCAGGCCCTTCCACAGAGGTGACCTTCTAACTCAGCTGGGCATTGTCACCTGACAGCCCAAGTTCTGCTTCTGACACTGCTTGGTGAATGACCTTGTCTGCCTTTGACATTAAAATCTATGTTAATATGAACTTATATTTGTTTATCTACTTAGGTATTTGATAAAAAATCTCATGAATAAATTATACATAATTTACTACATATATCATAGAAATACTATAGGAGTCTACTGTATTTACTGTAATAATACAGTAACACTGTACATATAACTTTTGGGGACTGTCATTTTTTACTCAGATTCATCCAGGTTTCTATATATAGAAATATGAGGAATTACTTGAAAGACTTGATGTATTCCAAAGAATCTTACCTAAGAAATGATATGTGAGTTGGAAGCTAGAAAATATTAAATGACCTGTATTTTTATTTATTAATTCATCCATCAAGCATTTATTAAAGACTCTCTGTGCTAGATATCACATTCAGAAATAATTTCCTAAATTCCTTTTAACAGTCTTTAATCTCTTCTTTTAAGTAAATACTATTGTTATCATTTCAGTGAAATGGACAATGAAGACACTGACGACATTCGAGAGGACACCACATATAAGAAAGTAGTTTTTCGAAAGTATCTTGATAGCACTTTTACCATACGTGACTCTCAGGGGGAGTATGAGGAGCATCTTGGCATTCTTGGTCCTGTTATTAGAGCTGAAGTGGATGATGTCATCCAAGTAAGTCAACTTTTGAGTGATACTAAGATCATCAGAGGAATTTCCATAAGCATCAGAGGTTGTAAAGGTGAAGGTGGTGAATGAGCTATTATTGGTGATTTATTCTCCAAAATTAACAAATAATCACATTTTCTTTTCAAAGACTACTTGCTAAGCCATTTGACAAACTTTAAGACAAAAAAATTTTAATGCTGAAAATAGTATAATTTGGAGGATATCACATTAATTTCTTGGTTTTTTTTTTTTGCTTTTTATTTCTTTTTTTAAGATATACATGTCAGTAGAGTATATTTTGACATATTGTACATATGTGGAGTATGTATAACTTATTCTATTAGGATCCCATTTTTGTGGTTGTAAATGATGTGGAGTTTTAGTGATCATGTATTCATATATGAACATAGGAAAATTATGTCTGATTCATTCTTCTGTCTTTTCTATTCCCATTCCTCCTCCCTTCCCTTCATTCCCCTTTGTTTAATCCAATGAACTTCTATTCCCCCCCCCCCCATTGTGTATTAGCATCTGCATATCAGAGAAAACATTTGGCCTTTGTTTTTTGGGGATTGGCTTATTTAACTTAGTATGATAGTCTCCAGTTCTATACATTTACCAGCAAATGCTACAATTTCATTCATACTTTTATGACTGAATAACATTTCATTGTTACACTATAATTTCTATCTATCTAAAGCTAACCTATTTGAAGCTAGCATAGCAAACTAACATATTCAGGAACAGTTCAACTGAGTTTCACAGCTATAGCAGAGGTGGCAGAGGCAATTAATAATATCTCATGGTGTTTTCTTAAAAGAAAACAGAGTGAAGTTAAAGAAAACCAGTAAGGGAAGTAAATATGTCTCTGAGCGTTCAGAAGGAAGCAAGTCCCAAAGTATCTTCCCCATTCTGGTCATTTCTTTTAAAATCCTGTATCCAGCTACATGCCTTTAATTCTTTAATTCTTCCAACCTCTCCTGAACATTCAACCAATCAGCTGCTTCTCCAGGGCATTCCCAGTTAAACCCATTCATGCTTTGTCTATACCACCTGCTGTCTCAGACTTGTAGCTTGGGTTCCTGTGTGTGTGCCTCTCCTCGCCAGTAGCTTTTATAACGAAGTTTATCTCTGCCATCCTTCCTAACCTCTCTCAAAATAATGATGATGATGATGATAAAGAAGAAGCAGAAGGAGGAGGAGGAAGAGGAGGAGGAAGAGGGGCCCTGAGTCTAAAATAATCTATTTTAGATCCAGAAATATAACCTTTTATATCTATTTAAGCATTTACCATATTTTCAGTGACTATTTGCTCTTTTTTAAAAATGCACATCGGAGAACAGGAATATGTATTAATCAGCTTTCTGTCACTGTGACAAAATACCTGAGAGGAACAACTTAAATAAGAAAAGATTTATTTTGGCTCATGGTTTGAAGATGCAGTCCTGGGTTGCTTGGTTCCATTGCTTTTGGGCCTGAGGTGAGCAGAACATGGCAGGAGCTCATGGAAAAGCAGAGCTGCTCGCCTTATGGCAGCTGGGAAGCAGAGAGAAGGGTTGGGGCCAGGGTCCCAATATCCTTTTCAGGGGAACACCTCAGTGACCTACTCTTCTTTCTGCTGGTTCCTACCTCCTAAATACTTTATCACCTGCCAAGCCACAGGATACTGACCAAGCCCTCAACACACAACCTTTGGGGAACTTCAGGATCCAAACCATAGCAGAATGCAAGGATCTTAACTACTCTAGTTGTTCCATGAAGACATGGGAGGCAATACTCTTCTCTCAAGATTAGGGGGATTTTAGTCACAAGAAACTATGGAAGGAACAGGCTAAGAGATGGTGCTGGGGCACTAAGATTCCCCACATGGTATTTAAGATCCTCCATTATCTGGTCCTACCTGGTCCTCTTTGAGCCTCATTTTCCAAAAGGTCCCACCGTCTGCCATGCACTTAAGCCATACTCAGATGCTTGCTGTCCCCCAAACTCGTCCTTCACCGCCCCCTCCTCACAGGCCTTTTGTGCTCTTCTGGGAGCCTGAAATGTCTTTCTCCTCTTTCTCCCTCTGAGAAAAGGAGCACTACAGCACCTGCTGTCTCAGACTTGTGGCTTGGGTTCACATGTGTATGCCTCTCTTCGTCAGTAGTTTGAAAGCCTGTTACAAGCAAGGGCCTCATTTGCCTTCAGATCCCTAGAACTTATCTCTATCATTTTATTTGTTGATAATGTCAACACTGCGGCCTTGGGCCTGAGAATTCATTTTTTGGTGTTTCTGGATAAACTATTTGAGTCCTATCTCATGGGATGATTGTAGAAGTAGATGAAATATTATAAATAAAGTACTTCGCCATTGTAAGTGCTCTGATCTCACAACTGTCTAACTTGGCCTATCATGCTGACAATGTTTTGGTTTGGATTTTTGTTAAGCTTAAGTATATTTGTGGATTGTTCATAGGTACGTTTTAAAAACTTAGCATCCAGACCATATTCTCTTCATGCCCATGGACTCTCCTATGAAAAGTCATCAGAAGGAATGACTTATGAAGATGACTCTCCTGAGTGGTTCAAGGAGGATAATGCTATTCAGCCAAACAGCAGCTACACATATGTGTGGCATGCTACCGAGCGGTCAGGGCCCGAGAGCCCTGGCTCTGCCTGTCGGGCCTGGGCCTACTACTCTGCGGTGAACCTGGTAGGTCCTTCCATCCAAGGCTGTCACCATCCCCAGCCTTCCAGTCTGACTCTGTTATGTGCAGGAATATTGGATTTCTGCCTTAAAAGTCTGCCTTTGCATGAGGACGTGGAAGGGTGTGTCAGTCATCCACAGCTACCATAAAAGGGAGTGAGAAACATTGATTCAGTGAACAGGATGGAGGATTATTTAAATGGCCGGCCCCCATTAGAGTGCCTGAGTCTACAGAAAAAGTGTTTACTTGCAATTTTCTAGAGCCTTTTACTGCAGCAGTGTTCTGCTCTTTATAAAAGGACTGAAAGATTGGGACTCCTTCATTTATCATTTCACAGTGTACATATAATCCCAGACAATATGTTGTACATGGTAAATATATACAATTTTTTCAGATAATTTTTTAAAAAGATTTCTTCATTTGAGGCACAGTAGGAAGAGCACAAACTTAGGTTGTGTATATGTGTGTGTGTGTGGTCCTGGGGGTCAAGCCCAGAACATGCTACGCACATACTCTTCCACTGAACTACATCCCTAAGTCCTAGACTTAGATTTACATTCCTACTCTATCACTGTGCAACCCTAAGAAATTACTTGACCTCTCAGTCTCAGTTTCCAAAATTAAAAATGAGATAATAGTATGTAGCACTTGATAAATATTTGTTCAATGAATGAGGTTATATTTATTATCATAGAAGACAGTTGTCAGGATTAAATGAGATCCTACAGGCCAACTATTTAATATAGTACAGGTGTTCAAATCTAGTACCCATTGTATTATCAATGACATTATTATCATCATTACTGGGATAAAGAATATAATCAGAGGAATGCAACAGAATTAAGTGAAAAGTCTCCAGGTTTATTAAGCTGATGATTAATAATTTTTAAATTTGGAGACTTTGAGATTTCCTTTTCAATATGATTAGTTGCCCCAAAAGAGTGAAGGCAATCCTGAGCACAGGTGAACTGTGCCATTTGGTATTCCTCTCTTCCAGGAAAAAGATGTCCACTCTGGCCTGATAGGTCCCCTTTTGATCTGCCGTAAAGGAACACTTCACAAGGAGAGCAACATGCCCATGGACATGAGAGAATTTGTCTTACTCTTTATGGTCTTTGATGAAAAGAAGAGCTGGTACTATGAAAAGTCCAAAGGGTCTCAGAGACGTGAATCTTCAGAAGTAAAAAACTCCCATGAGTTTCATGGTATGGTCCTCTGACTTGAATCTGATCTCTGAATTAATCACACTGGGTCATAGTGATTCCTGCCCTTGGGTTTTCACAAGATTAGACATTAGATCTTCCGAGGAACCAGGAGTTACAGCAAAACTCAGCTCCTGAACACTTGGCAGGTGACAGGGCAGGTGAGGGAGTGCAAAGAAGGTCTGCAAGAGCACACAGAGCTGCTCCAGGTAAAGGCCAGTGCACTTCAGCCACCAGCATGCATGGCAAAGGAAGGAACATTACTCTACAATTTCAGTCATGACCTGGAAAAAGAGCAAGTATCTACATAGACGAGATGACCCTGTGTGTCTTTTCTAAAGAAGAATGTCCTATGTTCTTGCTCCAGCAGCTGTCAGGCAGCCACCATGCTGGGTAACCTGTGAGAAAGGGAATGAAGGGCGAGGAAACTAGACACAAGGTAGCCAGAGGAGAGTGGCAAGAGACACGAGAAAGGGGTCACACTGGGAAAAGGACACCCAGAAACCCATTCAGGAATTTGGCCTGTATATTCCCAACTGAATTATAAACAGTTTTAGAGAAAGGCAGAATTTAGTATTTTGTGGCAGCTAAAAAAATAAATAAATGAAGGGCAGGGGCCTGTAATTAGAAAACAATGAAGACTGATAAGCTCTGTTTTGAGAATTTGGAGAATGGAGGTATGGGGTGTAGCTCGAGATTTCTGATCTCTGAGGACCTGTGTGGGAAGTGGATCACTCAGGGTAACAAGCAATTTGCTATTGCGTAAGGAAACAAACAAAATCCATTATATGCAACACCTCCAGCCATCCAGCAAGACTGGTGGGTTTCTCCCCCCTCTTCTACCATTCATGTGCTCAAGCTACCCTTCTTTTATCTTTTCTTGTTTTTAACCTTTCTTCTATTTCTAGGAGAAACTTAATGATATCGCCCATAAACATACTTTGAGGTACAGACAGGCAAGTAGTATGATTTACTATCTGCTCTAAAGTCCCACCGGCTAAGGATGAACTCTACTGATCATAAAAAGGTTAAAAAGTTCAAATATTAAAAAGACCCTATTAATTAGAGTGGAGCGAGAGACAACCAACAAAACAGACTGAAAGCAGAGCTTTCTTTCCCTTCTCTTCCACCAGCTGTAGCCCCCCAGCCCATTGTGCTTGGTCTCAGGAACAGGAAGCACACTTTAGAAAACCATGGCCTCTAGAAAGGCACGGCCTGCAGAGTCATACAGGGTGGTTCTTGGCTATGCCCTTGACTCACTAATTGCCCTGGAGAAACTGTTTCTTGATTTCATCTAAGAAAGTCTCAAAAGCATCTGGAATAGCTTTAGTCCCAAGTATGTTGCAGTAGTCTGAGTCTCTGTAATGTGGTATCCCCATGCTGTGTCACCAAGGTATTTTATAGACAGACCGCTCGAGTCCCAAACCCCTAGCTCAGTGCCTTCCTCTGAAGAATATGCTCAGTAAATATGTGAACTGGTGACTAAATGAGTGGATTCTTTCAGCTCTATTTAGTATTTAATGAGTACCCATCGTGTCAGGTCTTCACTTCTGTTTCCTGATGGACAGGTTTGAAGTGCCCCTTAACCATCCCTCGAGATGCCTTTCACTCTTGTGAGCTCTATTTCTTAAACAGGAGTTAAGATGAGGGGTAAGAGGTGGTGTTCTAAGGAAGTCCACAGCTGTCCCCTTACCTGATGTGATTTTAAGGGTGCCAAAAGGATCTCAACTCCTCCCACTCTAAAAATTCCCTTACTTGGCTCCAAGGAATTCCACCGCAATTCCTTTAATATAATAAGAGACACTTTCCCTCTCTCTGTTCCACTTAAATGCTTGGTAGCACTAAGTTTTATCATTAAAATGTTGTGTTGTATTTGTAAGAGGGTCAAGTTTAGCAGGTGATTTTAAAACAAACAGACAAACACATTTCACTAAAGGGAGAGTGAATACAGCTGGAGAACCTAGACACCCAAGCTGAGAAGAGGGCAGAGGAGCCACCATATCAAACAGAAAATGAACACAAATGGCCATGGGTGGTGGGAACACTGAAGCTGAACTCCAACTTCCAGATTTATGCTGGAACACTCTGACTTCAGGAGGCCTCAGGGTGACAAGCTGCATGTCCCCTTACTCTCACCTCAGATTTGCATTATCTGTCCAGATTCATCTCCATTTGTTTGTGGCAAAGGGACATTTACACTATTAATGTGAAGGATAGATGAGTAAAGCAGAGAGGGAGAGGCACACTGCAGGGAAGAGTGGGGAACCTTGGAATGGGAGCTCACTGCACTCCTGGAGGCTGGTGCACAGGACAGGAGAAGGACTTGGAGGTTCTGGTTCTGTTTTAGCCTCTCACTGGTCTTAGGACACACAGGAGGGCCCTCTCTACGCCTGTGTGGGGCTAGAAATGTGGAGAAATGAGGAGGATGAGCAGTGGTATGTTGCCTCACATTTCCTTATCAACCTCCTCCTGGAGCATACAAGTTTCAATTGATTGCAACTCTCTGTCGTTTCAGCCATCAATGGGATGATCTACAACTTGCCTGGTCTGAGAATGTACGAGCAAGAGTGGGTGAGGTTGCACCTGCTGAACATGGGCAGTTCCCAAGACATTCACGTGGTTCACTTTCATGGCCAGACCTTGCTAGAACATGGCACTCAGAAGCACCAGTTAGGGGTCTGGCCCCTTCTGCCTGGTAAAGATCTGGGCAATGGAAGAGGTCCCTGCTAAGAAGTAGCTGGACAGGACAACCTTAGCATCCATAACTCCCCCTCCTTCTCTCCCTGTGCATCTACTACCTAAGGAGTCAGAACACAGGGTTCTGCCATAGATCCGAGGCAAAGCCACATACCAAACTGTTTACAGTATATAAAAAAGCTAGTGTATGACGTGTGCAGCCCACACAGGCTAAATGTGTGACCCAATGTGGTTCAGCAGAGACGCTGTGTTTCTCCTGAGCTGCTGTCTGTTGAGCAGATCAGGTTTCCAGCCGATGACAACATGAACCCTAGAGGGCTGGGGCAGATGAAGCTTATTCTGTTGGGAGGGAGATTGGAAACTTACTAGGGCTCTGGATTCTTGAATTCTACTCCTGGCTCTATCCCCTAATAGTTTTGGGTCCAGGAATCATAACCTTGTATGTGGTTTTTTGGAGATAAAAGTTTTGTTTGTTTGTTAGTTAATGATTATAAAAGCTAAACCAAAACAAAGGTATTTATAGCTTTTCATATGTTGAATAATGAGAAAATGTAGATTTAAGCAAACCACAGTTTATCAGAAAAGACTTACCAATGAGTTGTTTGTAGGTATACCTGTTCAGATAGCAGATGTGTGAGCAGAACCAGTGCTGGGTGCCACTGATTCTCAAATGTCAGCAGGCATAGTAAAGACCTAGGAAGCTGGTTAAAATGCAGACAATGAAAAACAGAGGTTCTGTTCTCAGCGGCTTTGATCTTGGGTGGAATTCCCAAGCAGCCTCCCCTCCACAGAGCTGTCTGAGGAGCTAGTGAAAAGCTGTCCCTTGACTAGCCCTTGGGTGAGGATACCATAATGTGACTCTGCTTCAGATGCAGGCCCACAAATCCACACGGGCCTGGATTGGTGGGTGGAGGGGAGGAGGGGGTTCTTGTTTGTTTGTCATGCTCCATGACTGGCCAAAAAATCTAGAAGGACCCACTCTATCAGGATCAGAAACAAAAGGGACTGGGTCAAACTTACTGTTTCTTCTGTTTTGTTTTGGCTACCAGGGATTGAACTCAGGGGCACTTGACCATTGAGCCACATCCCCAGCCCTATTTTGTATTTCATTTAGAGACAGGGTCTCACTGAGTTGCTTAGAGCCTCACTTTTGCTGAGGCTGGCTTTGAACTCACGATCCTCCTTGCCTCAGTGTCTGAGTTGCTAGGATTATAGGCGGGCGCCACTGCGCCCAGTTTACTGCTTCTGTTTTCACCAAGTATTAGCACATCAGCTGTACTTCCCAAGATTCTGAACAAGGATTGAGCAGCCAGCGTGGGCTGGGTTATCTAAACCTCCAAACTTGAGTATCTGATTGGAGGCAGGAGAACTCGAGATCCCAGTTCAGTGTGTTTGAGGGGGATGACCACTGGCTACTAATTTTCACTTATAATCTGGGCACTGGCCACAAATCATATTCAACAGAATTTATGTACAATGTTAACTGGCAAAGGGTGATATTAAGTATCAGAATGAATAATCAGAGGTTGTATAGACCTCATTCTTTCAGTGCTTTTCTGAAATAATTTATGTAAATATCCAAATATATAAGCTTCTAAGAAAATTTGAAAATTATAAGGAAAGGGTGTTTGTTTTTATTTTCTTATTTTAAAAACAAAAAAGAGATGAAAAAGGAAGGAAAGGAACAATGTTTTTGAGGCCTGATGATGAGTCACTCATGGTCACCTTGATACTTGGGACTACGAAACTTGGTTGTCCATGGATGAACTGTAACATCACATTAGATAAGTGAAAGTTGCTTTCTAGTGTGGTGTAATTCATTTTTAGTAATTTGTATGTGTGTTGTTGTTTTGTAGTTGTTTTGATTCTGTCAGTTGCAACTTGCTTGCCTAGAGAAATGGATAACTCAAATTCTGTGCTTCAGCCTCTGTGATGTGGGGGTTTTAGGACCCCTGGAAAGCTGTCAATCACAATATTAACTTGTTCATCTTCGGGTGTATAATTTTGCCCTTACTTCTCTATCTGAGGTACATTTAAAACTCTTGAAATGAAAGCATCAAAACCTGGCTGGTGGCTTCTGGACACAGAAGTTGGAGAAAACCAGCGAGCCGGCATGCAAACGCCTTTTCTCATCATAGACAAAGGTACAACCCCAGAGCCACATCTTGTTCATTAGCAGGAGAGGGCCTGCTACTAGAATACTGCTAACTTTTAGATTGCAAATGTTCGATCCTGATAACCCTCATGTGACAAAGGCGTATTTTGTAGCCGGAGGTGCTTTTGTTCTGGGCCAAGGTCTGATGGCACTGAAAACATGCCAAATGGTTCAGAACAAAGGCAGTCCTCTTAATTAGGGAATCATCCCTCCTCCTAATCTTTCCACCAGAAAAAATATATAAGAGATTCTCCAGGTTCCTAAAACAGAGTGGGGAAAAGGTAACAGGAATTACAAAATGATAGAGATAGTCACTGAACTTGGCATGTCAGTATTCAAGAGACTCAGTTTCCATCTGCCACTCTTCAAGCCTTCACTGACAGCACCTGCTGAGCACCACTGTGCCATATCCAGGCCACACCCTGGCTGGCAATCTCCTCCCTGATGGTGTGTGGATAATCTGTAACTTCCAGGTCAGCTTTTAAGAACACAGTCTCACGAAGGATAGTACTTAAGAGTTGTAAATAGCTTACTTTAAGAGCCAAGCAGGTAGAAAAGGGTTTAAAAGCCAGCTGCATTTCAGGATTTCAGTTCTTTTCCTCTGGGGTGGCACTATTAAAATTAAAGCACCAGTCTTGCTAGTGCACTTTCTATTTTAAAATGAAACATATTTAAGTCCACGCCACACAAAGTAGGCAGAAATAGTTACCGACCCATCATAATGTCTAGCCAAGGATCTTTTACTTTGTTGTATTTTCTAAGCAAAAACGAATCATTGTTTGGTTTTTCATAGAATGTAAGATGCCAATGGGACTAAGCACTGGTGTCATATCTGATTCACAGATCAAGGCTTCTGAGTATCTGAGTAAGTATTAACATCATAGCCTGTGAATGGCAACCTTATAATTGTGCAGTGTACACCCTGTGGAATCATACATGACCACACTTCCACGTGTCAGTTCTCCTTTCCAGGCTTTTTTTCTACCACAACAAAATGAGACAGCTCATCCGGTAGTGGAAGGTACACGAGGACAGGTGATAAAGGCCTGTTGGTTATAGTCCCCATTAATAAGGCCCCTTGCCTGTGCCAAGCATTCATCGATTTAAGAAGCTTTACTCATCATCCACTCGGTCAGGGACATCTAAATTTCCTCAGGCGGCCTGAAATCCTTCCAAGATTGAGGCCTTGATCAAGAAGACGATGAGGCTCCCATATGGGTCCCTCCCTTATTTTCCTGGTGTAGGGGCAGTCTGCAGCAGCTATGCCAACAGAACAGAGAAAATACAAGCCTCACCTGTGTGAAGGAAAGGGTGGATGGTGGTGGATGGCTGAGCAAACACAGGCTGAAACGAGATTTCATCACTGGGGTCTGGCTCGGTACCGGGACCCTGTCAACTGCTTGCTCTCCTAAAGGGAGCAGGTCCTGCAAGGCTCTGGTTTTCCACTGGATTTAACTCACTTAAGAAACTGCTAGTTATTGTTATTGTTTTTTTCCCCAAAATCCAGAATAAGCTTTTTTCCTTCTTTTGAATTTAGGTTATTGGGAGCCCAAATTAGCAAGATTAAACAATGTTGGATCATATAATGCTTGGAGTGTAGAAAAAATTGCAACAGAATTTGCCTCTAAGCCTTGGATCCAGGTATGTCTTATTAACCTGATAATGTTTACTGCTATCATAAAAAAAATAACTGTGATATAATAATTCTCTTTGTTATTCTTTCAATGTTATAGAGGAAATAGCAACTTAACAGAAATTATTTTCAATACTTTACATCTTCAAAATCAACCACCTAAGAATGGTTCTAATAATATCCCATTTTATAGGTGAAAAACTAAGACAGAGATTAAAAACTAACTTTCCAGAGTGTCACACAAATAGGTAGCGGTGTAAGCTGGGTTCAAGTCCAGGCACCATGTGCTCACATATGGATTGCATCTAGCCATTTTATGAATTTGCTGAGACCGTAAGAAGGTCGGCTCTGAAGAGAATTGACTGCCACGTGTGTCTCACTGACAAGGCCTTCTGCTCACGGGCGTTCCTACACTGCAGGTGGACATGCAAAAGGAAGTCGTAGTCACAGGCATCCAGACCCAAGGAGCCAAACACTACCTCAAGTCCTGCTACACTACTGAGTTCCAGGTGGCTTACAGTTCCGACCACACCAACTGGCAGATCTTCAAAGGGAACAGCACCAAGAATGTGATGGTTTGTATACACGTTTCTGTCTGAATCTCAAGACTCACCCCATGGTTACTAGGACTGTGCCCTTTTTAAATAATCTTTGTGGATGCTAGAAATGTGAATGGCTTTCTAAGAGTTCTATGGAGGAATGCGGGGACATGATAGGTCTATAAGGATAAGCAGAGCTGCTGAAACTCCAAAACCCCACAAAATTTGAAAAAAAAAATCCCTTTATCATCAAATAAAGCACCTAGATGTATCAGATTAGCAGACAATGTACAGCAGTGTGGAGTGTCTGGTCTCATTCCTCAAGACCCTCATGCTAGAAATTGGCCACCAAGAGTTCTGATTTTATTTTGTTCTTCATTTCAATGTGCCTGAAGCAAACAGCAGGGTTATGCCAAGGATGCTCTGAGGTAGCAGGACTTTCAAGGGCACTTGGGGCCATGCCTGAGGCATGACTATCCCCAGCTGGGCACAAAGCCCTGGCTCCTGCCCCCTGCCCTCAATGACTCCCCAGAGAAAGTGACCTGAGTGCAAGGACACCAGTAACCTGTCTGCCATTATGACACCTGTAACCTTGAATCTGCTTCATTTTATATCCTGTGTAAATCATCTACTATTTACTATTTTTCTACATTATCATTTAGCTATTTCTAATGGCTAAATTAGTTGTCATATAACAGATTAAATCATGAAAATCTTAAGTTATGGTTCTTATTAACCCACATTGGGAGGAAAACACAGATTGCAGTTGAGTCTGTAACTTAAGGATTTCCGCATTTATACTCATGAGGGATATCACTGTAAAGTTGTTTTTTTTTTTTTTTACTGCCTATTTTTGCTATCACAGTAATACCAAACTCATAGAAGAAACTGGTGAGCATGTGAAGAGATTTCTACAAATTTGTCTTAATTTTATAAACATTTGGTAAAAATTTCCAGCAAAACCATCTGGGTCTGGGGATTTCATTTGGAGTTTTAAAATTATAAATCCAATTTCATTAATGGTTATAGTGATATTCAAATGATCTAGTTCATATTAGGTGTGTTGTGATACTTTGTTTTTAATAAATTGGCTCACTTCCTCCAGGTCCTAAGCCGCGTGTAGAGGTGTTTGTAGGATAGGTCCCTTTCTAAGTCAGAGGGTCTGTACTGACAGTGCCTGTTTTCATCTCCTCAGTCTCACAACCCTAAGTCTATGGCTTCCCATTCAGCCTTGGCTGTTGTGGGTTGGGAAGGGGCCACTGTTTTTTTGTGGTGTTTGGCTTCTATAAAACAGTTATTGTCTAAAACTTTTTGCCAGGCTGCCTCTTCCTGGTACTTTGACTACAGAAAGCAGGATTTTGTTGGGTAATTTTTTGGTCTGTACTCAAGGGTGTCTCCACTTTACCAACTTCTTCATCTCCAGACTGGGATATATGAGGCAAAGAGGAAACTCAAGGAGCCCACTCCATGTTGTTCCTTGGGCCCTGAGAACCCTGGTCAGTCTGTTCTTTTTTCTCCACCCTTCAGAGTCTTCTTATGTTTCTTTTATGTACAATGTCCCGGGGTTTTAGTTGTATGTAGCAGAGGAAACAAGGCAAAGTACATCTATTCCATCTTCCTGAAGTGGAAGACAATTATTACTATTATTATTATCATCATCATCATCATCATTATTATTGGTTCTGAAGATTTAACCCAGATGTGCTTTAGCACCAAGCTACATCCCCAGCCTTTTTTGTTTTTTATTTTGAGACAGAGTCTCACTAAGTTGTTTAAGGCCTCACTAAGTTGCTAAAGCTGGCTTTGAACTTGTGATCCTCCTACCTCAGCCTCCGAAGTCACTGGGATTACAGGTGTGTGCCACTACATCCAGCAGAAGTCAATTATATTTTAAGACCAAATTGATTCAAATGACTCAGACCCACGAAACTTAATATTATAATACTAAGTTAGATCAAAATATTATTATAAAATTACTGAGAATTGTTACATGACTGATCTTTCCTTTGTTCTTCTAGTATTTTGATGGCAATTCAGATGCCTCTACAATAAAAGAGAACAAGTTTGATCCACCTATTGTGGCTAGATATATAAGGATCTCTCCAACAAGATCCTATAACAGACCTACCCTTCGACTGGAGCTGCAAGGTTGTGAGGTCAATGGTAAGGCACAACCATGCATTATCTTCTCACTGAATCTCTAGGGCTCAAGATTGGGTGTTGTGCCTCCAATTCTAAGTAGAATTCTTAGATCTCTTCCATGAATTAGGCTTCCAGAAAAATCTCCATGATCACAGACTCCTCTCAGGTAAACTCTTAGTGACCCACCATGGTAGGGTCCTAGGTTGAAATTAGCTCCATCAATCCATTATCATCAAGAAATACTTGAGATTCAAAGTTTGACTCTTCCAAAGTCTTCCTGGCTACACAGACTTTTATGTAATGAAAGTATCTGACCATGTTTCTAAGGTATCTTTCTGTTCAATGAATGTTTTGAAATCTGTTTTCCAACTTCATAATCACATTCTATATTCTCTTTCGTACCTGTGTAGGTACTCAAGTCTTTTCTTTGTAAGCTGCTGTCTTTTAGGGGATGTAAAAAGACCAATGGTATTTTTTTATACCATAAAAAAATTAAAAAAATCTAGATAATCACAAATAGTCATAATAAAATCCTACTTCAGCTAGCAAGGATGCTTAGAGTTTTATCAACTATTCTTCTCTGACTTAAAGTTGTGCTGTCCAGCATTTTCCACTTCAAAGCACATAAAGAAAATAATATCATCTTCCTAACAATCTGAACTAAACCAATAAAGCAACTGGCCCAGACTTGGCTAATCCTGACCCCACCCCAGCTGGCCCCCCAGGACTGGGGTGGAGGTGTCAGAACACAGGCACATGGGAAACTCACTGGGTCACTCCTGGTGGAAATTACAGCACACTCCCTAGTGACGGGTAAGGAGCGGGGACTCTTGTTGGAGAAAGCCGCTGAACCTTGGAATCACTTTCTTATCAAAGCAGATAATGGAGCAGTATACATTTGACACTCATGAGGGATATGGATGTGGGCACTTTGCCAGTGTCCAAATAGCCCAGGATGCAACACCTCCATATAAAATACAACTTTTGTGCAGACAGGATTACTCCTTAAAACAGTTCTGTAAATCGCTAGGGCTTTTTCTTTCCATTTGGTAAATGGTATAAATTGAAGATTTGTTCAGATTATACAGTCAAATTACCCTTTGACATTCAATTCTGTTAATTTATTTAAGACATCTCTTTTCTATGTAAGAAACATTACTTTGTTCTTACTTCACTTTCTTGTGTATAATTAGCATCTCAGTAGCCGTTCCTTTTACGATTTTTGTCACCCACCCCCAACTATCGATACATACTCCCCCAACACACATACACAGAAAGCAAGGTATCACTTTAAAATATGAGTGCATGTTGTACTAGCAAGAACAAAGCATCCCAGGATGGGCAATCAGTGAGGTTCACTCACTAGCTATGCTCCTTACACAGCCTGGCACCTGGGAAGTTCAAGTTACACTTTGGCAAAATTCCAAAGGATGCATAAAATGAGTCACACTCAAAGAGTTGATAGGAAAATACTAAATGGTCACTACCAAGGATTTGTTGTACTCTCTTTGTCGCGTTTGTTAGGAGAACCAGAGTGTTTTCTACATATAGCCATGCATTGCTTAACAACAGGGATATGTTCTGAGAAATCCACCATGAGGCAGTTTTGTCTCTGTTAAAACCTCAAAGAGCATCCTTCCACAAACCTAGATGGTAGGAGCCAATCACTTGATGCCATTTTGATTGCATCATGAGAAGCAGAAAAAAGATGTGTGCAGCTGCTGCCAGCACAACATGACATATTCTTTACAGTAAGCTATTTTTATTACATAGAAGGAGTACATTCTAAATAATGGTAAAAA
This sequence comes from Marmota marmota marmota, assembly GCF_001458135.2. Taxonomy (NCBI): domain Eukaryota; kingdom Metazoa; phylum Chordata; class Mammalia; order Rodentia; family Sciuridae; genus Marmota; species Marmota marmota. The sequence goes on from NW_026000019.1 coordinate 21,474,095, forward strand.
GAGAGTACGCAAGCCAGTAAATGTCACTATTCTCAAATATCATGTACTGTTCGAAATTGTATACACTGTACTCTTACACAATCAGCAGAACAGTCATTTATTTTGCCAGCATAACCATAAATACATGAATTACATGCTGTGTCATGACACTGAGGGCTATGACCTCACCAAGCAACAGAAATTTTTCAGCTCCATTATAACCTAATGGGACCTTCTGCACACATAGTTGGCCATTAACTAAAAGGTCATTGTACAGCACATACAACACAGGGATAGTGCAGAGTACTATCTGCCTCAAAGCAAAGTCTGAAATTTCAGTCTCAATGAAGGAAGCAAGGGAATTTAAATATTTAGAACATGGTGTTTGGCATCACAGTGAGTTTAAACTCAGTTTCTAATTCTTTTGGCTGTGTTGTTAGGCAAGTTACTGTTCTTGCTATATTTTTGTAAAATGGAGATATTATGAACATTAAATAATACACTTAAAGCCCAAGAGCAATGTTTAGCACAGATTCAATTTCAGTGTTGCGATCAATGTTTTTATTGTCACTTGGTTTAGATGCCATTTCTTCTGCAGCATAAAACGCCATGCAGGGGATATTGGTGCTATATAATTCATCATGTTCCTTTTCTCTTGACAGGATGCTCCACACCTCTGGGTATGGAAAGTGGAAAGATAGAAAACAAGCAAATCACTGCTTCCTCATTTAAAAAATCTTGGTGGGGAGATTACTGGGAGCCTTCCCTAGCCCGTCTTAATGCCCAGGGCCGTGTGAATGCCTGGCAAGCCAAGGTGATGCAGACCTTTAAAATGGAGTTGTGTTCTCCCCCATGCCCCAGAAGAAAACAATAGCCCCAGCACAGGGGGCAGTAGGAGTCTCCTCTCCTGTCTCTGCAGATTAAAATCCTAGGTCTGAGACTCTAGAACATCTGCTAATCACTAGCTGTAGCTCTGACTTTCGTCCCTGTGGTTTGTGCTCTAGCCTTGACTTAAACCAGGAGGGGACAACATTTTTCTGCAAAGAGCCAGATAGAAAATACTTTAGGCTTTCTGAGCCATTCATTCTATCTTATAATACTCAACTCTGCTATCATAGCTTGAAAGCAGGCACATACATCACAAAAATGCACATGCATGATAGTGGTTTCCAGTTCCTGATTTAGACAACATTATAGTAATATAAAAAATAAAGACAGCTATCACCCAAAGCTTTCCCAGATGATCCTTTAGACCTGTACATTGTAAACCTTGTTACTCCACCCTCCACCCCTTCAAAAAATTTGCTCTCTAATATAGCTTGTTCTTAGTCTTTGTGATGTAATGAAACCCAAAGATGAAATGCTAATTTTAAATTTTTAGTTCTGTCATTTTAAATCTGTAATTCTGGTACAGTTTCATTTAACTTTCTACTAGAATGAAATGGGTATATGCTTATACAGATATGTGTGTGTATGCACGTGCGTGCGCGCGCGCGCGCGCACGCACACACACACACACACACACACATTTTGAGACGCGGTCTAGCTAAGTTGCCAAGACTGGCTTTGAACTCACCATCCTCCTGCCTCAGCCTCCTAAGCAGCTAGATTACAGGTGTGTGCCACCTGGCCCATCGTAGTATTTAAACAAACTCACTTAAGGAAATACTTTCAGATAATTTAACAATTTTCTGAAGGAAAATTAATTGCATTCATTCAGCAATTATTTACAGAGCACCAACTATATTCCTCACATTGTTGTGAATACCAGGAAATGAAACTAAATAAGTCCCTGCCCTCAACCAGTAAGGTTTAAAACAATTATTGTATAAATAATTATTGCACACTGAATAAAATACATCAATAGAAATTTATATATGTTGTGACAAAAACAAGAAGGAACAGGGAAGGCTTCTAAAAGACAATGAATCCTAAGGGTAAGATATAAAGGAAATACTCTGTGCATTTCTGAACATCTTGGTTTAACAAAGCAAAGGCTGCAACATATTCCCTATCCATGTGTTTTTATCATTTCATAGGCTAACAACAACAAACAGTGGTTACAAATTGATCTGCTCAAAATCAAGAAGATAACTGCAATTGTAACACAGGGCTGCAAGTCTCTGTCCTCTGAAATGTATGTGAAAAGCTACACCATCTACTACAGTGACCAGGGTGTGGAATGGAAACCTTACAGGCAGAAATCCTCCATAGTGGACAAGGTATCTTGGCAAGAGAAAACATTCTGAAAACTAGGCCATGATTAGAAGGATAATAGCACCTCACATTTTACAAATATGCACCAATATGTCTGTCTTTATGTCTTCCAAATCCTAGTTCTACTGGTGCCTGGTGTCTGCACAGGGATCAAGCACATCACCTTTTTGCCTTGACTGAGCCACTTGTGAAATAGTGAAGACAAAATACCAGGGGATGGTATGAGGCTTACTTAGTTCTTATTGAGAAAGATGGCAAAGGCATCCAGAAAGCCTTCCACTGTGAAGTGACACCACATTAACATTGCCTTAGATCTACTTGGTATTTATGACTGATTGAATGCCCAAGATTATAAAGCTTTGTATGCCATATTATTATTGAACAAGCAACTATCATCCTTTCTGATGTATAGAATAGCTTTCCTGCAAGATTAGCTGCTCTTTTACATTCTTACATCTTAATAGGTGGTTTAAAATTCTACCAGAGGCAGCACCACTGAGATGGGCCCAGTATTCCAGGAAGGGGAATTTGTCTAAAGCCAGGATGAGAAGCTACACAGGGAGAGGGTGCTCAGCACTTATCTCTGTTAATGAATTTGTACTCATTTCTCACTTTTTAAACTGTTTTATTTCTCACTATATGAGGTTGTTCTCATAACAGGGTTAGTAAGCATCACTGCCATAACCAAATAGTGACTTAGCTTCTGCAGTATGTGTCAATCTTGGAGAACTTGCCAAGGATCAAAACAAAATAAAACAAACAAACAAAAACCTTACATGACAGTTTACTTGAGAATACAGAGAATATCCTAAAAAAGATGAACAAAAATGCATGGCCATATTTTAATTTAAATGTTAGGAATAGCTAATCATTTATTGGTGTTCACTACCTGACACTACTGGCACTTGTCATGTGTACATTTTTAAATCTTCCATGTGGTAGAATTTTATTATCCCCATTTTGCCAAGAGGAAATGGAAAATCAGAAAATATAACTAAATTCTTCAAAGTCACACAGCTACAAAGGGGCTACAAGCAGAGATGGTTTTGCAGCTACTCCCCAGCACCATGTCAGATTTATTTTTCTTCACTTGACTCAGATCATTGGTGAAATGAAAAATCCTTTTTTTTCTTTCAATTTTTAATTATTTTATTACTGCCTCTCTATTCCCCAGGTGTGAATCCTTAAAGGAGTCTGCCTGGTTTGGGATTTCATGACTGAGGATCATCTCTGTGAGGGCATTGTTTGATGCCCTCAGTTTCAATGAAAATAAGTTTTTTAAAATGTATATGTTTTCTATACTAATTATACCAATATTAAAGATTTTCTTATTTTTCTTTCAGATTTTTGAAGGAAACAGTAATATCAAAGGACATGTTAAGAATTTTTTCAATCCACCAATCATTTCCAGGTTCATCCGCATCATTCCTAAGACATGGAACCAAAGCATTGCACTTCGCCTGGAGCTCTTTGGCTGTGACATTTACTAGAGCTGATTATTTGAAAAACCAGAAGAGACTCTTTCAGACTTCCAATCATTCAGAGTGGACAGTGTGTTTTATGGCTATTTTAAATATTAACATTTTCCCATTATTTCTCTTTTTTTCTATTCTATTAGAGAATAAAATTTTATATAAGAAATTTTTATAATGCAATTCATTGCTGCCATTCAATGAGATAGTGGCTATTATTTCTACATTCATTTGAATATAGATGGGAAAATATCATGAACCAACAAAAAAAAGACATCTTTCACAATGATTAAAAATTCTATATAAAGAAATATTCATGTGGTTAATATGCTTCATTATAGCTTTTTCAAATCCCATATGCATTAATAAAAGAAAGATTACTTTATAGACCTGGAAAACTTTCATTCTTTTGTTTTGCTTAAAAAAATAACCTATGATTTATGCGCAAAGGAAAAAGGATTTTTAAAAATGGTTTGTTGCTCCTGATAGCAGAGTGAAAGACAATGTTGCCATGTGAAATGATAGGTGTCTAAAGTGCCCTGTCTTTCCTGTATGATGATGATCTGCTCCTTCTACATGAGCAAAGAAAGAAACATGATTTTAGTGTCCAACTGAACTTGTGAATCTGTCCTGGTCTCCCTTGGGACTGGCTGCAAGAATTAATGTTCAAACAGTTGTTGGACATTGTTATGGTTTGCATGTGAGGTGTCCCCCAGAATCTCATGTGTGAGACAATGCAAGAAGGTTCAGAGGAGAAATTATTGGGTTATGAGAGTTTTAATATGATTAGTGAATTAATCCCCTGATGGGATTAACTGAGTGATAACTGAAGGTGTGTAGGATGTGGCTGGAGGAGGGGGCATTGGGGGCCTGACTTTGGGGTATATATTTAGTATCTGATGAGTGGAGTCTCTCTCTGCTTCCTGATGATCATGTGAGCTGCTTCCTTCCACCACACTCTTCTGCCTCACCTCAAGCCCTGAAGAATAGAGCCAGCTGTCTTTGGACTGAGACCTCTGAAACCATGCACCCTCAAATAAACTTTTCCCCCTCTACATTGTTCTAGTCAATCTTTTAGTCACACCAGCAAAAAAGCTGCCTAAAACAGACATGAAGCAAAACTAAAATAACTATGGGAGAAATAAACACGTGGCTTTGGCTTCATTCTGGCTGGCGTTGTCTCCTCACAGGTTCACCTAAGGGAAGGCTTATACCTGTAGCACATTATTTAAACTGCTGGCTCAAAAGCAGCTGTTCCTGCTGTAACTGGCCCTTGGCCAGAAAGGCAAGACAAAGGCTGCAGCTGGAGTTATCAGGAAGCTCAGCTGAGTCTTCTCATCCTCTCCAAGTAGTTTCAGGTCTTCTCCTCACAACATGGCTTCCACACATGTCTTCTGATGTCTCCAACAGGGTAGGTGGACTTTTTATAGGTGGTTCAGGCCCAATAAGCAGGTGTTTGAGGATTAGGAAACAGAGGCTTCCAGTATCTTGGAAGGCTGGACCCAGAACAGGTGCTGCCTCACTTCTGTTGCATTCTTTTGGTTAATGCAAGTTAACAAGAACAGGTCAGGCAAGATTCAGTGTACGAGGAACTACTTAGGATGTGCATACCAGAAGCCATAATTCATTAGATCTTCATAAACTAACAGAGTTACCTTCAGGTGGGGTGAGCCCTGCAATGAACATGAGAACTTCAAAGTCTCCCAAACACTGGCTTTCTGGTTTGTATTTCTGTTGTTTCTTTTATTTCATGATTCATGTCACTGATCCACCACAAGTGCTCTAAGTTTTTCATTTTGTTAAGAGCAAAACACAGTGTCTGAGAAGGGAGGGGTCAAGGAAGTAGAAAAGACGGTGAAATGAGATGGACACGAGTGGTGTTATTCTGTATACAACCAGAGATATGAAAAATTGTGCTCTATATGTTCAATATGAATTCTAATGCATTCTGCTATCATATATAACAAATTAAAATTTTAAGGGCTGGGGATGTGGCTCAAACGGTAGCGCACTCGCCTGGCATGCGTGCAGCCCGGGTTTGATCCTCACACCACATACAAACAAAGATGTGTCCGCCGAAAACTAAAAAATAGATATTAAAAAATTCTCTCTCTATCTTTAAAAAAAATTTAAAAAGAAAATTTTAAAAAGTGTCTGAAATTAAAGGAAATATTCCCTTTTATCTTCAGAGCTGGTCTCACAGATGTAGTCTCTTTTCAGTCACACAGGGCCCATGTTCAGAAAGACCCCATACTTAGGTCAATACTGCTGTCATCCTCTTGAAATCCTTCATTTTTGAACAAGGAATCCAACATTTTAATTTTGCAACGAGCACCTCAAGTAATGAATCTGCTCTCTACTGCAGAATCAGTCAGGATTTCTCTTGATCTAGAAGCTACTGAGGCATAAAAGGGGCATTTAAAGCATACGGCATGGCATAATAGGAAGGGAAAAGATGGCAATGGAGCATAAGGTCCAATTTCGTTATTCAATATGTGAGAAAAATAAGGGCCCAAAGGTAGCAATTTGCCCAAGGCTGTTTGTTGCTTAGATGTGTCAGAGCTAAGACTGGAAACCAGATGATCATACTGGCAGCTTCTCTTTCAGTCTCATTTCCCTCCCATAAAATGGAACTTACATTTATGATTCATGCCCCCAGACAGGTAGAAATGAACATTAACTAATGACTGTTAATTGAGCTGGAAAACACCATTTGGGGATGAATAAAATGTCTGGGATACATCTGATTTTGAAATGAAAGACACTTCCAATTTTTATTCCTCTCTTTGAAGTTACTTAGATGCAATTACAACTTTGTCTGCATATCCTCCACTGACATAACATACATAGCTGGTTTTATGGAAAAGAGTGAAATGACTCAGAGAGAAATCATGACTTGGGAGGAGAAATCAAGAGATAAAACCCTAAACATTATTAGTCATTCCAATTGAAAGTTGGGCAAGACAGGCTATGAGTGAATCACAAATACAAAAGGGCTTCAAGAAACATGGGGCTATTTCTTCAGGATTATTTCAGAAAATTCCAGGCTACTTTGAAAATAAGTTTGAATAAGTACCATTTTCTGAGTTTGGGACCATTATACCAATCTCAAGTAAAGCATTAGCCAAATAGTGTAGATCCTCTCAAGAGCTATGAATATTTCACCATTTGTTTCTCTGGTTATACCAAAAAGGAACACTTCACAGGCAATAGATTATGGCTGCACAATTGGCAATGCCCCAAAGCAGTAAGCCTAACACATACTTAAAAATATCTAAGAGTTCTGTGATATCTTTGTTTTTCATGTTTAACTCCCAATAGAGAGACAAATTGTATGGAAAATTCTTTTTTTTTTATTGGTTGTTCAAAACATTACAAAGCTCTTGACATATCATATTTCATACATTAGATTCAAGTGGGTTATGAACTCTCATTTTTACCCCAAATACAGATTGCAGAATCAATTCTGAATGACTAATTCTTCTAAGTTCTTATGTTCTTGTAGCTTAGAGTAGGACAGGCAGTGAGACATAGACAAAATGACTACGTATGGAGTGACACTTACATGGTCAATGCCTGGGTAGCAGAAAGACTTTTCATACCCAGGTATTGTCCTGGGAAAGACTACAAAGCTTTAAGATTTTTCTACCTTTGACTTGTATGAACTGTCAGCACCAAAACATATGCATGTTTTTTTGCATTTTGGTATATAGGAAGAAAACTTAATAATTTTAAGTTTTTTTCAGTTATTAAATTAAAACAATAATTTTAATTAACTTCTCTAGATGTCTAACATTTTAATTTGTCCTTTAAAAAATATCAAGATATTCTATTTGCACAATATAGCACTATAATAAGCTTTGGAGGTGAGAATACACAAGAGAAATAAAAGACTTCTCTGGCTCTTTCAGTACTTTGACAGAGAAAAGCAGAGAATATAAGCCTACTAGCCTAATTGATTATACTCTAAGGTTTAGGGGTGGAGTGAGACTTTGAAAGCTTCTGGAGAAGATTTGATGTAGGTAACCGGAAGAGAAGAATAGATTTGCACAATGGCCATTTGTGTCAACCCCAGAGGAGCAGAATGGCCTAGGGATTGATGAAAGCCGAAGTATGAAAGCTTTATGCTCCAACTTGTGACCTTGTGAGCTTCCTCAAGATACCCACCAATTCTCCCTCTCTCTCTAACACAATCTGGTAACACACCTCCCTTTACTTCCTGTACCAGGCTTATAAATCCAGAGTGTCTATAAGGTCAAAAGAAACAACAACAGCTACTTGAGTAGACCCAGCAAGATTAGGATGGGTCAGAGACACCCACAAATGCAAGATACCCATACTCTGCAAGTTGTGAATGACTGATGGTGATGATGAGATTGAGAGCAGGTCACCTTTGGAACATTGTGGAAGATGATTTTGTTGAACATGATTTTAGTTTGCTTAGGGTGACTGCAGAATGGCACTCGAGTGGGGAGAAGACAGATAAATGTGTGTCGTATGTGAGGAACTGACAGACAGATGAGATAATCACAGGGGATCTTTGGACAATGACAAGAGTTGAAGGTTCTTATGTAATGGTTTTATTTTGCTTTAGCACTAGTCCACATCTGAACCACTCCCAATTCATCAATTCATCTGCACTTTCACATTTTGCACTTTGGGACGGCTTCTCAATGTATTAAGGGTGATGTACAGATAAATTTGTACCCCACCTGCTTTTTATTGGCATGAACCTTGGTTACAGGTTTACTACTTTATTTATCTTAATTGTCTTGTATCAAAGTTCCTCAGGTACATTCCCATTGTGCAAACATCACCACCATCCACCATGCATTACTTTTTATTGCTACTCTATTTCCTTCCTGTAACGTGATGCTTCTCCCAGGAGGTGGTGTTTAACTGCACTTAGAGTTCTGGGGACTTGCACACAGGTCAAGCCTTAATTATCCACTAAACAAATGATTGAATAATTCGCATGGACTTTCTTCAGTGAACTTAACTGACCTGATTATGTTTTTCTCAGGAGTACGGACAATTAACATTAGTTTACATACTGAGCCTAGACCTCATATGAGATTTAGAAAAAATATCCACACACAAATTGGAAAATTTAAATAGAATTAAGTAACACATTTCTCTACAAAAAAAAAGTGATTGGTTATCAATGAAGCAGTTGAAACCCAGAGAGGTGAATAATTTTTGCCAGAGACTAAACCAGGAAGAATGGTCAGAATGCTAGATTGTTGTATGCACTGTGAAAACTGTACTTCTTTGCAATGCAGCAAATAGGTCATTAAGAGTTATTGGCTAGTGATGATTGTGTGGTTTGCTATTTGCCAGGTACTATAAAGCATCCTCTCTGCCCTCTCAGCAGCCAATATTATAAATTAAAAATGCTCATATTTCCTTGGGTGGAAAGCAAATTGAAAAGTCAGTGCTCTTAGTAAAAATAAAATCCCAAATGATAACTTAGTTTTAGTATATATGAATAAATAGTATTTATCTCTCATCTCATCCCCCTAATATTTCAGGTTGCATAAAAAATAACATAAAATACTATTTGATAACATATGCTAAAGTAGGAGAAAAAGCAAAACTAGAGATAGAAACATAAACAAGGAGTAGAAAGAGGCCACCATGAAAATGCTTGCCATTATGTCCTTGATCTTGCTCTGAATGAACTTGGGGTCAACTGAGGATTTTTAATAGCCAATGCAGACAGAAAAACCTTATTAGTTATATAGTACAATGTCCCCAAAACTATTCAAAAGCAGCACACTTTCCTTGAGACTAAAATTAAAAATAAATTTCTCCCAAAGGTCCATAGAAAGAGGTCACTATGTAATGTGCACCATGCCTTTAGCAAGAGCAGATATTGTCTGTTCCCTGTGCAGCCCTCAGAAGTTGAAGACTTCCATCAAAGCACCATTCAGTAAAGCAAGTCTTCAGAGGCCACTCTTCTGTGGTCAACTGCTTGGCTCCCTGCTGGTCTAGCTAGGCCAAAGGTAGACTTTCCAGGCTGTAGTGTAGTTTTCCTTCAGACCATGGCTCCTATTGTAAATACAAGATGCTCTAAGTCATGATTTTTGTAGGCATTTGGTGGCAATGAGCTCAAGCCTGTATATTCTGCAAGGTATAACAGCTACATTTTTGCAAAGCTGTTGTTTTCTTGTATCAGATTCTATTATAAGCAGTAGAAGTCAAATGTTTCAGAGTGATTAATGAGGAAAATACGTAAATTGAGAAAATTATTTCCATTATCCTAACTTCTTTGCTACAAGATAGAAAAAGAGAACCATTCTATTTTGGTAGTAAATACCTCAATCTTTCATAGATAGCAACAAAGATATCAACATTCAAATGTTATATGTGTAGACATGATCTGATTCTTTTATACTTCATTTAGTACATATTAGCCATTTCTAGTAATCATCTTTCCTGAAAATGAATATAACACATTTGGAGTCTTTCAACTCAATTAAACAAATATTTATTGCTAACCATTTATAGAAACAGGAAGTTTTAGGTACAGAGCAGCATCTGACAGAGCCCTACTTATTTACAAATTTCTAATTGTTAAAGCTCCATTTGACTAAAACATATCATTTTCTTCTTAGTAGCTAGTTTCCTCCCACTCCCAGTACTGGGGATTGAACTTAGGGCACATTATCATTGAGCTACATCCTTAGCCCTTTTTGTTTTTTATTTTGAGACAGGGTCTTGCTAAATTGCTCAGACTGGCCTCCAACTTTTGATCCTCCTGCCTTGGCCTCCCAGTTGCTAGAGTCACAGATATGCATCACCGTGCCTGACCAGAGGCTAGTTTCTTAACATTTTGTGGTTTGTTGTCATACACTCTAAATAAACAGCTTCTCCCAGATTTGAAATCATCTGGACTATACCCTAGATTATGAAATAAAATGCAATAAGCTTCCTCAACCAGGTGTTTGTTTTAGGAAGGGACCATTTATCACAGCTTGTAAACACAGTTAGGTTTATAGTTAACCTTTTTCCATCCTCCTCCCAACACACCCCTTCCCTAACATGTGACTCACTATACCTTTTCAACATTCACAAGATAAAAGGTTTTTCCCTATTTCATAGTAAGAGAACTTCTTTTGAAATAATTATGTTTGTTGCTTATTTTACCAAACTACATTTAGTCCTCCAGTGCCTAGCCACCTTTAAAGTACTGCCCTGTTTAAACCTGATGTCATGCTTTTAAAAACCCTTTCTGACAGTGTTCTGTTGTTCCTCACATCCTCAATCTACATGAACATGGAGGACATTAAGTGTGGTCTTCCAGAGCCTTCTCTAAGTCTGTATTCTACTCTACCTCAGCAGCCGGTTCCTGTGGGCAAAACCTAAGCCACAGCCTCAGAAAAGGCCTACAGAATGTTGAACCCCATTTGGGCCAGAATCTCCCCCATGCCTCAGCCCTCATCACCCCTTAGACTCAGCCAGGCCATCAGTTCCCTCAGGCCCTCTGCGAAATCACACCACAGGGCTCCCTCAAGGCTTCACTTCTTTAGCTAAGCTGAGCACCCTGGGCTCATCAAACTTGCTTACAGACACTTGGGAAACTCTTGTTTCTGTCCTTTGCCCTTCTCCCCACCCCTGAGAAGTCTCCAGCCCAGCTTCCTCCCTGCCACCCGGGGCTGGAGCACAGGAGACTCAGCCTGGCTGTCTCTGCACAGGGCATTGAGAAGGTCAAAGCACCTCAACTGAGACCAGTTGCTTGGGTCAATTATGTTTCTACAAATTAATATTTGATGAGAGAAATCAACACACCCTTGTTTCAGTTTATTCAGAATTTCCCAACATGTGACTCATTCACATGTGACAATGAATGCTGCTTTCAGAGGTTACAAGAGGCCATGTGCTTTTATAAAACAGTACTTAACACATCTCCCCTAAAAGTCCAGATGCATTCTTTAAAAAAAATAAAATAAAGTGTATCGGGAAAAAAAAAAAAAAGTTCTTTCACTATTGGCATGGCTAAATAGTCCAGTTAGTTCTATTCTCACATGGGTGGAAACCTGATTCCAGGACACTGAGGAGGCTGCTTGGCTGAGTCACAGATGGTGCATACAGGGCTGCCATCTCACTAGTGACTGTCTGCTCCCAGTATGCCTCTGGCAAGCTCCAGAACCTCCCTGAGAACTTCCCAAGTCCACACCCTGCATCCTGGGCCAAGTGAGTAATAGTTCTCAGAGAAAACTCCTACAACAGAGCTGAGATGAGCACCTCCATGTTGGAAGTTCACAGTCCTGAGTAAGCCCTTCCCAGCGATGCATACCTCTCACAGCTGGCTAGAAGCAGGCTGGACCCCTTCCCTTTTCTCCTCTCCTATCGAGCTAGGAGCCCAGCTACTGCTGGCTGAGGAAGGCAGTTGTATTGATAAGAAGGGGAATACAAACAGAATCTGATGCCGGGTCAGGCTCTGCTCATCATACCCTGGATACTCAAGGTCACTGGTGTTGAGAGATGAGTCCTCTTGCAGGACGCAATCTGTTGCTGCTGCTTGGCTGCAATCACCCAGCTGGATCAATAGAAAACTTCCTGGTTCTCTATTGAAAGACTTCCAGAAATCAGCTAGCTCCTATCTCCACAGTACAGGAATCTGAGTGGCAAAGTATAGCCACTTATCCAGGGCACACAACCTATTTGTAAAACAACCTGAGCTAGAATTCATGGCTCCCACTTCCTAATCCAGTGCATTTTTACTACAATAAACTTCCTCCCTAGATTGGCCTGTAGAGTTGTTATGAGGTTCACAGATTCCTACCACCCAGTTGGGTGATGGGTGAAAGTCTTGTTTCTAAGAAAATCAGTTTCCTTTTCTTATTGATTCTATAGGTTATCAGTGTTTATGACTTTTTATGAGAAGTGTTATAAGTTGGCTAGTTTTTAAACTTTCAGATGGAACTGCCACGAAGATGGCTTTTGGAGGTCCAGGAAGGTGGAAGGAAAGGGAAATTTGGGAGATGGTCCACACTGGAAGGAGAGTTTTTTTGCCTTGGGCATCGACATTGAAAAACGCCAGCATTCAGTAGTGAGTAGCCTCCTAAAGATGGGATTCATAAAGGCTTCACTATGTCCACTGTGGCTGTACCATTCCAAATCTTCCATTGGCACTTATTCTATTCATTTTCAACAAATTTGTGCTGAGTGCTAGGACTGATATGAAGATGAATAAGACATCTGCTTCTGAGGATATTACAGACTGGTAAGGGGCAAGAGAGACAAATATGACAGCTGTCTACATACTACTATATAAAAGGGGACAGAGGATGGAACAAGTGCCCAGGAGGTAACAGAGGAGTGGGCCAAGAGGAAATGACACCTCATTCAGTCATTCAACAAATGCAGATTGAGTGTGATCCTGCTGCTGAGCACTATTCCAGATCAGCAAGCAACTGTGGCTGTTGCAGAGTGTTTATCCTGATGTCTGTTCCAGGGGATGGGAGAAGCAAGGAAGCAGGTAACATAGCAAGTAGTGATTGGTGATAAGACAAATGAAGCAGACCAGAGGACAGAGACTGGCCAGCATGGGACACACATTATTTTAAGTAGGATAAAGTGATAATTAGGCAGAAACATGAAAACAGGGAGGGAGGGCATCATACACGTATGTAGGAAGACAGTGTGCAAGGCAGAGGAACAGCAAGCACAAAGGTCCTCAGGTGGGAGTGTGCTCGCTGAATGCAAGGAATGAAGAAGCCAGTGCAGCTGGTTCAGAGTGGGAAGACGGAGAGCAATGGGTCACAGTTATACTGAGGTGGAGTGAGTAGACCAAGTAGGCCTCGCAGGCTGCTATGGTATGAATGCCCCACCAAAACTCATGCTGACATGTGATTCCTCTTGTAAAGTATTAAGAGGTGGTGATAGGTAGGACCTTTAAGAAGTGATCAGGTCATGAACTCTATGCCCTCAAGTGGATTAATCCATTCATGGGGCTAATGGGTTTATGAGTTAATGAATTGTTTCAAGAGTGGTCTGTTAATAAAAGTTAGTTTGGCTCTGGCTCTTCCATGTGTCCCACTTACCACACGAGGCCCTAAGCAGCCTTGGGACTCTGTAGAGAGTCCTCACCTCAGCAGAAGGGCCCTTACCAGATACAGGCAAATGCCAGCACCATGTTCTTGGACTTCCAGAATCATAAGCTAAATAAATCTTTTTTTCTTTATAAATTACCCAGTCTGTGGTATTCAGTTACCACAATAGAAAAAGGATGAAGACACAGGCCATAGTAAAGCAGAAGAATAGCATAGCTAAGCAGAAGAATGGCATGATCTGGTTTAGGCTTCATGGCTACTGTGGGGTAGACACGAAGGGAAAAGGTGGGGTCCCAAAGGGATGAGGAAGATACTGCAGCAGCCCAGAGGGGAAATGAGGATGGCTTGGCTGAGGGTGGTAGTGGTGGAGAAGATAAGACTCCTGAAAAAATATTTTAAAAAATTCATATTAGTACAGGCTAGTAGAGAATGAGATTGTAGGGTTTATCAAAAGTCAGAAATAAGGAGTTTCTGCTTTATTCAATAGCACAAAGGGTTCTTTTTAAAAAATTTATTATTATTTTTAGTTGTCAGTGGATTATTTATGTATTTACACACACATATATATATATATATATATATATATGGCTGAGAATCAAACCTAGGGCCTCATACATGCCAGGCAAACTCTACCACTGAGCCACAACACGAGCCCAGCCCAAGGAGTCTAATCAGAGATCAGAACAAGGGTAATATTAGGTTTGAATAAGATCATTTGAACTGTGGTACAGAGATTGGCCTGGGCTAGAGAGATACTAGAGGCAAGAAAACTACAATTGAAGCCGCCCATGGTGAAGTATACCTGTAATCCTGCCGCAGTATGGCTGGGCACACATCACGAGCCACTGACGCAGGAACAAACTTTAATTTTGAACTGCAAGAAAAAACCTCACACACGCTCCTGGGGAATTCTCTCGATGCCACGTGGCTTGTCCAGGAAACCCCCAGCCGGAAATATCTCTCCCGGAAATCCCTCCTCCTGCACTTCCCCAACCAATGGGAACTCTCGGGGAATCCCCGGAAATCCCTACGAGAACTCCAAAATAGTGCGAGAACTCAAAAGTAGTGGCAGAGGCGGATAGTAATGCCTCGCCTGTCAATCAATACTGTTGGCAAAATGCCAGGGGCCATACAGACTCGGCCGTGGATCTCAGCATCTCCCCCCTTCTGTTTAATTAAACAACAAGCAATGTGGCTTAGGGACCGTGCCTGTTAGGTTTGTCCAATTCAACATATGGTCCTTACCCGTCATCGGATGAACTGACCTCTAGGCGTCAGCCTCCTGTCTTAGGTTGGTACCACTGCAATTGGATCATACCCGTCACTGACTACCGGTCCAGCATACAGCCATACTTGTGGATAGGCCTTTGCACCAGTGGGGGGG
>NW_026000019.1:21491487-21499309 GCF_001458135.2 Marmota marmota marmota
GGGGTTTGAGGGCCACTCAGCTATCTCCATAGGGGGAGCTGTTGGTTGAATTACGCCCTCTGGTGATAGAACAGAGTTAGTAGCAGCCTCCTGTTGTAGTTTCCCCCCTGATAGCTGTTTCTCCTCTAAGCTTTCTTCCTTTAAATTTTCTTCCTCTGTCTGACTAGCTCGAGAGACCTTCTCTTTTGCTTGATCTAACATGTTTTCTACTATAGTCTGGACCTCTAACAATTTACTTAACACTCTTTCAGTTTGTTTTTTACTAATTTCTAATCTGTTATAAAGATAACACAACCCAATAAGATAACACAAAACAAAACCGAAACAGAATGAAACAAAAACGGAACAAAAAATCGTTGTATCAATTTTCCTATTTTCTTGACATGTGCATTTGTGGTCTATTTCTATCTCTTCCTCAGGGGCGAACAACTTCAAACCTTGAGCCAACCATTTTTCCCAGTCTGCTTGAGAAAATTCTAGGGATAGGCAGCTTGAAACAAACACAAAACAAATCAAAACAAGAACACATTGTTTTTAAAATGGTCACCCATTCTCTCGCCTTCCCTTAGGGGCAAGAGTTTCACTTACCCCGAAGCTTCAGACGTTCCCCGCACGGGCCACCAATTGCCGCAGTCTGGCTGGGCACAAATCAGGAGCCACTGACGCAGGAACAAACTTTATTTTTGAACTGCAAGAAAAAACCTCACACACGCTCCTGGGGAATTCTCTCGATGCCATGCGGCTTGTCCAGGAAACCCCCAGCCGGAAATATCTCTCCCGGAAATCCCTCCTCCTGCACTTCCCCAACCAATGGGAACTCTCGTGGAATCCCCGGAAATCCCTACGAGAACTCCAAAATAGTGCGAGAACTCAAAAGTAGCGGCAGAGGCGGATAGTAATGCCTCGCCTGTCAATCAATACTGTTGACAAAATGCCAGGGGCTATACAGACTCAGCCGTGGCTCTCAGCAAAATCCCAACAGTGTGGGAATCTTGAAGGCAGGTGGATCACAAGTTCAAGGCCAGTTTCAGAAATTTAGCAAGTTCCTAAGCAACTCAGTGAGACCCTGTCTCAAAATAAAAAATAAACAGGGCTGGGGATGTGGCTCAGCAGTTAAGTGCCCCTGCATTCAACCTCTGGTACTAAAAAGAAAAGAAAAAGTAAAAAAGGGCTGGGAATGTAGCTCAATGGGCAAATGCCTTGAGTTCAATAACCGTACCACAAAAAAAAAAAAAAAGAAAGAAAATGACAAATCTAATAAATGCAAGTGGATGATTAAGATAGTGGTTTAATTATATCTGAATTATGGTTATAACAGGTTGGTTCTTGTTGGGTATACCAACTTTTCACAGAGGATGGAATTTTTTGAGATGAGTGAGTGATGGTAGCATTCCAATTTAGGTGTCAAAGGGTGACGGAAGACAGGCAGAGTCAGGAGGGAGGAATGAAGCTCCACGATGAACACTGGGAATTCTCCAGAGCACTTTCCCACGGGGACTTGTGGGTGTGGCAATGCCTCACCTGCAGGAACCACATTCCCAGCCCCCACAGTCCAGCAGCTGATGAGTAGGCAACCCTAATTTAGATGAGCTGTTCCATGACACAGCTAAGCTTTGGGGCAATGTCTTAATGACTACCTACAAAATTCTGGGTCAAGTATTTAAGAAACAGGGAGGAGAGTACCTGTGAGCTGAGTTAGTATTTTACTGAATAGCACAGCATAATCATTCAGTATATGATTACTGTCAGGACGCAACTTGGCTTCTGTTTGTGAAACAAGTTGTGAATTCAGGGGAATTTCAGGGGGACTTGGGTAACTGATTCACTACTCATTCATCATAGGAGCTCCCTGAAATTGTGGAGGGTCTTATCGTTTTTCCAGTGACATTTAATGCAGTGCCTTAGGCTCCCAATGAACTCAGGTTGAGGGAATAAATGTGACCTTGAAAGATGAAGATTTTTTTGTCTTTCAGTGTTCCCTTCTATAAATTATAGGAATATACATATTTTTACCTATTATACTTACAGGACTATAGTAAGAATACAAGTTCTAGTAAATACATTTTGAAAGGCATTTCAATACTCTGTTTTCTAGGAGAACTGCTTTGTCGTGTGGTTCCTCCATATCTGCATGGAATTGGTTCTAGGACCTGCCACAGATAAGTCTGTGGATGCTCAAATTCCTTATATGAAATGGTGTAATATTTATTTATAACCTGTGTAATTCCCTCATACTTTATTTACATAGCATTACATTGTGTTAGGTATTATAAAGAAGCTACAGATGAATTAGGTCTTATATTGTTTAGGGGAAAATGACAAGAAAGTCTGTATGTGTTCAGTACACACATGATTTTTTCCCCTGAATATTTAAAATCCATATTTGGTTGAACACATGGATGCAGAGGAGGGAGAGCAGGCCATATGCTGAGAACAAAGAAATGCTGTCTGGGAGAGAGAGCACAGAGGTGGCCTGGCATACAGGAGCAGTATGAGAGTGAGGTCTACACAATCACACTATTTCAAGTTTGCCACTAACTCTCTAGGTGATGCTGGTAAATTGATTTACATTTCTTGGCTTCAACTTCAATGTTCTTTCCAAAATAAGCACTCTATGATTACAATTATATTTACTGAATCCCATCATCTCTACTGTAGAACAAAGTTCAAACTAGGCCAACAACATTTTTCAGATTGTACCATATCACATGTCCCTTAACTTCTCAGTAACTTAAATGTCTTCCTCTGGAAAGTAATGCAACAGAAAAGCTGACCTTAATTCTTCCTTTTGCTCTAAAATTCTATATACCACTCAATGGGTATGAATCAGTGCTCTTTTCCTACCTGTACTACCCCACAGGATAAAAATGTGTCACTCCCCAATGCTTTGTAGATTCCTTCTAGCTCAGCTACCCCTGAGGTTTTGCAATGAACCACTTAAGGCATCAGAATCAATTATCTACAGGGGACCATCATTCACCAAGATTCATGAAGTTTCTTCAACTTGCCAGATGCTATGCTAGAAAAACAGGAGACACTAAAATAAGGTTTATGGTATCAGTTTAGCAATTTACTCAGGAAGATCAAATTTATAAATATCACTTAATTATTCTCTTTAATTTTTTACATTTCAGTGGCTTTCCATTACTTGATTCCCAAAGTATACATGTAGTCAATTAGATTTTGAAGACTGTTGCTTATATTAAGTCATTTATGCATCTGGAATTTGTTTTTATATGTGGTATGAGATTATTCAGATGAAAGAAATTGAGTCTGGAACATATTATTTTGCTATGCCATGTATTAAGTTATTCATCCTTTTTCCATTTAATTGAACAAAATAGCTGTCATTTATTAAATTTGCATATATAATAAGATCTATTTATGGATTCCCTGGTCTGTTTCACTTATGTACCTATCTATTCTAATGATCTTGCCAAATTGATTTGATTTCAGGACTTTTAAATAATCTTCTGATATCCAGCGAGGCAAGTTCCCTCTCTAATCTTACTGCACAAAATTTTATTGGCTATTCTTAGACTTTTTTGTTATGCTATATAAAATTTAAGGTACTTTTGTATTCTTAATTGAATATTGTTTAGATTCAGTTGGAATTGTATTAAAGTTATAGATTACCTTTTTTTAAAAAAATAAAAGAACATTTTTATGATGATATTTTCCCATCCAAGGACATGACCAACCATTTGTTCAGCCCTTGCTTTATGAACTACATTAAGATTTACTATTTGTCTAAACACACTTTAAATATTAAAATATATATATATATATATTTGAAAAAATAAAGGTTTGGAAGTTTTTTTCTTTGTTTGTTTTGTACCAGGGATTGAGTCACTGAGCTCTACCACTGAGCCACATCCCCAACCCTTTTTCTATTTTATTTAGGGTCTTGTTAAGTTGCTTAGGGTCTCCTTAAGTTGCTGAGGCAGGCTTTGAACTTGTGATCCTCCTTCCTCAGCCTCCTGAGCCTCTGGGATTATAGGTGTGCACCACTGTGCCCAGCCGAAATATGAAGGTTTCAATGAAGAGAAAAGATAAAGGATTTATAAAATGTAAAGGATTCTTATAAGTAGATAAGGATGAAAAGCCAAAAGAAAAATGGGCAAAGGGCTAAGTAGGCTACTTATAGAAGAGTAAATCCAAATAGCTGACAAAAACAGAAATATGTTCAAACTTACCCATAAATATTTTCAAATCTTTATACTAGGATTTCTCAACTTTTTACATTGCTTCTCATCTTCCTCAATGACATTCTGAGTAGGTAACTCTTTGTGGTGGATGTGCCTTGAGTATTGCAGGATATGCAGCAGAATCCCTGGCTTTCCCCAGTAGAAGTTGATAGCACCCTCCCGCAAGTCATGACAATCAAAACTATCTCCAGATATTGACAAATGTCTCTGGAGGGCAAAAATCATTGCAGACTGAGAACTACTTATTTGCACCTACTAGACAAGCAAAAATGTAAAAGTCACACACCAAATTCTTCTCATCCTTCAAATATGACTTCTGATACCAGCAGTAGAAAATTCTGCTCATGTGATTAATTTTACCATAGATACAATAAAAATAAATACTCTCATCTGTTGCTAGTAAAAATGATAAGTTATTATAGCTTTTATGAAAATCAACAAAGCAACATCTATTAAAATGAAAAATGCATATACTCTATCTCAGCAATTGCAGTCCTGGGAATAAATGCCATTAAAATTAAATTTAAAAGATATAGGTATATTGTGCAATGATGTTATTCGCAGTATTGTTGGTAGTGATTGAAAACTAGAAACAGAATGAATGGATTATATATAGTATATCCACATAATGGGATTTAGGCATTAAATATACTTTATTAAAGAGAATGTGCACCATAAATTATTCCTTAGTGAGAAAAACAGAAATGTGTACAACTGCATAACTTAATCTTACTTTTGTAAAACACACATCTATTACATATAAAAAGAAAAAAAAATCTTCCAATATTTTATCTATTCCTACCAAATAAGAGAACAGAGTATCTAGAATATATAAAGAACTCTTATAACTCAAAAAGACAAACCACCCAATAAAAAAGTGGGCAAAGGACTTGAATAGACATATTTCTCAAGAAGATATACAAATAGTCAACAAATACATGAAAAGATGCTAAGCACCATCAATCATTGGGAAATGCAAATCAAAACTACGATGAGATACCATTTCATACCCATTAGGATGGCTATTTTTTAAAAAGGAAAATAAATGTTGACAAGGATGTGGGAAAATAGGAACCTTTTATACATTGCTTGTAGAATGTAAAATGGTGTAGTTTCTCTGCAGAACAGTTTGGCAATTCCTCAAATAAACACAGAATTGCCAATGAAACAGCAATCCTTCTCCTAGGTAAATACTCCCAAAGAACTGAAAATAGGCATTTAAACACTTGCACAGGTATGTTCACACCAGCACTATTCATAAGAGCCAAAAAGCAAGAACAACTCAAATGTCCATCAACAGATGAATCCATAAGCAAAATGTAGAGTATACACATATTACTCCACTACAATAAGGAATGAAGTACTACCACATACTACAATGTGAAGGGAAATTTGAAACATTATGCTAAACTAAAAAAGCCAGACAAGAAGGGTCATATGTTGTATGAAGTTTGTAAATTCATAATGATAGAAAGCACATTACGGTTTGCTAGGGGCTGGAAGGAGGGGGAACAGATACTAGTAGCTTAATGGTATGGGTTTTCTGTCCAGTTTTCATGGAAAGAGTGGTTGTAAATGTCTTGGAACTAGACAGAAAGAATGGCTCCACAATGCAGTGAATACACTAATGGCACTGAGTTGCACACTTCAATATGGTTAATGGCTATTTTCATGTTATGTGAATACTACCTCAATTTAAAAATATATCCTATTTACCTCTATATTAATTTCCTATTGCTATACAACAAATTACCACAAATTTAGCATTTTTTAAAAAATTATCTCTCTTAACTCACAATTCTGTAGATCAGAAGTCCAGGTGGGCTTGAGTGGGTTCTCTGCTTAGTGTTCCACAGGCGAAAACTAAGATGTTGAGCAGGCCAAGCTCTTCTCCAGTTGCTCTGAGGAAGAATCCACTTCCCAGTTCATTGAGGTCTGTAGCAGAACTCAGTTCCATATGGTGGTAGAACTGGCATCCCCACTTGCTTGCTAGCTGAGCACCAGAAGCCAGTCGCAGTTGCTACAGACTGATCATGTTCTTTGGAGCACAGTCCCCTCCAGCAGCAGCACATCAAATTCTTATCATCCTTCAAATCTCTCTGAAAATTTTGCATTTAAAGAACTCATTTATTGAATTGGGACCAGATGCAGAATCACACATTTGCCATAAAATGTTAGATAATCACAGGAATATCATTTCATCAAATTTACATGCTCCATCCCACACAAACGGATAGAGATTACACAAGGGCAAAGGCCACTGGGGTCATTTTTAGAATTCTGCCTATCATGATCTCTTACAGAAAAACAAGAAGATGACTTTTTCCACCCAATTCAAGAACAACTGCTGTTTGGTTTATTCTTAGCATCACTTCAAAGAGGATTTAAAAGGCCTACCAGATTTATGTCCAAGAAAAATTACAGAACCAGTAGTTTACAGATTAGCATAGTTCAGGTCTCCAAGTCTAAAGGATAGAAATATGCTCTTTTGGTAAGTGGGCTTCTCTTTCTGAGGCTTCTCCTGGCCGGCCTTCCTTCCTTCCCTTCCTTCCTTCCCTTCCTTCCTTCCCTTCCTTCCTTCCCTCCCTCCCTTCCTTCCTCTTCTGGTTTCTCCAAGCAATTAATGTAAATGCAAAGCAATTGCCAACAAGACCACTGTTCTCTAGTCATAGTGAAGAGAAGCAAATACTATGCAGGAGTTTAGGGGACTAGATAATTGTACTGCAGGAGATCAGTAGTTGTCAAATATGATGGTCTGAGGACCTTTATAATTGAGGACCGACCCTAAGACTTTGGTTTGGGTGGGTCTTTATCAAATTATATTTACCATACAATAAATGAAACCTGGAAAGTTTTTTAAACACAAAAGTGCACAAGCACACATTCTCTTAGTAACAATATCATTAGACATGATGTTGCTCTGGAGTGTAAAAGCAAATAAAGCCTTAATATGATTACAAACTAGTTTTGACCTGTGTATCCTCTGAGAAGGTCCCAGGGATCTTCAATGCTTCCTGAACCTCTCTTTGAAAAGACTCATTGAGAGGTATAAATACCATGGATTGTGTTTTTTTTCACAGATTGATCAACTCGCATATTTTGGTGCATTCACATGCAGGGTCACTAGTATGGTATTCCATCTGGCTTTGCTGCTGATGCTCACATAAAAAGCTGGACTTCTCATAACATACCTAAAAGCAAAAGAGAAGGTCCAAAAATGTTTGCATAGGTTTCTGGCAGGATCTGTATTCTACAAATACTGCACAGGAAGAACTGCTTTACAGGTGCAGCTTTGCCCGCAGTGGATGGGTAGTCAGGCTGTGCGTCAAGCAGAAAGCACCCAGGAGATGAGCGCAAGCCCTGGAGATTCCTGTCATGCTTTGTCTTTGAAAACTATGCCAAGACTTTTGTTTTGTTTTGAAATGAGATCGACCATTCCCGATTGCTTGGATGACTCAGAGTTTCCACTTTCTTCTGCACCGTAGATTACACTGTGCAGTTCAATGGTTCTCGCCACAGCTCTCGCAAACAGCGCGGCGGGGAAGCTCGCGGCCTCGGGGCTCCCGGGCGGTTCGGCGCCCAGCCTCGCTCTCCCTCGCACGCTCTGGGCGGCG
>NW_026000019.1:21500133-21526014 GCF_001458135.2 Marmota marmota marmota
CAGACGACCTGGGCCCTGCCCCTCCTCCTCTCGGTTTCGCGTCGCCCTCCGGAGTCAGAGCGCGCCCAGCCCGCGGCGGCGTGCTCCGGGCCAGTGAGGGTGGCGCAGCGGTGCGGCTTTGAGACTCTGCCCCCACTGGCCCGGCAGCCCTGCTGCGGGCTGGGACCGGGGTTTGACAGGGAGAACGCAGCAGGCTGTACTTGGGGCAAGGTGGAGGTCCGGTGAATACCCGTGGGCTGAGAGTAGGCAGCCACGGCTTTCCGAAAGGGTCTCCCTTGACCTTCCCAGCCCCTCCTTTGTTTACCGCTGACAGGATGGATGTGCACAAATAACGACGTACAGGACAAGAATCCCTCATTTTAATTTGTCGTATTTTCAGTTAGGTGAGTTTGTATCCAAAGAGAGCCCTCCCCCCTTAAGTCCCATCTCCTGCGATAAAAGGAGATGGTATCACGTAAATTGGCACTTATAGTTCTTCCTGCATTGTGAATTATTGCTTCAGACGTTAGTTTTGCTCTTCAGCTTTAGGTGAGATGTTTGAAGGCTCTGTACCTGCTGTGATGCTCAGGGTAATTGAGAGCCATAATCCATGGTCAAGAACTTCTTGCTGGTTGATTATCCCCAGATAAGGATTTCAGAAGTGCATAACGTACTTTTTAAAAATATTTTTATTTTTAGTTGTATATGTACACAATACCTTTATTTACTTATTTTTATGTAGTGCTGACGATCAAACCCAGTGCTTCATACGTGCTAGCAAGCGCTCTACTACTGAGCTACAAACCCAGCCAATCATAATGTATTTTAATGATGTGGTTAACTCTTAAAGTGCATCATCAGTCCCAGTATTTGGGTTTTGCATTAAGACATATAAGATGAAAATAAGTTAAACCCAAAGTGCTACCACAGGGTCAAAATAAAGCAGATTGAACATCCTTTTCCTTGAATACTGCAAAAGGTGAAAGCTGAGGTCTGGTGTTCTTTACCCTCCTATCAATTGAGTGGTGGCTGGTTAGTTGTTCATTTTTTTCTATCTCCCTTTCCTCCCACCCTGCCTCCCTGCTCCAGTTGCTATAAAATATTCCTCTGATTTAAACCATACTCACCTCTTTTGAGTAGCAATTCAGTTACTCAGCATAACAGGTCAGAGCAAGAGGTGGCACTACAAGAGTCATTTGCTGACTGGCAGGATATAATTACTCATAGTCCAGTTTGTTGTTCCAGTGTGTCTTTTTTCCCAAGGGCACTTGAGAGAGAATTGAATCAGTGTTGAAATCCTGGATTCATTTAAGTGTCTGACATTGTTTCACCCCAGTGAGTGTAGAGATGACTTTTGCCCAACTCTACATCATCTGTTTCTCAGTCTTGTGGATATCCACACAAGGAACTGTAACAGTTATTCATCACCCATTTTAATTTTTTAAAATTTTATTTTTTTACTTGTAAATGGACACCATATTTTTATTTTTAATTGTTTATTTTTTTTTATGTGGTGCTGGGACCCGAACCCAGGGCCTCACACATGTGAGGCCAGTGCTCTACTACTGAGCTACAACCCAACCCCCCATTTGAAATTTGATACTGGTTAAAATCAACAATAAAGTGGAAAGGACCATCTCTTATGAACAGAATGATTTTACAAAATTACTGCACCAACCTGAGAAGGTATGATTCTGGAGACCCCAAACAGCCACTGAATCTGAGGCATGGCCACAGAGGCAGAAGTAATTCTACTTATGAGCAGCTGACAATTAAAGTTTCATATGAACTGCCATGTGATATGCAGTTTGTGTACCTTGCCGGACGGAGAAGCACGTAGGGAAGGAACATGCCCCCAATGTTTATATTTGAAAGCTGATCTGTTTTGTCATGTGTTCTGTGCTGTCATTATTCTGTGCTCTATCTTATCAGGAAGTTTTCTAGGGTGAATCAAATATGTTCAGGGGCATAGAAATAAAGCAGGGGTGAAAGATCCAGTAAATATTTATTGCTCGTATAATAGAAACATAAGCATGCTTCTGTTATTGCATATTAGATGGGGAGGAAGGCAGGGTTTGAAGAGGAATCTAGTGATCTGGGAAGAAGGGTCCTCTGTTTTTGAGGAACCTGGATTCAGAGCTGATTGTGTTGGTTATTGCAGTATGGCTCTGCTTACCCTGTGGCAAATCCCTTGATTTTTCAGATAACTAGTAACTGAAAGAGTGTTTGCTTTTTAGCAATGGACAGTTAAATAAAAAATAGCACATGATTTATAAGTAAATACCAAACCACATTCAGTGACATATGTACTGAAGTTTGTGTTTCCCCAGAAGACTTCTGAAGGACCTGAATGGGTCATCTTAAGTAGAGCTACTATGACCGAAGTCCAAAAGATAGAATTTCCTCTATCTTTCCACTCTCCGAGGATTTTCCCCCCCTTAAATTTTAGGAATAGCATAAACTTTAAAATAGTTACCACTTCATAAGTTTTAAGCAGGTTAAAGTTTGACTGTGTTCTTATACTTTCAATAAAATAGTCCTTTTTTTTTCTAAAAACTTTATTAACCTTATCTCTTTGTGGTATGTGGTTTGAAAGGCATTTTCTGTTTTTGATTTTTTAATCATTGTGTGTATTCTTCCTGATATTCAGAGCCTAACAGTCTAATTTTTACCTCCTTGATAGCATTATCTCCCACTATCTCCTTTTCCCTCTCCCCACTCCTACATAGCCAGGCTTCATTCATACTGATCTTATAGTCATAGGTCCAGCATATCCACAGACTACCATCCATTGACCTGTATTACAACATGATCTCTGGAATAATCTTCCCATATATATCTGTTGATATCTTTCTGTAGCTTCTTTCTCATCCTTCAACATCCCCCTCAAAGCCATTTCCATCATAAATACTGTTTATATGTATGCATATTCCTCACCAGGTTCAGAATTCCTGGAGAGAGCGTTTTACTTTTTTTTTTTTTTTTTTTTTTTATTAATCACCTCTAAATAGACTGAGAACAGTGTTGTGCTAACAGGTGTTTATTAAATAGTTTAATTGAAACTTGATTCTAAAATAAAGTCTATATTGTTTTCCCTTGACTTTTTATATCTCAGAAGAAAGCACAAACTCTGATCCAAAGTTGCAAAAGATACTTTGAATAGAATAAAATCAATTCCCTTTGATCACATGGCAGATTTTACCTGAGGTGAGAAGATGGGGCATAGACAATAAAGGTCTTTAATTTGTACAATTTTGCCTGTAGGAAGTTCCCCTTCAAGATTCAAAGTATTTATCCAAGAAGTGTTTTCTGGTGTAATAACTTCTGATGGTGTCATTGAAAAGAAAGGATAATCTCCTTTGGGAACCCAGTGGCTAAGCTCTGGAGACTGTCTGCAGTATTACAGTCTTTATCTTGACAAATGTTCTATAAAAATACCTCAAGGGCTGATAGCAGCTTGGAAGGCTGAGGCTGGAGGATGTGTATTCAAAGCCAGCTTCAACAACTTAGTGAGGCCCTAAGCAATTTCATGAAATCCTGTCTCTAAATAAAATATTTAAAAAGGCTGGGGATGTGGTTCAGTGGTTAAGTGCCCCTGGGTTCAATACCCAGTACTGGGGGGAGGACCCCTCAACCCCCAAAACCCCACTTCCATATAGATTGAAAAAGCACTTGCAGGCCTCAAGTACCCTAGGAGGCTCTGAGATCAATAACAGTTTTCTGACTGAAGAAACCAGGGGTTTCAGTGTGGTAGATTCAGAATATCTGGTTCTGAATGTCTGGTTTAGATCTTCCTTCTTCCAGTCCTCACTGTGATGCCTGTGGATAGTTCACCTAACCTTTCTCTAAGACCAAGTTTCCTTGATTGCAAAATATGGATGATGAAAGCATTTACCCTGCAGTGCTGTTGTTTGGATCAGTTGGGGCTATTTTAGGTGAAGTGCATAGCAGGGTGTATAGTGTATCAGTGGGGACTCACTGTTAGGAAGCTGGTGTTAGTGTAAGAGGGCCATTCACCAGGGCTAGATGTCTCTAATAGGAGAAATGCAGGCCTATTAATTACAGTAGGCTAAAGACAACCCATCACCCACCCCTCTATGTTTTAGTTGGCATTCATTAAAAGAATAGGACTTTTATAATGAAACTTGACAGTTAATTATTTAGGGAAAACCATTATTAAAAGTTATATAATATGTCTAAGCACAATTACTGGAAGTGAAGAGGTCAATCGGTGTCCTAAAACAAAAGATGGAATAAGGGAGCAATAGGAACTGTTTTTAATTTACTTTTTATTAACCTGCAATAATTATACATATTAATGAGGTACAGTGCAGAAAAAATGTGCACATCATGCACCAATCAAACAGGGTGGTTTGCATTTCCCTCTCTTTACCATTTCTTCATATTTGGAGCCTTTGCCCACCGCACTACACCTTATTCATAAAAAGTATGCTTGGTTATTATCCCACTATGGTGTGGAAAGCCAGAACTTCTTCCTTCTGTGTTTTGGTACCTGTTATCCAGCCTCTTTTTATTCATCTTTCCCTCATCCTTCCCAGCATGTAACAACCTCTATTCTATATTCTTTGCACAGTTCCTGATACACAGTGGTTCAACTTAGGATTTTTTTTTTTACTTTATGATGGTACAAAAGCAATATACATTCATTTGAAATCATACTCCACATTTTTCATTTTGATCTTTTCGTGGGCTTAGCAATACATGGTGCCTTGCTCTCTAGTGATGCTGGTGGTAAATACAGCTCCCAGCTAGCCAGACAGTCACAAGGAAAAGTGGCCAATGCTGCATGTTGCTAGATGCTGCTGCTTGGTAGGCTAGGTGTGCTGAGTGACTTGTACTTTCAAGTCAGAATGAGTTCATCAGAACCTAAGCCATCATAGACAGAGGAGCACCTCTAATCACACAGCAAGTAGTAGAATTGTAATTCCAGCTGGAGCGTTCTAGTTTCATGCTTGCTTTAAAGATTATTTTAAATTATATTGCCATTTAAAATATGCATTAAAAAGAAAATAGCAGTAAGTTCTTGTGTACTATTCGCAGAAGGGTGATTAGCTAGAAGAAATGATTTTGAATGTTCCCATCATAATGAAATGATAAAAGTTTGAGGTGATGGATAATCTAAGTATCCTGAATTGATCATTATACAGTGTGTACATTTACTGATACAACACACTGTATCCTATAAGTATGTACAATTATCTTTCAAGGAAAAAATTTAATTTTTAAAATTTGAAAAGATGGAAAAAACTACAATCTTCTTCCAAATTACAAATAAGTAAAAAAAGACAAAACTTGCCTATAATCCTACTATCCTGAGAGAATTGTTCTGTCAAGATGCTAGGACTGATTCACTCTCTCTACCTATTCCTTTGCTCCAAAAATTAAAATTAGAAAGATATAATTAGTGAGTAGGATCAAAGCTCCCTTGTCCTGTACTTCTTCTAAAACATTAAAGGAGCCTAGTATCTTTTTTTTTTTTTAATCAAGTAGATAATTTGTTTTGAGGCACTTTACCATTGACCCATATCCCCAGACCCTCCTTTTTAAAAATACTTATTTTTTAGTTGTAGTTGGACACAGCACCTTTATCTATCTATCTATCTATCTACCTATCTATCTAATGTGGTGCTGAGGATCAAGCCCAGGGCTTCACATGTACTAGGTGAGTGTCTACCGCTGAGCCACAATCCCAGCCCACTCCCAGCCCTTTTTATTTTTGAGACAGGTCTTCATTAAGTTGCTGAGGCTGGCTTTGAATTTTCATTCCTCCTGCCTCAGCTTCCTGGAATCACTGGGATTACAGGCATGCACCACCATGCCCAACCCAGAGCCCCGTATCTTTTAAGCATGCTGGCTGTTAGAGTATACAGATGAATGTTGGGTCCCATGTTAAAGAACCTACAAGACAGTAGTTCTAGGAAGTTTTTTAAAAAAAATCTTGAAACCCCAAATATTTAAAGCTTCTTGAGAGGTATACAGCCATGGCTATGAACCAGTGTTATGAGTTAAATGGGGACACTGATATGAGATGGTATCAAGAGAACTTTGAATATCAACTTCAGCAGTCTTCCTGGATAAGGAAGCCTGAAGAGCTTTTATGAAAGGGAAAAGATTTTATTAAGAAAAAGATGACAGAGTAGAGATGGGGAAGGATATTTTGAACAGATATCTGAACTCTTATTGCCAAGGTTTCTTTGGTTGGTAAGAATGTGGTATTTGAAGCATTGGTAGGTGTTTTATAAAAATAAGTTCTTTTTGAGTGTTTCGATCACTAAGAGATTTTTATTCTCTCTTTACCAGGTCTTCAATGAAATTTATCCAGTTTGGACATACTCTTACCTGGTGCTGCTGTTTCCTGTGTTCGTTGCTACAGACTACCTCCGTTATAAACCTGTTGTTCTACTACAGGGACTCAGCCTTATTGTTACATGGTTCATGCTGCTCTATGCCCAGGGACTGCTGGCCGTTCAGTTCTTAGAATTCTTCTATGGCATCGCCACAGCCACAGAAATTGCCTATTACTCTTATATCTACAGTGTAGTGGACCTAAGCATGTACCAGAAAGTCACAAGTTACTGCCGAAGTGCCACCTTGGTGGGCTTCACAGTGGGCTCTGTCCTAGGGCAGATCCTTGTCTCAGTAGCAGGCTGGTCCCTATTCAGCTTGAATGTTATCTCTCTTACTTGTGTTTCTGTGGCTTTTGCTGTGGCCTGGTTCCT
The DNA here is from genome assembly GCF_001458135.2 of Marmota marmota marmota. Classification (NCBI taxonomy): domain Eukaryota; kingdom Metazoa; phylum Chordata; class Mammalia; order Rodentia; family Sciuridae; genus Marmota; species Marmota marmota. Next base: position 21,506,853 of record NW_026000019.1, read on the forward strand.
GCCCATGCCACAGAAGAGCCTCTTCTTTCACCACATTCCTTCTACCTGCCAGAGAGTAAATGGCATAAAGGTACAAAATGGTGGCATTATTTCTAACACGCCAGCTTCTAACCACCTTCCTGGGTGGGAGGACATGGAATCCAAAATCCCTCTAAATTTGGAGGAGCCTCCGCATGAGGAACTGGTAAGCTCACCCTTAAATGTTTTGTAGTTGCTGTTTTTTGAGGGCTGACTAATGGTGATAAGACAGACGGGAAAACCCCTCTTGCTAGATCTTGGTTTTGGATTTAAGTTTTGTCATGAGTGGGTTTGTTGATTCATTCATTCATTAATTCAAGATACCATTGATTTATATTAAGAATGACAAATGTTCCCCTGGAGTGCTTGACCTCCAAAATTGAACTGGCATAACATTGTATTATTAATGTCAGAAATGTCTTAGATTCCAGGGGCTATGTCTACTTCATCTTTCTGTCCCCAGTGTTTGATAAAGTATATAAAGCTAGCGCTCAGAAAAATCTGGCTAACAGATTAAATGATTCTGATAAATGTTCTATATCTACTTCCAGTTTCCGAATTGAAGCCCACAGTCTTTAAAGATAGAAAGTTGTTTTCCTTTTTTATGCTAAAGTTTTTCAAATGACACTATGCCAAAGTGGGATAGTAATGAATAATGCAAAGAAAGAGAATCACAAGAGAACAATTAAGATAATGGGAGATGCTAGAGGGAGGCTGCATTCTGTGTCACTCTGGAACCTGGGATTCAAGTAGTGGAAATACTGTTTCCTTGTGAGCAATTAGAGGACCCCCGACAGCTGCTTCACGCGGGAATCTCGGCCGCTGTGCTACACAGGTCTCCAGGCCTCATTGCATGGCCTCAGCAGACTCCTGACCATCGGCTACGCAAGTCCTCTGGGTGCCAGAGTAGGACCACTGGCATTAGCACCCACGAAGGACTCCAGGCTGCTGCTCCCACACAGAAAACCCTGCTGCAGCTCACGCATAGGAACTCTGGCTGCCCATTTTGAATGGACCCCCACCTACCAACATGGGGCTTCTTCGGTTGCCTCCATCTTGAGTCACTGGAACCACTGCCACAGTCCCCTACACATAGTAGCCTGCACCTGGGAATGCTGCACTGATTCCGGTGACAGCCACCAGCCACACTACTGCATGCCAGAGAGCTGCATCTCTGAACATACCACTCAAGGCCACTGCCTGGCCCCACCCAATCCCATACCCCATTGCTGAAAGTGGATGCCTCCATCTTGAGACACCTTCGTTGCCATCTTTAATTGGAGCCACTTCTAGCTTGGAACACTGCTGGGTATTAGAAATAATATCAAGGTACCGAAAGTCCCCAACTCACCCCACTCCCTGGCAGCCACTAACCCAGCACAGTGCTTGTAGCTATACAACCAGTCTGTAGTTTGTAAAATCTGGTCCTGAACTGCCCAATATAAAACAGCTTTCTGCTGCAGGTGCACAGCCCCCAGAGCACAGCCCACAAGACCTCTGGAAAGAAAGGTTCCTGATTGGGAAGTAGAAAGTGGTGTGTGAGATACAGTTTAGAGACTAAATTAGAGACCAGGAATTGTATGGTCTATAGGTGATATAAGAAGATAAGACCAGGAGCCCACATCACATGAGTGGGCCCCAAAGGAGATCTTTGGGGTGCAGTATCCCACCTCCAGGAGCCATGCCCCCAAGACCAATCCTCTCACCCTAATGACCTTCACCATCCTGAGGGTGGAGATGCCAGCAAACAACAGACAACCCACCTATTAGATGAGAAGGGAAGCAGGAAAGATACTGATCTCCAACAAAAACAATCCTTGTGTTTTCCTTCGAGATTTTTTTTTTTTCTCTCCTCCTGTCCTCACATCCCCAACATTTGTGAAACCAAGTACTTTTCAATAATTAGGCTACTGAGGACTGGGATGCTTGAATAGAATATTACAGTGGTATTGTATCTTCTTTTATCTCCTATTTTTACTTTTTTATTTTTTTTTTTTACTTTTCTTAATATTTATATTTGGTTTTTGTATTCTACTATCTTCCCACATAGTTGTATTTCAAAAATCACTTTTTCTCTTTTCTCCATCTACTAACCAACTTCTTTAGATTCCTCTTTCATGCTTCCTAAGATCTAATAACTCTATATTCTCACCTCCTACCCCTTCAGCATCTCATCCTACACCTCACCCCAGTTCATTGTCCACCATCAGAAATTGTAGACCCTTCTTGCAAATCATTTATATTGTAGATAATAATTGAATTTACCATTTCTGTATATTGACACAAACTGTTAATGTCTTAACAGCAGCTATTTGGTTTAAGGTTGTATATTGTTTTATTGGAATCTGTTCACATTATTCTCCCCCTTAAAGGAGAGGTATTGGAAACCTGCAGGGACACTATAAGCCTATAGGGTAACACCTTTGATCCACAGTGCTAGAAGGGAAAACACACAAACAACATGAAAAAACAAGGGAAGAAGGTGCCCCCAACAAACCAAGATGAATCCATGGCCAATACAACAGAAGAAAGGATAGAGAAGGTGTCCAGGATGTACATAATTAAAATGTTCTGTAAATTAAAGGATGATACAAGAAAGCAATTACAGGCAGCAAAAGATCATTTCCATAAAGAGCTACATAAGCAAATATGGGAAGCAAAAGATTACTTCAATAGGGAGGTAGAGGTTCTGAAAAAAAGCCAAACAGAAATCCTTGAAATGAAAGAAACAACCAAATTAAAAGCTCAATACAAAGCATCACCAACAGACTAGAACCCTTGGAAGACATGACCTCAGACAATGAAGACAAAATATATAATCTTGAATGTTGACAGTGAAGATGAAAAGAAACCGTGAGCAGAACATTTGAGAATTATGGGATAACATAAAAAGACCAAGTTTAAGAATTATAGGGCTAGAGGAAGGCATAGAGTTCCAAACCAAAGGAATGAACAATCTAGTCAATAAAATAATATCAGAAAAATTTCCAAACATGAAGAATGAATTGGAAAATAAAATACAAGAGGCTTACAGGACATCACATGTATAAAATCACAAGATCCACACCCAGGTGCATTATAATGAAAATACTTAGCATACAGAAAAAGGAGAGAATTTTAAAAGCCACAAGAGAAAGGAATCAGATCACATATAGGGGGAAACCAGTTAGGATATCTGCAGTTTTTTCAACCAGACCCTGAAAACTAGAAGATCCTGGAACAACATATACCAAGTTCTGGAAGAAAATGGGTGCCAACCAAGAATCTTATGTCCAACAAAATTAAGCTTTAGATTTGATGACGAAATAAAAACCTCCCATGATAAACAAAAGTTAATTTTCTAGTTAGAACTAGAAAGCCTGTACTACAGAAAATCCTCTGTAAAATATTCTATGAGGAGGAAAAGAAAAACAACAATGAAAATCAGCAAAGGGAATTATTACACTAAAGGAGATACTAATCAAAAGAGAAACTAAGTCAAGTTAAATATCAAAAATAAACAAATATAACCAGCAATACAAATCATGTCTCAATAATAACCCTGAATGTTAATGGCCTAAACTCACCAATCAAAAGACATAGACTGGCAGGTTGGATTTTTAAAAAGACCTAACAATATGCTGCCATCAAGAGATTCATAGGAAAAGATATCCACAGACTGAAGGTGAAAGGTTGGGAAAAATCATACCACTCACATGAACTGCGGAAGCAAGCAGGGGTTTCTATCATATCAAATAAAGTAGACTTCAAGCCAAAGCTAATCAAAAGGGATAAAGAAGGACTCTACATATTGCTCAAGGGAACCAAACACCAACAAGACATAACAATTATATATGCCCCAAACAATGGAGCATCTGTGTTCTTCAAACAAATTCTTCTTAAGTTCAAGAGTCTAATAGACCACAACACAATCATTCTGGGTGACTTTAACACACCTCTTTCACCATTGGATAGATCTTCCAAACAAAAACTAAACAAAGAAACTACAGAGCTCAATAACACAATGAATAACAAACTTAAGAGACACATATGGAATATTTCATCCAACAACGAGTGAATACTCTTTCTTCTCAGCAGCATGTGGATCTAAAATAGACCATATATTATACCACAAAGCAATTCTTAGCAAATACAAAAAGTAGAGATACTACCCTGCATTCTAATCATATTATAATGGAATAAGAAATCAATGACAAAATAAAAAATAGAAGCTACTTCAACACCTGAAGAATAAATAATATGCCATTGAATGAATAATGGGTTGCCAAAGACATCAAAGAGGAGATTAAAACATTCTTAGAGGTAAATGAGAACACGGATGTAACATATCGAAATCTCTGGGATACTATGAAGGCAGTACTAAGAGGAAAGTTCATTGCATTGAGTTCACTCCTTAAAAGAAGAAAAAATCAACAAATAAATGACCTAACATTACATCTCAAAGCCCTAGAAAAAGAACAACAAATCAACACCAATAGCAGTAGAAGACAGGAAATACTTAATATCAGAGTTGAAATCAATGAAATTGAAACTAAGGAAATAACTGAAAAAAATTGACAAAACAAAAAGTTGGTTCTTTGAAAAACTAAAATTGATAAACCCTTAGCCATGCTAACAAAGAGAAGGCGATAGAAAACTCAAATTACTAACATTCGTGATTATAAAGGAAATATCATGACAACACTACAGATATACAGAAGATAATTAGAAATTATTTTGAAAATTTATATTCCAATAACATAGAAAATATCAAAGGCATCAGTAAATTTCTAGAGTCATATGATTTGCCCAAATTGCATCAGGATGATATTTACAAGTCAAACAGATAATTTCAAGCAAGAAGATGCCATCAGAAGCCTACCAACCACAAAAAGCCCAGGACTAGATGGATACACAAGTCCTTCAAAGAACCAGTACTCCTCAAATTATCTCATGAAATAGAAAAAGAGGGAACATTTCCAAACTCATTCTATGAGGCCAGTATCACCCTAATTCCAAAACTAGACAAAGACACATCAAAGAAAGAAAACTTCAGACCAATATCTCTAATGAACATAAATGTAAAAATCTCAATAAAATTTTGGCAAATTGAATACAAAAACATATTGAAGAGATTGTACACCATGATCAAGTGGGATTCATCCCAGGGATGCAAGGTTGGTTCAACATACGGAAATCAATAAATGTAATTCATCACATCAAAAGACTTAAAGATAAGAATCATATGATCATCTCAATAGATGCAAAAAAAAGCATTCAGCAAAATACAGCATGCTTCATGTTCGAAACACTATAAAAGCTAGGGATAACAGGAACATATCTCAACATTGTAAAAGCTATCTATGCTAAGCCCCAGGCCAACATCATTCTAAATGGAGAAAAATTGAAAGCATTCCCTCTAAAAACTGGAACAAGACAGGGATGCCCTCTTTCACCTCTTCTATTTAACATAGTTCTTGAAACTCTAGCATTTCTGTTCATCAGAGACAAATCCTTTGAAAAGGAAATTAGGAAAACTACCCCATTTACAATAGCTTAAACAAAATAAACAAAAAAACTTGGGAATCAACAAAAGAAGTGAAAGACCTCTAAAATGAAAATCACAGAATGCTAAAGAAATTAAACAAGACCTTAAGAGATGGAAAGATCTCCCTTGTTCTTGGATAGGCGGAATTAATATTGTCAAAACGACCATACTACCAAAAGCACTATACAAATTTAATGCAATTTCAATCAAAATCCCAATGACATTCCTCATAGAAAGAAAAAGGAGTCATGAAATTCATCTGGAAAAATAAGAGACTCAGAATAGCCAAAGCAATCCTTAGCAAGAAGAGTGAAGCAGGTGGCATCATAATACCAGACCTTAAACTGTACTGCAGAGCAATAGGAACAAAAATAACATGGTATTGGCACCAAAATAGACTTGTAGACCAATGGTACAGAATAGAGGACATAGAGACAAACCCACATAAATACAATTATTTTATATTAAACAAAGGCACCAAAAACATTTTTGGAGAAAGGGTAGCCTCTTCAACAAATTGTGCTGGGAAAACTGGAAATCCATATGCAACAAAATGAAATTAAGCCCCTATATCTCCCCATGCATAAGACTCAACTCAAAGTAGATCAAGGACCTAGGAATTAAACCAGAGACCCTGCACCTAATAGAATAAAAAGTAGGTCCAAATCTTCTTGTTGCCTTAGGCCCCCACTTCCTTAATAAGACTCCTATAGCACAAGAAATAAAATCAAGAATCAATAAATGAGATGGGTTCAAAGTAAAAAGCTTCTTGTCAGCAAAAGAAATTTCAATGAGGTGAATAGTGAGCCTACAGAATGGGAGCAAATTTTTACCACACACATTTCAGATAGAGTCCTAATCTCTAGGATATATAAAGAACTCAGAAATCTTAACACCAAAACAATAAATAACCCAATCAATAAATGACCCAAGGAACTGAATAGACAATTCTCAGAAAATGATATACAGTCAGTCAACAAATATATGAAAAAATGTTCAACATCTCTAGCAATTAGAAAAATGCAAATCAAAACTATTCTAAGGTTTCATCTCACTCCATTCAGATGGCAGGTATTAAGAATACAAACAACAGTAAATGTTGGCAAGGATGTGGAGTGAAAGGCACACTCATACATTGCTGGTGGGACTGCAAATTGGTGCAACCAATATGGAAAGCAGTATGGAGATTCCTTGGAAAACTTAGAATGGAATCACCCTTTGACCCAACTATCCCACTCCTCGGTTTATACCCAAAGGACTTAAAAACAGCATACTATATTAACACAGCCGCATCAATGTTTATAGCAGCACAATTCACAATAGCTAAACTGTGGAGCCAGCCTAGATGCCCTTTAGTAGATGAATGGATAAAGAAACTGTGGTGTATACTCACAATGGTATATTACTCAGCATTAAAGGAGAATAAAATCATGGCATTTGCAGGTAAATGGATGGAATTGGAGAATATTATGCTAAGTGAAGTTAAGCCAATCCCCAAAAGCCAAATGCCTAATGTTTTCTCTGATATGAAAATGCTGATCCATATGGGATGGGTTGGGGGAGCATGGGAGAAATGGAGGCACTTTAGATAGGGCAAAGGGGAGGGAGGGGAAGGGAGGAGATAGGTGGGTAGGAAAGATGATGGACATCATTACCCCAAGTACATGTATGAAGATACACATATACACACAAAAAATGCAATAAATACTTGAAGTGCGATTATAAAGAAAGAGAGATGACATTTAAAATAATTCATCTACTCATTCTGTCTTTCCAGGAAGATGAACTGCCTCCCCAGTCACCTACTTTTTTTAAACCCCCTCTATCACATTATAAACTATAAGGGACAAGTTTCATTGCATCCACACTGAATTAGTTTTAGTTTTTCTGGGACATACTTGGAAATAAGCCTATTAACATTCCAGCTTTGCATGTGGGCTCTGGCAGACTTAATACTGAGCTCTGAAAGTTGTGTAGACTAAATGAGAATAAAGAACCACCCTGAACAGAGTCTGCATTGTACCTAGAGTTTACCCAGTAGTTTCAAAAGTGGTCTCTCATGTCCTTATTGAAAATTCTCTCCTTTTCCTACCCCATTCTTCATCTCAGGTTATTAGCTGGAGTTTAGGTTATTGTCACTAGGAGCCTGAGGCACCCTCTAGAGCCTGGTTGATACTCATCATGAGACTCACCCTTGATCACTAGGGAACCTACAGCCACATTTGGCCAAAATGACCAGGGATTGAATATCGATGAAATGCTGATTCCATCAGAATTTGTTAGCTGACATTGGAAAATCAACAAAGGGTTGCTGGGGGAGGCAAGTATATATAATCATTTAATAGGTCTCATATAGTAGAAACAAATAAAATAAGAACTCTCTTTTTGTCTGTTCCAAATGTTTTGAAATGGATTTGGCTGACTATATATACTTACATATAATACATAAAAAATATATTTTGTTTTTTAATTTTTGCAGTGGTTGGTCTCAAACCCAAGGCTTCTTGCAGGGTAGGCGTAAGTGTATAATTTAAATATTAACAAAACCATAATTCTAAAGATTTTATAGATATTTATAGACCAAGTTTTTTGAATGTGAATAAAAACAGGAATAATATTTTACATAGCAACCAGTACACACACATATATTTTATGTATAACAAAAAAGATGTTTGCAACATTATACTTTATTCCGATACATTCCATTCTATTTATTTTTTTATAATTCAGGTCACTGCTCACTAAATCCATATTTTTACCTACTGATGAATTGTGACCTATGGTTTAAAAAATTCTGTCCTAGACCAACTTGAAATTTCTTATTTATAGATGTGTGAAATGACATATTTTTATATGCTGAAGAGTTGTAAAATTTGATTAGAGTTGATTCTGAGCACAGATCCTAGAACAATCGGAGCATATTAAAAGGGACTAGATCTCATCAGCCCTCTCACTGTAGAGATAAGCATTAGAATCAGAAATTAGCAATTTATGCAGAATTGCACAGATAATGCTCCTGAACATAATTTAAGAGCACTCATGAGATCCACTTCTCTCTATACTTTGATCCATAAAATCTTTCACTAGGCTGACACCACAAGTCTATCAGGTTGGCTATAGTGCGATGAAAATTAGGATTCAGGTCAATTCTGTGATATCCTAGGCTCTGCTTCTAATCCCATATCAGGCTGCTGTGCTGCTTGGAAGCTGTTCTGACTGGCCTGAAAATACTGCCGTTTTTCTTGGGCAAGCCTGAAGGAAAGTCAGACTGTGGATATTGGAGATTATAGACCATTTAATTAAGCCATAATTAAACAGTAAATTATAGTTGTATGAAATATTGAAGAGTTAGTAGTTTTATTTTGATTTTATAGAAAGGAAGAGTGAAGTAGGATGAGTCAAAGTGATAGTCCAGTCCACAAGTTATTTGTGAGTTCTTCTCAAAGCCTATTGCTTTGGGGTCAAGGTTGGTAATATTGCAGAAAGAGGCATCACCAAAGCCAGTGGTTTTCTTTCATGATCAGAACTGGACTGAGGTGCTTACCTTATAACTGGACCTGATATATTTTGAGTTCTTCATCAAAAATAATTAAGGGGGGCTGGGGTTGTGGCTCAGTGATAGAGTGCTCACCTCACACGTGTGAGGCCCTGGGTTCAATCCTCAGCACCATATAAAAATAAATAAAATAAAGGTATTGTGTCCAACTACAAATAAAACAAATATTAAAAAATAATAACAACTTAGGGGCTGAGATTGTAGCTCAGTGGTAGCGCACTTAGCTAGCATGTATGAGGCCCTAGATTCCCTTCCCAGTATTCTTACACATAGTCTCTCTCTTCTCACAATACACACATGAATAATTCACACAAAACTACTACTTTAGCATATGGACTGGCATATCATTAATACTTCAGAGTTTATGTAAGATTTCTGGCAGCAGGGTATAGTAGGTTTTGAAGATCAAGAAGTTAAGTGCAAATCCTAGTTCTAATACTTCTTGGGCAAGCTATTTAATTATGTGAGACATAGTTTCCTTATTCATGTCATGTATCTATTATTTTTGAATATTAAATGAGGCAGTAGAAAGCTCTTAAATAAGTATATCTAGTATGTACTTAGTTCATGTTAATTACTGTTATTAATGTTATCATTAGACATTGTGCCCTTACTTTAGATAGTCATTTGTGAGATTATAGAGTGATCTTCCCTACCAGGGATAAATATAATTACTAATAAGTTTGTTTACTTATTTATTTATATAAAATAAGAAGTTTGTTTTTACAAGGAAAAAGAAGTCTGTTAAATAGAAAATCCAGTCTCTGTCGTTGCCTCCTGTACAATTTCCATCAGAGTGTTTGAGCTGTTTTCTCTTGCTTCATAGGAGCCCAGGGCAGATCGTCTCCTTGTGCTGAAGGTGCTGTGGAATGACTTCTTGATCTGCTACTCTTCCCGCCCTCTACTCTGCTGGTCTGTGTGGTGGGCCCTCTCCACCTGTGGCTATTTTCAAGTTGTGAACTACACACAGGGCCTATGGGAGAAGGTGATGTCTTCTCGCCATGCTGCAATCTACAATGGTGGCGTGGAGGCCGTTTCAACCTTACTGGGCAAGTAGTGCAGGATAGCAGTAAGGGCTTAACTGGTAGTTAAGCCACTTGTGATTGGTTTTAGTCCCCCCTCCCAAATTTGAAGACCCCTTATTTTGAGTTCTGATTTATGTAGGAGAACTTAGAAGGGCTCAAGTGGTGGGGGACTATACGACTGACAAACCTGAATTTTTTATAAGCTTCAGGGAAAGCTGATAAATAATTTTCAGAATTGTTTTCTTTGTTTATCCAAGTTTCTCATTATCTTTGTTTTTTTCACTTGATGTGAAATTTAAGTAGCAATATGCAATAATAGCTAATGTCACTTGAGTTTAATATGTGCTAGGTGCTATTCTAATGTTCTATGTATAGTAACATGTATCCTAATGTTCTACATATAGTAATTCAGTTTCACACAATTCCCGAGATAGATGCGTTTATTATCACTATTTTACAAAGGAAACTTGGGACAGTAGGTTGGTAACTTGCCTACAGTTGCATATATGCAAGCAGTAAGATCAAGTCAAGATTTGAGCTTGGGCATAGCTTTAGAGTCTGTGCCCTTCACATTATAATTCCATTGTCTCTTTCTTATTTGTTGCCCTACTTAGACGTCATTGGAAGGTTTTATGTGATATCTGTAAACACTTATTAATGGTGCCTGGGAAAGCACTCCATATATTTTAGCTCTCAGCATCATTATCTTACCAAAAGGATAGACAGGCCCTTTCATATATACTAGATTGCACCTTGGTTTGAAGGAGACAATATGTATGCTGCACTGTTGTCAAACTAGAAGCCTGGTTCTCTCTGACACTTTTCCTAAGGCCTGTGTCTTCCCTCTCCATCTCAGTGCCAGCTACCCTAAGTTAGTCTATTGTCATTTCTCAGTTGCTCCATGTTGTTTATTCCATCAAGTCCAAAATTCTCTGCCTGAGTTTCAAGGCCTCCATTAATCTTGAGCTGGCTGATTTGTAAAATTTGATAAATTAAAATATAATTTTAATTTATTGAAATGTGTGTGTTCAATAAAGTTCAATAACTAGATTATTGTCTTCTTGTTTTATAGGTGCTATTGCTGTGTTTATGGTTGGTTATATAAAAATATCCTGGTCAACTTGGGGAGAAATGACACTATCTTTGTGCTCTCTCCTGATTGCTGCTGCAGTGTATGTCATGGACACTGTGGGTGACATTTGGGTGTGCTATGCATCCTATGTTGTCTTCAGAACCATCTACATGTTACTCATCACAATAGCAACGTATGTATTTTGGCTTTAAAAACGGTGTAAGGAAAATATGTGACAGGATTAAAAACTTTTTGATTGCTTCCCAAACCAAGAAATTCAGATTTGTAGTTAAAAGATAAGTGGGAAGCAGCATCATACTGTATGTGCATTATCAGTTTTTCTTTTCAGGAAGCATGTAGACAAGATTTGATTATTCCCTTTTTGTATATTCCTACTATTTTTAGATCTTTGCATGGAATTTACATTATTCAGCAACAAATTTTTTTCATTTGATTGGGAAGAGAATTGACATGGAAAGAAGGAGCTATTCCTCATAGTTAAAGATTATAATTATCCAGGAAGCAGTTCTTGTCTATTAATTCTCCTTTTACTGTTTTAAAAAAGTTTTCAGATTGCTGCAAACCTCAGCATGGAACGCTATGCCCTAGTGTTTGGTGTAAATACCTTCATTGCCCTTGCACTGCAGACTCTGCTCACGCTGATTGTGGTAGATGCCAGTGGCCTTGGCCTACAAATTGAGACTCAGGTAAGATCTCTCCTTTGGCATTAAAGGTGGTCTGATGTGATCAGGGTGACAGAAGTAGAACATACTTCATGAAAACAAAGCCAAAAAACTTGTTCCTCCAGTTACCTCCTTGTCCTTAGTTCTTTTATGTGGAGGATGTTGAGATCATCATCATCTTTTAGATGAGGCCCTAGAGCATTCTTGAGTATAACTAGCCTAAAGGGACTATTTCATCTGAGAGATATTATTGATTCCTTCTGGGCTTAGTCCTTCTTTCTTTTTGTGGGGCTGGAGATCGAACTCAGGGCCTCACACATACTATGCAAGTGCTCTCCCACTGACCTATAACCCCAGCTCCCTGCCCCCTTTTTAAAAAATATTTTTCTTTAGTTGTAGATGAACACAATGACTTTATTTATTTATTTTTATGTGGTACTGAGGATCGAACCCAGTGCCTCACATGCTAGGTGAGTACCCTACGACTGAGCCCCAACCCCTTCTTTTTTAAAAAAAATTTTAGTTGTAGTTGGACACAATACCTTTATTTTATTTATTTATTTTATGTGGTGCTTAGGATCGAACCCAAGGCCTTGCACGTGCAAGGCGAGCACTCTACCACTGAGTGGCAACCCCAGCCACCCTAGCCCCTTCTTAATTGATGCCTGGAATAGTATATCTTTTGGTTAAGATGACATACCTCATTATCTCACAGCCCTCACCCAAATACCAATGGAATGACTTGCAGTGGACAAACAGCATTTTGATTCTTAACATGACCTATTGAGAAAACACCTGCATAGACACCCAAAGACAATATGAATATCTTTATTTGTTCAGGAATTGTATAGTTGTGTATGCCTTCATGTATTGTGAACTTTTAGTTAGCATTTGCTCTGTACTTTGTTATAGTAGGCAACTGAATCAAGAAGTGTCTATCCCCAGTCTCAGCCCAGCTCAGCCCAAATGATTCCTTCTCCATTATTCCCTCCATAAATGTCCCCATTATTACCTCCATAAATACTACCCAGCATTTCATATTTACATATTAGTTTTCTTAGGACACAAAGACCCAACATGTTAGCAATAATTAACTTTTTTTTTTTTTTTAATTAAAGAGGTCTAAAGGAGAGATAATGATAATGGGTACTGTGCATTCAGTATCCTGTATGTGCCAGATGCTTTATATAGAATTTGCAAGGTGGTTGTCAGGAATGGATATCAAGAAATAAGTCTGAGAGATGTCAAGTGATTTAAGATCACACAATCAGTGTATGGAAGAGCTAGGATTTTAACCAGTGTCTAACCCTAAAACCTACTTTGGGATAGAGAATAGAAGAAAACTAAGTTCCTGTCATCCTATTTGGTAAGGAAGAGTTACAGCCAATTACAGTTGAAGAACATATGGCTGACATTTAAAGTAGAAATTTGATAGCACATCCTTGTAGAAATGGTGGATTTAAACTTGTGGAATAATAGAATTTTGTGTACTATGCTGAAACTAACTGCCATGATTAGTTAACAGGCTTCCTATTTTAAATATATCCAAATTTAAATGAACTTGGCTCAGAGATTTAAGGCCATACTCTTCTTGTGCCTTTGAACCAATTTATAAGTATTTAGTAAGTTATTTTAAGAATTAAATGATGATGATGTTGGTAAACTATATAATCACATTATAAAGCTGCTTTAGGGAAGAGTCTTATAAAAAGTAATCCTATTACTGCCTTCTTCTGGAAAAGAATGGAAGTTCTTGATCTTTGAACTTGATCTTCAGTTTGAGGATACCTACAGTGTTAATCAGCTTTTCATCACTCTGACAAGATATCTGATGGAATCAGCTTATCTGGGAAAAGCTTTATTTTTACTTTGCTGTTAGGTTTGAGGTGAAGCAGAAAAATCATGTGGAAGGGTGTGGCTGAAGAAAGCTGTTTATCTCATGGTAACCAGAAAGCAGAGAGTAAGCCAGAAAGGAAGGGGCCAGGGACAAGAGATAGTCCCCCAGAGTACATCACCTCCCATAACCCACTCTTTTTAACTATGCCCTACCTCCTTATTTCCATCACCTCCCAGTAATGCCATCAAATTATGAAGCCATCAGAGGGTTAATTCACTGATGAAGTCAGAACCCCATGATCCAGTCATTTCCCAGAAGCCCCACCTCAGAATACTGTAGCCTGGGGACCAAGCCTTCAACATGTGAGCTTTTGGGGGACATTCAGATCCAAAGCATAACACAAACCATGACTCAAGAATAAGAATAATAGCAGCAACAACAATGAAAATAATAATATTCCTTTTATGTGTGTCTGTAGTACTGGGGATTAGACCCAGGAGTCACACATGCTAGGTAAAGGCTCTACCACTTGAGCTACATCCCAGTGTCCACCTTTTTTTTTTTTCCTGAAGCAAAGTCTCATGTAATTTTCATGGTGCCCTGGAACTATCAGTCTTCCTACCTCAACCTTCTAGCTGGGATTATGAGAGTGCACCACCACACCCAGCTAAAACAATATTATTAACAGCAGTAATACGCTAATAAACTTCTACATTTTATTGGCTTCTCCCAATAGACCTATGACATAGCAATTGGTATGAACTCCATTTTGTAAATGAAGAAGTCAAGGCTCAATGGTTAAGCATCTCATTCAGGGTCACAAAGCTAGTAAGGAATGAAGTCAGAATTAAGAACTGCCATGCTAGGCTGCTGCTTTGTGTCTTTAATGCCTGGCACATGGTGTAAGCATGCAATTTTTGAAGTTGTATTGAGAAACTCTGAATATACCTTTAGTTATATATGGTATACTCACATACATGAAATGAAACAGCTCATCTCTAATAATTATGCAAATTGCTACTTTTTTTCTCTTTTAGTTCCTGATCTACGCCAGTTATTTTGCATTCATTGCTGTGGTTTTCCTGGTAAATGGTGCAGTCAGTGTTATCAAGAAATACAGAAAGCAGGAAGATCAAGAATCAGGTTCTGCAGTAACTGCTTCATAATACACTGCTGAATGGGCTGCTTCTTATGGCAAGAACTCTGCATAGCAACTGTCTGGATGTATTTAATTTTTTAAGGTTTAAGCAAATATTTATGAATATGCATATTTCATGGCTTCAAAGCAGCCACTTAACACCTTATATTACTGGAGTATTATGGTCCTGTTGAGAGGAGCCAGCAGTGAAGTTTAATTCATGGATTATTTTTGAGAGCTAATTTAAGGATGACTTTTTTCTGATTCAGAAGTGAACTTGATTTTGAAAATTAAGTAATCAAAAGCAGTCAAGCAGCACATGTGTTATATACTTGATTAGCAAATGAGTTTGGTGTTGTATAGGTCACATGCACCTCTGTATCCACTAGCTGGACATTTGGCCTGGTGGGACAGGGCCTCAAAGAAGCCACACGATGTTACAAACCTTGAGAGAAATATGTCCTATAAGCACCTGCCTCTATTCAACTTCATTCTAATCTCTGTGTTACTCACATGCATTTGTGTTTCTACAGATGACAGTTGTTCTATCACTGGCAATATTTGCTCTGGTTTAATGTTCTGTCCTGTAAGGAGTATGTGTTCTCATTTTTAAGTTATTTTTAAAAATTCATTGTATTAATGTTTTTGGTTCCTATCTTGACCATTATGTATTTGAAAACTCTTTAGAAGTACATTTTTTGCATTATTCATATGCTTCCCAGAGAAGCTCACTTAGAAAAGAAGACAAGTTTCAAGCTTGCTAGTAATCTAAATGAAGAGACATAATCAGTAGGTTTGTTTGTCTTTTGTAATTCAGTATGAAGGACTATTAATTCCATGATGAAAAACTCATGTGGGTTAAAGATACAACTAATCCATCTTGTTTTTTCATTCCCTTTTTTTTTCCAAAAAACAAACAAGTCTTTTTTCTTTAAAATAACTTCCTTGCATTTATAGCTTTTATATCATTTTTACTTTATTATCTGAGATAAAGATGTCAGTAGGAGTTAGATTTTTCCAAGGCCTTCTTCCATAAACTGAGCCTCTTTTTAATTATTTCAGTGGGCAGGAACTAGGTTAGATTTGGTTCCTCCATTTTGTAACTTAGGTCTGCCTTTGTTTCTAAAGGCAGATCATCTTGAATATTTGTTTAAGTTAAAAGTTACTAGTGATTCCAAGTTACTTGGAAGAAAAAAGTTTTTCTGTATGTATTTAACTCTCAAGTCAATCTCCCAAGGGGCTGCTAATATTTGAGAGACATGAACACTATTTTAAAGCCAACTTTGTTGCCTTATTGTGAAAAAGAATCTAGGTAGGCACTTTTAGCTGGGGTGTTAACTTTAAGAACAACACAGCTAAACAGCATTCATAATAGTGTCAAGATTGCAAAATTGGTATGTTTGTATGATTTAAGTAGGAATCCCAGAAGCAAATGGATGGGGATAAAAAAGATCATTTCTATTCACTTCCTTAACAATCAAGGGAAAGGAAAACAACTCTGACAATGAAGGGAAGGGTAAGTGATGTCATAAAGGTAGCAACCGGCAATGTTACTTTTTGATTTTTTGCTCTGATTCCTTTTTGTTTTATAGGGAATTGTTTACCCCCAAACAAGTAGGAAGGTAGTGTTTGAGGAATTTTATTTAATTTTGTAAATAAAATGGACTGTGGTACAATCAATTTGTTCATGTTACCAAAGCAATATTTCCCTGGTATTTAATTCACAGTTTGTGGCACCCTAATCTGAGCCTTTACCTATTTAAGACAAAAATATGTTCATATCTTAGTGTGGCCATATTTGTAGAATGCTAAACTCAATGTGCTAGTTGTACTGTATACAGTTTTTTGAAGAAGCGAAAATAATTCATTGTACTTTTTATTCAAATCTGTATAGATTATAAAATTATTTTTATTAAATAAATATTTTAAGGTATATTTTCCCTTCTTAATCAAGATCATTTAAAATTTATCTTCTGCTTCAATAGGAGCTTTACATTACATATTTAAATCTTTTACTTTTTTCTAGGACAAAGTTTATATTAATCCTCCCCCTCTTCTGACCTTATAATTAACCTTTCATCACCCTGTTAATTCTTCCTTTGTTTTGTGATCTTACTCTTTCCCCTTGTTTCAGTTTTCATCATTTTTTTTCTGGCACTGCACCACCAGAAAAAACAACAATCAACATTGCATTGTTGATTTTTCTTAATCTTCATCTTGGCAACTCTCATCTCTCTTTTTAAAGCATTCTTCCCTATAGAAAATGTAAACCTACACTCCTTTTTAATGTTAACCAAATTTTTAAAATAAAGGAAATTATAACAGCGCAGGGCTGAAAATATCATCTTGTTTTAAAACTCCTTAGCCTCTTTGTTCCACCCCCAAATATTCTGATACTCAGAGATGTAGCTTCTTGCCATTGGTTAAGAATCATTTATCATATCCCAGAAACCAAATCAGTTTTTTCTTTCAGTACTCACAAAAGAGTACTTTTGTTTAATATCCTATTCTAAAACCCACTGAAGGGATTTCATTGATTATCACTGAAGACTGGAAAACTGTCGTGCCAAAAACAAAAACTTTTAAAAATTGTTTTCTGTTCCTATAGATACATCCTCAGTATCTTATTGTCTTTCAGATTATGAACCTTCTGAGCAGGGACCATGTCTTGTTTTTGTCCTTTGTTGCAAAACACATTTGGGTGCTATGTGAATACTGAATTATATAAATGGCATTTGATGAATTCAGCTATCTGCAGTTATTTAAAAAGAACATCATGAAACATTAAAATGTCTATCACTGATCTCTAGTCCACCAGATGCTTTATTCAAGGTACTATGTTTGAATGATAGAAATAGATAGCTATGTGTTTGATTTATAACATCTTTCCTACAATTAACATTTTACATTTGTTTAGCATGTTATACTTCAGGAAGGATATTTGTGGACATCATCTTTGATTCCTGAAAAGGAAATTGTAATAATTCCTCTGCTTAACTTCAGTAAATAATGCTGTCAGAAGGATTTAAAATATTAGGTTTGCAATTTGGGTTTGACATGTTAGGAAAGTCATTGTTTTTATCCTCAAGTTTCCTCATCTGTAAGTGAGATGATACTTCAGGATTGTTGTGAGGAAATGAGAACACATTAGAAATCACTGTCACCACAGGCACTGAGTAGGAGATTGGGAAGTGAACTCATTTCCCTTTACTTTGTTTACAGTTAGTTTTTAGCTAATTTCAGAACTGCACTCTCAAGTTTAGTTGCAATCAAAATGTAAATCATAAGCTTTTAAACCTACCTCCCTTCTTTTTTATTCATATTTTGAAGCACTTATGTTAATACAAAGATGAAAAAGTCATGGTTCCTGCCTCCACAGAACTTGAAATGTGTGACTGGAAAAGATATGTAGAAAGAATAACAAGTACAAGACTGCAATCCAAGATAATCTGACAGGTACCATAATAATGAAAAGGCTTCGGTCAGGAAGAGAGCAAGGGCACTGGCAACATCAAAAGTGGTTCCTGAAGGAGGTGGAATTTAAGCTTGCCATGCACACTGAGTAGGATTTTAACAAATTAGGAAAAGGTGGGGAAGTGTTGTGGGAAAAGGCCCATAATTGTAAAGGTATGAGGTCATAAAATGCGGGGCGGGAGTGTGGGTAATATATAATAGGTAGCAAGGAATAAAGAAAGATCTGGCAGCTGTGGACAGATTAATTTTATAGAGATACCTAAAATTGCTAGTTGAATTGCCATTGTAATTGGCTGTGTCTATGAGGAAGGACTTTGTGACTTATAGCAATGGAAACAAAAATAGGACAAGTTCCATGCTGCTAAATTAACATTCTAGAATGTGCCCATATTTCACGGTGACTTAGAAAATTTAACCTACCCAAGATCACACATCTGTGAAGCAGAAAAGCCAAGATTCTGATCCCTTCTCTACTGTGGAAGCTGATAGTCACTTCCGCCCGCGTCCCGCCAACAAGTCCGCAGTGGGGAGAGAGCTGGGTGCGGGCAGTAGATCCCGCTCAGGAAAAAGCTCGAGCGAGGAAGAACGCCAGGCGGGAAGAGCAGTGGTCAGAGGGTGTGCGGACCGGCTCACCTACTATGGTGGGCAGGCGGCAGACAGGAGAGGCGGTGGGGTCCTGGTTGTAGGAGTGGAGTGAGAAGCGGCACAAACCCCAAGGCGGCGCTGCAGACCCTGCGCTCCGCGGGGCGGCCGCCGAGGAGCAGGTGCAGCGCCCCGCGCCTGCACGGTAGCGTCCCGCTGGCTGCCCAGGGGGGACTTAAGGGCCCCGTGG
>NW_026000019.1:21527643-21531155 GCF_001458135.2 Marmota marmota marmota
AACTTTTTTTTTTTTTTTTTTTTGTTACTCAGTTCAATATTGGCTTTTCTAAGTAAAGGCACTAAAAACACTTTTTAAAAGATCTGCTTAACTTTTCACTACTCTTCCTCATATTGTACAATTTGTTTCTAAAATGAATGAACAATGCAGAAAATTGGGGCAGTGTCTGCTTCTGGGATCTTATTTTAAATTATATACATTCCAATTTTAGAGTATAACTAGTATTAAACAATAGAAGGAAAAAATGTACAGTGCTATTTACATAAACACTGATGTAATATTTGTAAAATACCAGTCTTTGATGAATCATAAATTTCAAATGCATTTCTACTGCCTATAACTGAAACTGCCATTTATTGACTTTAAAAATCATAAAGCCAGTCTAAATGAAAGACCCTGAATAGCAAGCAACTTTCTTTTCTTCATGTATGTGGTTTTTCCTAAATCACCTTGTTTTTACATTTCCTTAATTTTCTTCCCTTGAGCAGTCTCAGGGCTCTCATGCTAAAGGGGACAAGGAGAGGACATCAAATGACATGTGTCTATAGAGAGATGGGTATCTTGACTTGATGAATTCTAAAATTTCAGTGTGTCATTAGCATACTTCCATCATCACTTCACATAAATCTTTCATGATACCTCTGATCATCCTCATTTACCAAAATTCTGCACTTTCCAAAATGCCCCATTTAAAAAATTTCTCTTCTCTTAACCATCAAAATGCTAATTCCTTCCATAACTTCCACTCTCTTGATAAAGTATTAGGAGGAAATTCAGGAAAATAAGAATAATTCACTTTTTCACATAAAAATAGTTTATTAATTTTAAAATTCATTAACTCTATTAATTTAGTAGCCATGTGAACTAAATAAATATGCTTTAGACACTTAGATGCCTGTAGTTCTAAGTGTACAGAAATGCCTAAAACAAGTCTCTATTTTTAGGAAACATGTAGCTTAGTAGAATGAATGATCCACTTTTCCAAGGACAGTGATAAATTTTTTAATAATCTTTTGGAAAGCTATTTGGTGAAAATAGTCACCATTTGGTGAGAATTTTGTATACATCATGCATGAGCTCTTGAGCTAAACACAATACTAAAGAAAAATACTCTATTTTGAAGATCGGGAAACTAGACTTAGAAATTAAAAAATATTTCACAAGTTAAACATGGGAAATAGAAACTGTATGTTAATCAGTTTTGGAAAACTAATTTTTTTATATTTTCAATTCTCCTGTTATCATTGGTCTACTCTTCATTAATTTTTTTAAGATCTTTTTGGTTGACACATAATTCATATGCCATTCAATTCACCTTCTAGTAATCATCCACCCATTTCCCTCCAACAACTCCCCTGCTTCAGCCCAAAGCAATCACTTATCTATTTTCTGTCTCTATAGATTTGCCTATTCAAGATATTTTATATAAAGGGAATTATACAATATGTGGTCCTTTCTGACTCACTCCTTTCATATAACATCATATTTGTTATTGAGGTTCATCCATATTGTACTATCAGTACTTCATTCCCTTAGAGGTTGCAAGCTCTTAGTAGACTTCAGAGTTCCAGAATAGTCACAGGAGAGAGATTCTGCTACTATGACCACTTCTAGGTGAGGAGATAGGTGCTACCGACTTCACCATCTTCACAGAATCCTCTTCTAGTACTTCACTCCTACTTACTGGTGTACTGCCCCTAAAGAAACGGGAACAGTAAAACACCATGTCCCTGAATGACCCCTTTTTGTTGCCAAAATCCTAGCCAAGTTAAGAGCACAAGAGAAAGTCTGTGTCAGAAAGTCCAGATACAAATCATCTTGAGGGACGCTGAGAACTAGGGCAAGTTAAGTGTTATCCATAGAAAGCTACTTCCTTGCATGTTTTCCAGGACAAGTGCTCCAAAATGCTCAGACAAGCAAAGTGAGCAAGCTAATGTTCATGATGTCACTGCTTCTGCAATCTGACATACAAAACCCTCAGGTGATGAGTGAAGAGCCCAAGACACTATGGAGAGGATACAGTTGCTTGTTCAGCCTGCTGCCACTGGAAAAAGTTCCTGAGAGACACAAAGCACTACTTGGTGAAACTCTAAGGGACAAGAGGCTGCTTAGTCTGTCACCACTGAACACTTCTTGGGGCAGTCACTGATCTCTTGTAAGCTTTCTCCAATTAATCCTATGTTGCATGCCATCTCTGAGCACTTTGTTTGGCCTTTCCGGCAATCTACCCCACTGCCCTGGCACAACTGCGCTGTGAATGTGACAAATGGATATATCACATTTATTTAATCCATTTTTCATTTGATGAATATCAGGTTGTTTCCACTTTTTGATTATTAAAAACAATGCTGCTTTATCCAATTAATATTTACATAAACATCTACAAATCTGAGGTGAGTAGTCAAAGGAAAAATATTAAACTAGGATTTTGAAGCCTAGGATCTAATTCTAGCTTTGATAGTAACTCCACATTCACTAAAGGAACCAAGACAAAAAAACTGTTCAACTTTTAACAATAATCTTTTTTTTTTTTTTCTTTTTCAAGTGTTTGGCCTGGGTTCTGAAGCAGTTAGAAACATTGGCTTCAATAATTATACAACAGCAAGTGCATTCAATATTGTAATCCAGGGCTGGGGTTGTGGCTCAGCAGTAGAGTGGTCGCCTTGCACGCGCCAGGCCCTGGGTTCGATCCTCAGCACCACATAAAAATAAATTAAAAAATAAAGGTATGTGTCCAACTACAACTGAAATTAAAAAAAAAAAAAAGTGAAGAAAAGGTATTGTGTCCAACTACAACTTAAAAAAAAAAAATTGTGATCCATTTCAACCTGAATTTTTTTTCCTTCAACTTGGTTTACTCTGTAATTTGGAGAATACCAAAAAATTCAATTTTATGTTGCTCCTCTTTGGAGAAAGGGTGCTTTCCGTCATACCCAGTGATGGATATTCTATTAATGAACAATCTTAAAATAATCGGAACTTTCTAGATTGTATTGAGGAAATTCACTTCTTCACTTTCAGTTCTTATTTCTGCCTGGGAATGGATAGTTCCTAAAATCCTGTCATTTGTCACCACAATCTCAAATTCGCCTTGCTTCCTTTTTATACATAAAGACGTTAAAGGAGGATTTGAGAAAATTGTAGTTGACCATTGTGATTAATTTGAACTGGAACAAAAATCCTATTTCCTTTGTCAAACGTCTTGGGTAAATAAAATTTTGTTTTGATTCAGAAAAAAAAAAAATGAGGGTCAAAATCAGTGAAAAACGAAACTGCTTTTTGAGTTCAACGGTGAAGCAAACGACACACGGAAACGTACTTGGAGAAGGCGTCCTTATAAATTACCTGGCGGGTTACTACGCGAGGGAAAATTCACGGCCCAGACGCCGACATTCTGCCAGCCGCGACTAGCGCGGAAATTCCGGGCGCACGGCGGGACTGGAGTCTCCTAGGAAACGGCCGCGGGCTGGTTCTTTGTGTGCGCTGGGACGCGCACCTAGTGAGAGGGGGGG
>NW_026000019.1:21531177-21560136 GCF_001458135.2 Marmota marmota marmota
CGCGGAGGGCCGGAGGCGTCCCGGCGGGGGAGCTGGGGACCCCTGCCCAAGGGCTGTTTGTACTGTGCTCCCCCCCTTATTTATTCTGCATTAAAGGCTTCCGCTTTGACGTTCTCTCAGTCCTTAGCTTTTCAACAAGCGTGCTTAGAAGGCTTCGAGGTAAGACCGCAGTCGGTGAATTCGTGACGGCTCTGACAGTCCCAGTCCCCGACTGTCACTCAGCTCCGAGGCTCAGGCTGCTCACCGCGCGGGGTCTGTCCGACACTCGGGAGGAGGGTTGATTTCAGTCTCTTCCTACATTTCCCTGTAAGAGAATGTAGGCTAAGTCACTAACATAGATTCTACTGTTGATAAATGCTGAAATCTAAATGTGGCCGAGATCCAGAAGGAACGAAGTGTCAGGTAGTTGGTTGCCTAAGATGCGTCTCTGTTTGGCATGCTGACTGTGTACCATATGGACAGTATCAGGGCATGGAGATTAAAAGAATCCTAGGGGGTGAATATCCTGTGGCGCATTAAAAAACAACAACAACAACAAAAAAAAAAAACTAAGGGACTTGGCAACAAGAGTTTATGGTTTGTGACTCGAGGAACCGGCCATGAATGTTTTTGGAGTTACAGAAATAGGATACATTTCAGATTTCATACAGCTACGGTTATTTCTCAGTTACTTCACCTATGTATGCTTTCCCCCTTTAAGTTACAATAGTAGAATTTAATAACACCTAATATGTTTGACTTATAATCATTGTATTTTTATTAATTATACCATTTCTGTTTTAGTTTAAACCTGAGTTTTCACATGGACAGGATTCTTTGTAAATAATAAAGCACAACTCCCCAAGTTTTCAGGAAACTGCTTTTGAGTTCAGAACTAGGTTTATTATAAAAATGAGGGAAAGCACTAAGGAATCCCAAAGAAGTTTTGACCTAAAAGTAATGTCACTTAAACATCTTAATAAACTTTAGATACCTCGTCTGGAGAGGAGCTGATTATCCCAAGGCACTGTGACTGTGACAAACACTACTATTTTTAAAATTTCAGATTATGAGTTTTACTTTATTCTACATCATTCATAGTGCCCTTTTTAAATTAGTAGGTAGGTAGACACAGCTTAAGGGATTTAGCTGGTCTTGCAGCTAGGAAGTCTTAAATAAACTTACTCTGAATATTGATTGGTTTCTCCAGGTCAAAATGTTATTGCCCTGAACATCTGATTTACAAATTATGGAAGCCTTACTTTTGAATTCTTTAAGAAAGTCCATTTTGTATATTTAGTTGAAAAGAAGTAAATATCTGGAAGGAATTATACTACAACTAATACTTTAGAAATAATAATAATTCTCTAGGTGAACAGTTAAGTTGAATAATAATTTTATATTTAATATTATCTGACAGTCCTATTTACTGTTACTGTCTTCTTGATAGTAGGAGGTATGAAAGTTTTTTAATGAAAAATGTATTTTATATAGAATACATTCTATACTATTATGAATCAACATTCACCAATAGTAAGAATTAGTTGATACTTATTAGAAAGCTCTGAGGGCTGGGGCTGTAGCTCAGTGGTGGAACGCTTACCTTGCACATGTGAGGCACTGGGTGTGATCCTCAGCACCACAAAAAAATAAAGGTATTGTGTCCATCTACAACTAAAAAAAAAGGATGGAAATTGATGTACTCATTTTTATTTGAACATGAGCAAATGTAAATGGGTCAAACAAACAAAAATCATTTGCTGTGACCTGGATGGTGTTTTAATGATTGGCAGGGGATGTGGAAATCCTTTTCTAATCCTCAGTCATCTCATCTACCTTTTTAAACCTCCTTCTAGATTAGTGTTTCAAAAATTGTAAGGTTGTTAGGAATGTTCACACATAGAAATGTCTTGCCATTTCAAGTCCCTCATTAGGGTATATGCAAATATGTTTATTTTGACATTCTATGTTAGGTGTTTATATGTCTTAATTAGCTTACCTTCAGTATTAATCTCCCATACCATATTATACCTCTAAAGTAGATTTACATATACCTTATCTTTTAAAAATCTTATAGCATTTATTCTTTAACAAACAGAAAATGAATGAAAATAAAGATAGTGATTCAAAAGACAGTGGAGAATATGAAGATGACTTTGAAAAGGACCTGGAATGGCTAATTAATGAAAAAGAAAAAAGTGATACCAACATAATAGAGGTATGTATAAATTGCCAACAATATTCATAATAATTACATTAACAAAGTGCTTTGTGATTCTTGAAGATTTTGACATATTAGCTCATCTAAACCTCACAAAAAGTTTTTGATATACTCAGACAAATAAAATTATTCCTGTCATAGAGATGAGAAAATTGAGGCATAGTTTAAATGTTACATTCTAAGGCATGGAACAACGAGGTAACAGGGATTAAATAATACTTAAAATAATAATTATAAAGTTATAATTTACATTATTAAATAACAAAATCATGATTTATTGCTTTGAAACTAAGAACATACAATTTCCATTTGCTTAGCATGTCAAATTCCTACTTTCAGGAGTGAAGTTGTGGGGTTATACATCTAATGCCAATGAAAAATAAAAGAAATCCCTTAAAATATAATATTTAAGCTAACATTTGAAACTTTAAGACTGAATTAGCTGTTTAGAAGAAGGAAAATACAGAAAAAAGTAAAGGGTCAAAGACTGGCCATTAGATACTTCTAGGCAAAAGAGATCCATTAAATGTGGTCATATACTATTTATCAGAGATGAAGAAGGAAAATTCAGGAAAATAAACCAGTTCCTGGATCATGTAGGTTCTTTCTCTCTCTCTTTATAAATATACAGTGTGTGTATTTTATATAGTATTTGTGTGTGTGTTCATGTGAGAATAAGTGGGAAGTAATGAAGAGATGAGCTGAGACTGGGATATGAATAGGTGATAGGATAAAGATCAGAGTATTTAGAGAAGAACCCTGATTTAAGGGGAATAAGGAAAAGAACATGAGAAAATGAAAACAGCAGATATTACAAACTTTTCTTGGTTCCATTTTGCTTTCTTAGTTATGGAGAAGACAAATAAGGTAGATACTATTTTCAAAAGGCAACAAAATCAAAAGTGAAGATGTTCCTAAGATGGTTTTTAAAGGGAGTTTTATGAATTTGAACAGAAGAATAGTCAGAACCAATAGAGGTAAAGATACCCAGAGTGGTAAGGTTGAACCAAGTTCTCGCGACTGGAATGGTGTGAGATCGAGAGCACAGGGTGATAGAATTGTCAGTGAAATATGAATAAGAAGCCCTTACATATTCCTATTCATAAAATTCACAAATAGAGAAAAATCTATTTTGAATTGTCCACATAATAAATGAACAATTTTATAAAAAATAGAACCTCATATCCTTTTTTTAGATGGTTTGCAAGAAAGAAGAGAATGCTAATGAGGAATCAAAAGAGAGTGAAACAGAAGTAGAACTCATGAAACAGCTTTCTGATCCTGACAAATCCTTGAAGGATGAGGTTTCACCAAGAAGAAATGGTTTCATTTCTGTCCCAAGTATTCAGCCATTGGACCCTATATCAGATTCAGATAGTGAAAACTCTTTCCAGGATTCCAAACTAGAAAGCCAGAAAGACCTGGAGGAGGAAGAGGATGAGGAAGTAAGGAGATACATAATGGAGAAAATTATACAAGCTAACAAGATTCTGCAGAATCAAGAACCTGTGAACTATAAAAGGGAGAGAAAACTTAAGTTTAAGGACAAGTTAGTTGATTTGGAAGTTCCTCCACTAGAAGACAATGATATGTACAAAAATTATTTTGAAAATGAAAATATGTGTGGAAAACTCTCACAGTTATATATTTCCAATGAGTTAGGATCAGAAAGTGTGCTGCTATCACTTACTGATGGAAGCTGTGAAGAGAACAAAGATAGGAAGATACTGGTAGAGAGAGATGGGAAGTTTGAACTTCTGAATTTACAAGACATTGAGAGTCAGGGTTTTTTGCCCCCCATTAATAATGCTAGTAGTACAGACAATGAACCCCAGCAGTTGTTACTCAGATCTCCCAATTCCTCTATCAATAGTGTCAAGAAAGAAGAGCCTGCAGCAAAGATTCATGCTGTCACTCACTCAACAGGAGAGCCATTGGCTTTTGTCCCTCAGCCACCACCCAACCCTAGGACTTGTCAAAACTTTGCTCCTAACTCAGACAGAAGTAAAGGAAACGGAAAATCTCATCACCAGACACAGTCTGCAAATACATCTCCAGTGACCTCAACATATTGTCTTTCCCCTCGACAGAAAGAACTCCAAAGACAGCTAGAACAAAGGAGAGAAAGGCTGAAAAAAGAGGTAAGAATACAAATGGGAATTATATTGAAAATAGAGTATATTTCTATGTTTTATAAATGCAACAAGAATTGAAATTATTGTTCAAAGTATTGGAGATTTTGCTTACTTTATTTTTTAATTGTTAAGTGTTAAGAATAAAACACAGGAGCTGGGGATGTGGCTCAAGCGCGTTCGCCTGGCTTGCGCGCAGCGCTGGGTTTGATCCTCAGCACCACATACAAACAAAGATGTTGTGTCCGCCGAAAACTAAAAAATAAATATTAAAAAATTCAAAAAAAAAAAAAAGAATAAAACACAGTAGAATCATCTGTATTTGAGCCAGAGGAGACCTCAATGATGACTCCTTTCAATCTTTTGATTTTAAAGGTGAGACTCAGAGAAATTAAGTGACTGCTAAAAATAATGTTGATATGAAATATAGTAAAATCAAATGTCAGATGGAAAAATGAAGGCACGAAGATGTTGGGGTTTAGTACGAAACAGGTGGACCTGGATTGTAATTCTCTTATGTGTGTGAGTTTTGTCTATCTTCAATGCCTACAACCCTCAATTTCAGTTTTCAGTTAAGAAGAAAGCCTGAGTTGGAGAGTGTAGCTCCATGGTACAGTGCTTGCCCACATGCACAATAGCCCTGGGTTTGATTCCAAACATTGAAAAGAAAAAGGGAAAACAGTAGAGCATAAAATAACTTCAAAATGCCATGTGGAATCCTAAATTAAATATTTGAAAAATATTTGAATAATATTTTTAATAATATTATTTGAATAATAATATTTGAATAATAAAAATATTTGAAAAATATTTATGAAACAAGCACTGTGATTACCTTGATCCTTTCTCATAAGTATCATAAAACAGTTAAGTGAAGTGAAAATTATCATAAAACAGTTAAGTGTTAAATGAAAGTCTGTATATTTTATAATTGAAAATTCCAGGTGCTTAAACTGGTGAGTTTTCTTTAAATTGTTTTAGTCTCCCAATTCTTTGTTATTGGGATACCTAATGATCCCACAGTAAATACCAAACTCAACAAAATCATAGCCTGACAGAATTTTACAATGAGGAGGGACCTTACTGATCATTTTACAGATTAAAAAGAAACTGTACTTTATCAAAGTCACTCAACTTTTTAGCAGCAAGTTGGAATCAGAATCCTAGTTCTCTGGCGACCATTGAGAAATGGTGTGTTTTCAACTTCATGTGGGAAATTATCATGGAAATTTCTGACATTTAAATCAGGAATTCATTTTAGCAGAAAAAAAGTGAAAATGCAGTTGTCAGAATGTGTGACTGGGGCAGGAATATGCAAGGGTATATGTTTACAGAGCTTTACTCACTTGGCTACTAAAATCTGAACTCGACAGTCAAACCCAGTTTATATGATTCGGGTATAAACAATACTTGAAAGCATCAAAACTTCATGACAATACAGAAGAATTTGTTGAAAAGGACTGAATTATGTGTTTGCTATATACAAACACATCTATGGGTGCGAATTTTTTATAAAGTCGTGGGGTTTCTATAAACTTCAGTGCCTTTTCACCAGTAACCTGATGGTAAGCTCTCACCTGCTTATGTGACATAGTTCTCTTTTCATCTTAGTTCTCTTAACTAAATTTCCCTTTATTGAAGACATGGTATTTAAGTGCTTTGCTAAGTCTTTTAAACATCTTTAGTTGGTTTCAGGAGAAAGCATTGCTTTTCTTATGCCCAGTGTTTGCTGGGTTGGAGCTACTGTGCTCTGTTTTTCTAACCTAAGAGCTTCATTTCAGTGTCCCCCTTGGCAGTGGCATTAGCTTATCCCTTCTGTGTAGTGTACCTAAATGTGCCCTTTGGAGAGATAATCCTGTTATATTCTATGTATCCATGTGGGGATCCAAAGTGCATTTTTTTTTTTTAGCAGGGGGAAGGAAGTGTCTGAACAAATTTAAAATTTAATCTTTAATAAATTAACACTATGTTATGTAGGCTATGTTAGGGCCCAGAAAATAGGATATAGATATTTCCAAAGATATTTTATGTTGTGTAGTCAGATTTTTGCTTTAGTGCCTTTCTTTTGTTCAATCAAAAGGAATTAGAAGAGTTTGCTATTTTGACAAAACATAAGGAAAACACATTGGATTCTATTATTTAAAGATAATTTAATCATGGACTTGAATAATTCAGTTTGTTTAAATGATAAAATTTTAGAACTGGAGGGGACGTAAGAACTTGTTGATGCAGCTCCATTTGATAGACAAGCCTAAGGAGGCTGAAGTTCAGCACCTTGCCCAAGCCAGTGCTGTGAATTACAGAACTATTACCTAGGCCTGACTCCCTGTGGAGCTGTTTCCTCTGTGCTCTGCTGTTTTGCTCTTGGTTGCTGTTTTATAGCTCTACACAACTGATTTCAGCATCTCCCTTCAAATTTAAATAACTCCTTTTTTATAACATCAACTGAATAATTCACATAAAAAATTTACTTCGTTCTTAATCATTAACCCAGTGTCTAAATATTTGTCTGATGGCAAAAAATTGTTACTTTATGAACATAAACTACCTGAAAAACATTTTTAAACATTTTAATAAAAAAGTTTTAAACACCTATACATGCACTATTAACTGTTTATCTTCATCACCCAGATTCAAAAATCATTGTGATTTTGGCATATTTAATTCATCTCCTCCTCTTTCCTTGGTTAAAGTATTTTTAAAGCAAGATCTAGAGAGCATGTCATGTCTTATTTTTTTTACTGGTATCTTCTCTAAATGATTATGGCATTTCCTTTCATAATCACAATACTATTCATCACAGGTAATACATTTAACAATAATGTAGAACATTATAAACTGTAAGCATTAATATGTATTACATATTAACATGTACCCACGTAATTGTATATAAAATATATAAATTAAGACATTTATATGCCTTCTAGAGTGTGGTTTTTCCTTTTGCATAACTGCAATTTGATGGAAAATTGTATAGAAGAGCGATCCAAAGTACTCCTAAACATCATCTTTGTATTATATCTCTATTATATAATTATGGGCTTTACAGCTTAACTTATCTAAAGTGAAATTTCTTCATTTTTCCCACTAAAAAATTTGAGGTCCTGTTTTTTAAGAAGGTGGAATTTTTAGAGGGATCCTTTCAGGGGCAGAGAATCCTGAGTTTAGATCTCAAAATATATATCTCTCCACTATGATAACTCATACAATTTTATTAATTTTTTATTAATGTATTTTCACATACTTTCTACTAGGAAGAACAACGGAAACTAGAAGAAGAGAAAGAAAAGAAAAAAGAGAATGACATGGTATTTAAAGCATGGTTGCAAAAGAAAAGAGAGCAAGTTCTAGAAATGAGGAGAATTCAGCGAGCAAAGCAAATTGAAGACATGAACAGTAGAGTAAGTGAAAACCAATCTTGTTTACAAGAAGGGAGTCTGAATGTGAGACTAAGGACCCATGGAAGACATGGAAGAATAGTGCGAGGTCTGCAAAAGATGGAGCATGAGATGACTTTATAGTTAGGTTCTAAGAAAGAAAAAATCAAATTATTCCTATTTTTTCAAACTTTCATAGTTGGGTGCAGTGGCACACACCAGTAATCCCAGCTATTTGGGAGGCTTAGCAGAAGGACCACAAGTTTGAGGTCAATCTGGGCAACTCAGCAAGACCTTTTCCAAGATGAAAATAAATTGGCTAGGGGTACAGCTCAGTGGTAGAGCACTTGCGTGGCTTGTGAGGCCTGGGTTCAATCCCTAGCATCTCAAGCAAACAACCAACCAACAAATAGAAATGTTCATAGCACAGAAAAACAGAAAACTACCGATTCATTTTTTAAAGATAGTATAGCTTTGCTGTTCTAATGAAACATAGATAAATTCTCTTTCAGACAAGTAGACATATAGAAATATTATGTAAAAACTAGCAAGTTAGAGACACTGAAATATTTAAATCGTAAAAATTTTAAACAAAAAATCCAAGAGAAAGTTAAAACAAAAAAACCCCGTATCTTTACTACTTTAAAATAAAAAAATAAAAGGTAAAAATTGAAAATTCATTTTTCAGCTCTTCCAGATTCATCTCACAGTGATAACTATTTTTGACAGTGTGATGCAAACCCATATCTTATTTGTATTTATTTATTTACTTAACCAAAATTTTATTATGCAGTTTATTTTCACTTCATCATGAATATCTTTCTAGGCCATTACATTTAGATCTCTTTTTTTCAAAGAGATACATGGTATTCCACTCTTAAATTTATTAAACCATTCCCCATTTGTCAATGTTTAGGTAGGTTCCAATATTATGCCATTAATAGTGCTCCAGTAAAGATGTACATTGTATTGGAAAATATCTGTAATCTGTAGGAAAGTTTTTTAAGAGTAGAATTGATAACTTTTGAATGTTCAGAGTGAAATTTTTGGTTAGCTATGTAAATTAACTTTAAATTGTTATTCAATTTATAGTCCCCCCAACAGTATGTGAGAGTGAATGTTTACCATACCATCTTTTGGTCATCAAATAATGATATACATACTTCTATCTGAGTATGGATTTGCATGTTTGTGAAATAAAAATAATTATAGATATATTGGTGTCTACCAATATATGGTTTTTGGCCCAGAGCTCATAAAACCCTTGTAATTTCATGAGCAGTAGGGGTGCTAGGTGTGTCTTTTATTCTGATATTTGGTCTTTGACTCTGGTTCCTGACAGGGAACTCTTAATCCCCTAGACATTATCCCGAGTAATAGAAGTGTCTTTTGTTCTAATGAGGTAACTTGTTGGTTCCTGGATGGGGCTGGTGAGAGAAAAACTAAGCCACGATTAGAGATTGGAACTTTCAGTTCCATACTCTAGTCATCTCAGAAGGAGAGAGAGAGGGGCTAAAGACTGAGTTAATAATCCGTCATGACTAGATGATTGTAAGGAGAGAACCAAGTGAAGGAACTGGAGAGGAGAGGTGGCTCAACAGTAACACAGGTTGATTTGGAACAACCTGTAGAAGGGGTCCTGATGGGTCCTTCCCCACCTGTGGGCCAAGGGACACCCCCTCCAGGCATGATGGACCCACCTCCCAGAACCCACAGGGATGTGAGGCCTTCTTTGACCCATGGCCACAGAGCTCCACAGAGTTGTGGGCCCCATTACCCAGGGATAGTACCACAGACTTATTTGTTATGCTCTTTCGTGGAGTCTCACCAGATTGTTTCCATCCCCTTACAGGACACCCTCCCCTGGGAATGCACCCCCCACCAAGGCCCTCTTCAGGGGCCTGCTTGTTTCCCACAGGCTGTACATAGTCCTTTTATTTCTTTGTGGCCTATGAGAATGGCTTATAATAATCTCTCAAAAGAATATTATAAATGCACTTGATATAGCCATTTATTAAACACCCTTTGATGTATTGAGTACTTAATAGAGTCAAGAAGGGTTGCCTTTGAAAAATTAGCCTGAATTTTGCTTTCCTATAAAACACTTTACTATACCTTTGTACCTCAAAACTTCAGTAAGAATGAAATAAACATTCATATGTTGTTGGTTCAACAACAACAACGAAAAAAAACCAGGTGTACTTGTGTTGGTGAGAAATGATGGCAGCTGGGTTAAGGTTATAGCAGTAGAGAGAGAAAGGCATTTGAGATATGTTTTAATGTATTAATTGAAGGAACTTGGTAATTGATTAAATAATGTGTTTGGGGGAGAAGGAGAAGTTATACTAATACACTACATTTTTTTTCTAAGCAGTTTGGTAGGAGATACTAATTTGGGGAAATTATCATTTTAGTTTTTAAATTGTTGAGTTTGATGTACCTACAAAAAATTCAAGTGAATATATTGTAGATTAAGTAGAGAAGATTGTGTAGTAATCAGGAGAGATGTTGAGACTGAAGATACAAGTGGAGAGACTAGTAATTTCAGAAATGGGATAGTTTGTGGGGATGAAAATGTGGCTATAGGCATGGGTGACAAGGGCAGAGGAGAAAGTCATAAGACAATAAAATCTGTGGTGGAGCTGGGGTTGTGGCTCAGTGGTAAAGTGCTTGTCTGGCATGTGTGAGGCCCTGAGTTTGGATTGTCAGTGCCCAAATAAATAAATAAATAAAATAAAGGTCTGCCAACAACTAAAAAATATTTAAAAAAAAAAATCGGTGGGGCTGGATGTTGAATGGCTGACCAATGTAGTTATAAATTAAACTTGGAAATGGGATGGAGAAGACTTCTGATCCAGGAGTGATTAGAGGTGGTTACATTACCAGCTTTAATAAACACATTGGTATTAAAGGAACATTAGTTTATTTAGGGAGTAGAGGAATGCACTTTGGAAGTATGGCAGAAAATATGTAGGTTCTATTTGAGAGAAGAAGCTGTTCCTTGGGGGCAAATCAGGCTTTGCATAAGATAGGGGATTTAAGGCTAGGGCCCTCTCAGTGCATCAGGAGGATAAGAGGATGTTTGGAAGTTTTCATATCATTGAATAGGTTACAGAGAACAATCTAGCAAGGTTTATGAGGGAGGGAAGGAAGGAAGAATTGGGTAGGGAAGAATCACAGCACATTGCTGTAATGGTTAAGAGTATAGAAGACAAGAGGCACTTATGTTTCCCAATCACTAATTGAGGAAAGTACAGCTGTGACTGTACTGCTGACTGTTTCCAGGAGGATGGACCTTCAGGCCTCATAATATTCAGCCTAGTAGAATTTGTATTAGGTATTTGTAAAAATCAATGTATACTTTAGTATTCCTTTTTGTACTCTTTGTTAACAGAAATCATAACCTTGAATATCAGTTTCTGAAAACATGGGCTATATCAAACAATTTATTTCAAATAATTTTATGTAAGAATTCATCATGGTTATATATTTTCCTTTGCAATTACTATATTTAAAAATTTTTGATACATTTGCATGTCTATCTAAAAAACTGACTTTAATGAGATTTCTGAAGTATTTTAGTGAACTTCCTCCCTGCTGAAGCTTTGGTAGTTGATTAATTTGGCTTATTAAAACATTGTGATAAGTGCATTTTGTTTATTACTTCTGAGGGGCATTATGTATAATGTGAGTCATAGTTTCCAGAATGTATTTCCAGCATATTGTATGTAGAATGACCTTTTCTATATCAGATGAAAGAAAGATTCTGGGTGCCATTTTAGGAAAAGTAGCTAAAAATATTTTTTGGAGGAATAGCTAAAAATATCTTTCCTGCAATGAAATTTGTTTCCTTTGATCAGTAATATATACATTGTATGTGTGGGGTATATATATACATACATACTCTCTATGAGCACTTACTCCATCATAACTTCTAGTATCTTCATCACTTGAATCAAGAAGAAACCCCCATAATAGTCTTTTTGAGCTCTCCTCTTCATCACTCCTTTTTTCCTGATGCCCTGACCTAGAAATTCAACTGTTCTAAAAGCCCCAATTTCTCATCTCTGTTTCATGAGCCCATGAGCCCATTAACTGCTCTATGCCATTTCTCTCTTCCTATAATGTGGTCAGGAGAGTAAAAATGTCAGATGAACATGAGGCTGGAGCATGTATTTTTATTTCTGTCAATAATCACAGCTGCTGCATATATTTTGTCTGGTTTTACAGCTGATTAAGGTGGAAAGGAATCTGATATGTTACTCCATTCATGGCTGGATGTAGAAATTTCAGATTCTATGTCTTTTGTTTTTATTTCTTAATCAGTTTATCCATTAGTAATTATTTTTATTATTCATATTTAATCTTTATAATTCTTTGCTTTCATATTTCTAATATATTTATCTTCTAGTTCCCCCAATATAGAAAGTTATTTGCAATTACCTTATATATAATTTTGATGATAAGATTTTTTAGTTGTGATTTAATTTGCTTTACATTTTAAAAGTATAAATATTAGGGCTGGGGTTGTGGCTCAGTGGTGGAGCTGTTGCCTAGCATGTGTGAGGCTCTGGGTTTGATTCTCAGCACCACATATAAAAAAAATAATAAAGTGAAAGTCCATCAATAATTTTAAAGATTTTTTTTAAAGTGTAAATTTTAATGTAATGAAAAGGAGATTCAGATTTCCTTTCAGGAAGATGAGGGGCTTGGGATTTTTGTGCCATTTTATACCCCTTTTTTGTTTAATCTGAGGTTATCATTCCCATTATTTTAAATGAAAACTTTTGAAAATCCCTTAGAAGCCACATTTTTAAAATAGTTGGTGCTTTTTAAATAGATAATACAAACAATACAATGTAATTCAAAAGTTAAAATGTACCAAGAATTCTTTCTCCTGGCTTCCCCAGCTAATAAATTCCCCTTTTCCAGTAATAACCAGAATTAGCAATGTTTTGTGCTTCTTCTCAGGAGTGTTATCATTCATATATATATAAACATATGTGATATGTGGATATAAACCCAAATTCTATCCTCTGATGTGTATGTAGATGGAAGTTTTCAAATCTTCCATTATGTGAATAGATCACAATTTACTTAATCATTCCCATTTGTTAACAATGCAGAAAGACCCTATTTATAAAACAGAAAAATCTAAAATTCAGTACCTTAGTCACACTGACTATATTTGAGTGCTTAACAGCCACATGTGGCTAGAGGCTACTGTATTTGGACAACACAGATACAGAACATGCCCATCATTTTATAAGGTTCTCTTGGTCCATATTATTCCATATGAAGAGAAAAAAAATCAATGACTGATTGGATGATAGATATATCAGATTCCCCAGAAAAGTATGAGAGAGAGAGAGAGAGAGAGAGAGAGAGAGGGAGGGAGAGGGAGAGGGAGAGGGAGAGGGGCAGGCCATGATAAAGGGGAAAGTAAAGAGAAAGGATGGTGTATTTATAGAGAAAGAGAGGGGGGAAGTTTTGGGGTATCTGGAAAAAAAATATTTCAAGTAGTGTTAACAGTAAGAGCAAAGAATCTGAGAAGGGATTGTGTTTGGTATGTTCAATAAATAGCAAAGGAGTCAAAGTGAAGCTATAGCAAAGTGGCTGAAGAGCAGATCGAGTCAAGAGAAGTAGCCTATGTCTGGTAAAGTACAACCTTTTAGGGCATGGCAGGAGCTTTGGATTTTATTTTGAGATGAGAAGCCATTAGCGATTTCTGAGCATCCATGACACAATCTATTCCACATTTCAGAAGGATAATCCTGGCTGCTATGTGGAAAACAGATTGGGTAAGGTAGAGAGGCAAAGTACAAAAAGGGAAACCAATTATTAAAAGCAAAACTAGTCAATAGAAAATAATGGCATAGATTAGGGTAGCGGAATTTAGGATATACTTTGAAAGTAGAACCAACAAAATTTGCCCAAAGATTATAAGTTTTGTGTTATGCTGTAAATGATTTTTGAAAAAAAATATTCTGGGGTTTTTTTTCTTAAAACTTTATGAATCTATCATAAAATTAATAATTATGCATTGCAAAAAAAGGAAAA
This sequence comes from Marmota marmota marmota, assembly GCF_001458135.2. Lineage (NCBI taxonomy): Eukaryota > Metazoa > Chordata > Mammalia > Rodentia > Sciuridae > Marmota > Marmota marmota. The sequence goes on from NW_026000019.1 coordinate 21,544,947, forward strand.
AATACAGCTAATTTCTCAAAGAACTAGTTGATGTAATGTATAAAGAGTTCCTAAATATCAAAAGAAAAGGATCAACACTACTAATAGACAAGTTGGCAAAGAATTTTTCTATGAAAAGGCTATGGATGTATGCCACCACACTTGGTATGAACTTTAAATATAATTTAAATGGCCTCATGTGACAAGTGGCTACTGTAGTATACAGAGCAGACACAGACTGTATAAGAGGGGGAATCTTGTTTTTGTTCATGAAACTCCATACTTATATGCCTGCCATGTAGTAAATATTTTATAAATATCTGTCAAGTAAATGAAAGAACATGGGTGCCCATCATTCCTCTCCATCCCTTAATCCTTGACTCTTTTGATCCATGATTCCTCTCCAGTTATTCCCAACCTTCCAGGTGTTCAGTAGTCATCCTTTGGATCCAGATGTCCTCTCCGTAAAGTTTGTTTGTGCATCCAAAATCTGAATTACATAAGTCTTACAAATTAGATGGGCACATACTTGCCAATGTTGATCACAAATAGGAGAAAAGGTGAGATGGAGGAAAAGGTCTTCTTTGTCACACATCTCCTATTTGAGACAAGCATTAAATGAGTGTACCCTTTCCTTTTATATTTTAGCTAGACATCCACATAAGTCATACTTTCCCCAAGGGTAGAGAGTTCCAAATATGTTCCTTTCCTCTCCCTTTTTTTCCCCCTAAATAAGAGCTTTTTCAACTTTGGAAAATTCTCTGAAGCTAATATCCTGATGCTGGTCCTCCATGATAGTAATCATAGTTTCGAAGATGGACTTACCAGTTAAGTACATTCTGACAGATATTTTTAAAACTTCAAAAAAGTTTGAGAGTTCAAAAAAAAAAAAAAAAAAGGGCAGATGGCACCGTGTTGGATCATACAGCATAAACTAGTTTTCTATTGAGCTCCTTTGAAAACAGCTCCTTACACCTTAACTCCATTCACTGCCTATGCCCAGCCATTCTTCAGTTCTTTGTTGTATGTTTATGTCTCTGTGCAAAATTATTTTGACAGAGGGATCAATTTTGAAAATCAAACTTTTAATCAATAATCCTTGTGGGCGGGGGGGGGTTAACTTTTGTTTTTTGTTCTGGGACACAATTTAGGAGCTTACAGATGCCAGGTAAGTTGTCTACCAATGAACTATATCCCTGATCCTCTCAATAAGACTTTTGAAAGAAAACAGATGGCAAGTGAGTTCAAGGTTGAATTTCCTTCAGAAGGGCAATCCACACTGCTAATTCAAGGGTGATGTGGTCTGCATACTTGGAATGCAGGTAATGAGGTTGACACTGTTAGGAAAAATGGATGACCAGGCAATGTATTCTTGTAGGGTCCTATAGATGGGGACTCAGAAAGTAGTTTTGGTTTCTCTAAATTAATTAAACCCTGTTTTCTAATCAGCAGGAAAGCAGAGATCCACAAGAAGCTTTTCGATTGTGGCTTAAGAAAAAACATGAAGAGCAGATGAAAGAAAGGAAGACAGAAGAACTAAGAAAACAAGAGGAATGCTTATTCTTCCTTAAAGGAACAGAAGGCCGTGAAAGAGCTTTTAAACAGTAAGTTCAAGACACAGCTTTATTATTTTTTTTCTTTTTTCAGGCTAACCTAATTTCTTTCTAGTTATCTGGGTAAAACTGCATTACCTGATTAATTCTGAGAATACAGACCCAGCTTCTTAATTTTGCTAGCAAGCCTTGGGAAAAATGGGGACTAGTAAGTATTGAATCCACTTATTTGAAGTTTCATTCTTCTTCTTTTTTCCCTCTTTTATAATCTTTTATTATAAAAGAAACAGTAAATGTGCATTGAGAAAACAGAAGCTATTTACATTCCTCACACAGAAATAATGACTGTTAGTTTTAGAATTCTATATTTTTCTCTACATGTAATTGTAAATTACTAAGTCACAGTGAATGTACTATTGTACAGTTTGCTTATTTTATTAATGATCTTATCTAATATCCAACCCTAACAATTTTTTCCCAAAGCGATACATGAATGACTTAGAGGTGACCTGTTCAACTCATAACCAATTCAGGTTCATAGAAAACTATGATTTTTTTCTTAAGTCCATTTTATTCTAATAGTTTAGTTGTTTAGATTTGTATCTGAAAAGAACCATATGTATGTATAAATGTATATGCTTGCTCACACGCCACATACACACTTATATACCAGCTGTATGTGTATGTAATTGTTTTGATTTTCAGTACCAAAGCACTAGATTTATTTTATTGACTAGATTATTTAGGATGCAGACTCTTCCTTAACCTGTTTTTTTGTTTTTGTGGGGGGTACTGGAGATTGAACTTGGGGGTAATTCCACCACTGGAATAAATAAACTTCTCTTACAGTGAGTCACATCCCCATATCCCCAGCCCTATTTTGTACATTATTTAGAGACAGGATCTTACTGAGTTGCTTAGGGCCTTGCTAAGTTGTTGAGGCTGCCTTTGAACTCCCAATCCTCCTGCCTCTGAGATTACAGGCCTTAACCTGTTTTGATGTGTTCATGCTTAGGCTTATTTTCCCAGTCTAAGGAAGAACTTATTTTATGCATTGAACAGCAAGAGCTGTATAATTTCCCTATCAAGAAAAGTGAGGCAGTGTTTCTGAATCATGCTAGTAGTATTTCTAACCTAAGTAACATTTTAGAATATAGCTAAGTGCAAAGAACAAGTTCCTTGGGATGTAATAAAGTTTTTTGCTTAGAAAGCAATATTCCTAAAAAGGGTAGGACTTACAGCACTTGTAAAACATTGTTTATTACTAACAGCCAATCTTGTTGGCAGTGTCATCATAGGACAGACTTCATTAATTAACTATGCCTTCTTGAATTTCAGGTATAAGCCTGAATTTTTTCTCTTAATAATAGTTTGTGTTGTAACATTATTTCAATGTGATAATTACTTTCCTAACCTTATAATGTGAAAAGTGAATTAAGGGGATGATTACCAAATCTGATCTTGCCTTTTTTCTATAGATGGCTAAGAAGGAAACGCATAGAAAAAATAGCAGAGCAAGAAACTATGAAGGAAAGAACTAGACAGCTCCGACTAGAAGCAAGACGTTCTAAACAGCTACAGAACCACTTTTATAACATGCCAGATGCCAAAACTTTTCGGTTTACAGATCCTTATAGCTGAAGGTTTCTATTAAATACTTCATTTGGCAGCTGCTGTCATAAAAATTTTGGATATTATTTTTTATGGCTCTTGTGTTTGGTAATACTCTAAATTATGGAAATGGTATTTATCTTTCGGTGATGTTGACAATAAATATATGTTTTTTGTAACATTAAAACAAAATAAACTTCTCTACAGTGTTGAAAGGTGTTGTGCCATCTCTTAGTCTGTGAAACAAATAACATATGAACTTCATGTTTTCCTACATCTAAATGATTAACCTTTCTTCTGCCTAGAAAGAACACAAGAAATGGACATATTTCATTAATTCTTACTATTGTTCACAAATTTGCAACAGAACATCTCAGGCAGGAGAAGTAACTTCTTTTTAAAGAAATATTTTGTTGGTGCATTATAATGTATTATAATTATGCATTATAATAGTGGGATTCATTGTGACATATTTGTACATGAACATAATTTGATCAATTTCATTCTCTTCAGCCTCTCCTATTCCTCCTTTCCTCCCTCCTCCAAAACTGTCTTCTGTTCTGCTGGTCTCTTCTGTTTTCATGATAATTTTTTTTTTTTTTTGCTTTTTTCTCTCCATTTTCCACATGAGAGGAAAGATATAACTCTTGACTTTCTGAGTAGCTTATTTTATGTATACAGGAGTGTGATTCTGATGGCGTTGCTGGCCAACCCATTCCCGCTATACAGCCTGTAGACAAATCGGGATTGCTTCTTACCCTTCAGTCCAGCAACTCTACCCTGGGAGTGCACTGATACATTCTACTCCATCTTATTTCATACTGGTGAGAAAGGAAGCTGAGAAATATTTCAACTAGCTTCAGTTAGGCCACTACAACTGGCAGCTCAGAAAGCAGCACAAAATGAGGAAGGGGTTAACAACCCCCTGTCACTGTTCTTGCTGTAGACACAGATCAAGAAGAAACAGATGGGGCTGGGGTTGTGGCTCAGCGGTAGAGCACTCGCCTCTCACGTGTGAGACACTGGGTTTGATCCTTAGCACCACATAAAAATAAATAAACAAAATAAAGATATTGTGCCCATGTATAACTAAAATAAATAAATAAATAAAAGAAACAGAAAGACAGTTGGGTATAACCAAGACCATCCATTCTCGTCAACTATTTGAACCACTGTAGTGGAGACAATTTTGTCATTTTTATGAAGAATCATTTTCTTTTCTTCCGTGTGTGTGTGTGTGTGTGTGTGTGTGTGTGTGAGAGAGAGAGAGAGAGAGAAAAGAAGAAAGAAGGGTAGAGAAGAGAGTTCAAGGCCCATGAAGAACAACAAACCAATCCCAAAACTAGCAGAAGAAAGGAAATAATTGGCAGAGCTGAAATCAATGATATTGGGAATAAAAAAAACAGTACGAAGGATCAATGAAACACAAGAGTTGGTTCTTTGAAAAGATAAATAAGATTGATAAGAGCCCTTAGTCAAACTAGCCAAAAGAAAAAAAAAGGCCCAAATTAATAAAATTAGAGATGAAAAAGGAGAAATCGCTAGATATCTCAGAAATCCAATGGATCATTGGGGACTACTGAAAATTTACACTCTAATAGATTGGAAACCCAAGAAGAGATGGATATTTTCCTAGACAAATATGATCTTCCAAAACTGAATTAAGAGGACATAAAACCTAAACAGACCAATAACTAGCAATGAGATAGAAGCAGTAATAAAAAGACTTCGAACAAAGAAAATCCCAAGACCAGATGGATTCTCACCTGAATTCTACCACACCTTTAAGAAGAAATAATGCCAGTATTCCTCACATTAGTCTATGAAAGGGACAAATATTTCCAAATTCATTCTATGAGGCCTTATCACACTCATACCAAAACTAGATAAGGACACAACAAGGAAAGAAAACAATATCCTTGATGAACTTAGATGCAAAAATACTTAATAAAATAGTAGCAAATCACGTTCAACAATGTATTAAGAAGATTATACACAATGACCAAGTTGGTTTTATTCCAGAGATGCAAGAATGGTTTAATATATATAAATCAATAAAATTTATAAATAAAATTTATCAAATAAATAGAACTAAGGACAAAAATCACTTATTCATTTTAATTCAGCACCCATTCATGATAAAAACACTGAAGAAACTAGGGATAGAAAACCTACCTCAACATTATATGAAAAATCCAAAGCCAGCCTCACAGTAAATGGGGAAAAACAAAGCATTTCCTTTAAAATATGGAACAAGACAAGGATATCCACTCTCACCACTCCTGTTTAATATAATGCTAGAAATTCTAGCCAGAGCAATTAGGCAAAAGAAGAAAATATAAGGAATAAAAATAGGAAAAGAAGAAGTTGAAAGTATCATAGTTTGCAGATATGATCTTATACCTAGATGATCCAAAGAACTCTACCAAAAGACTGATAGAGCTAATGAGCAAATTTGGTGAAGTAGAAGGTAACAAAATCAACATACAAAAATCAATAGCTTTCTTATATACCAACAATAAATCTGCTAAGAAATCAGGAAAACAATTCCATTCACAAAATAAATACATAAAATACCTAGGAATAAATCTAACCAAGGAGGGGAAACTTGTCTTCTTGAAAATCATAGAACATGAAAAAAGAAATTGAAGAAGTCTTCAGAAAATAACCTTCCATGTTCATGGACAGGCAGAATTAACATTATTAAAATGGTCATACTACCAAAAGGAGTATACAGATTCAATGCAATCCCCATCAAAATAACAATGACAGCTGGTGTGGTGATGCTTAGGAGGCCAAGGCAGGAGGATTGCAAGTTCAAAGCCCGCTTCAGCAACTTGTTGAAACCCTGTCTCGAAATACAAAATAAATATGTTGACTGGGCATGTGTCTCAGTGGTTAAGCACCCCTGGTACTTAAAAATAAAAAAAAAGAAAGAAAAGAAGAAAGCAAAACAAATATACAAATGAAAAAAAACAATGACAGTCTGCACAGAACTATAAAAATAGTCCTAAATTTCATTTGGAAGAATAAAAAATCCATAAAAACACCAATGCTCTAAGCCAAAAGAGCAATGGTGGAGACATCACAATAACCGACTCCATATTATACTACAGAGCTAGCCTAACAAAAACTGCATGGTACTGGTATAAAAACAGACACATAGACCAACTGTACAGAAAAAAAGAGAAACCCATTTATTCCAGTTCTCTGCATGTACCAATTGGGTGTCCTATAATTCAGTTGATTCTCACACCACCTGGATATAATGCAGACCCATGAATCAAGAGTGCAGTCTCATGAACCCCCTACTTTAGATGCCAAGCAGTAGGTCTCCAGGTCAGTTTCCACAGTTATTTGCTGTAATGACGGGGGAACACTTAATGTTTTATCTCTTTTTAAGAGGCTATAGTCAGTAATAACAGATGAAAGAAATGCTTAAGGCAAAGTATAGAGGAAGGAGAGCAAAGCTTTAAGATCTTTCTGGGGGCTCCACCTCTCACTCACTTCCATGTGCTCAGTGATCTGGCAAACTCTTCAAACCTGTCCTTTTGGATGTTTATGGAAGGAAGCTTCCTGATGAAAGCATGGTTGATTAAATCACTGGCCCTTGGTGATCAACTCAACATTTAGGTACTCTCTTCTCCCTGGAGGTCAGGGGATAGGCCAAAAGTTTGACTCATCTAAAGTTGGAGGATTCATACCTCTCAATTAAAAGTCTACAGTGACATAAACACTGCATAATGAATAAGGGTAAGTCATGAGGGTGAGTGGTATAGGATTGTTGAAAAAGAAGTTCATACATTGATGGATATTTGATTATATTTATAGATATATTTCTAATTATCCTAGCTCAAAGTTTCATTTTAATATTGATAAGCAGTGGTGAGAGTGGGCATTCCTATCTTGTTTCTGATCATAAGAGGAAAGCTTTTGTTCTTTAAACAATTGAGTAGAAGGATAGCCGAGAGTTTTCTCTAAGTGCCCTTTCTAAAATTCCTTTTTCCCTATTTTTCTGGATCTCTTTAATCTTGAGAGTATTGGGTTTTGTCATAGCGCTTTCTGTGATAAGTGAGATGATCCTGTTTTTCTCCTTTGTTCTTTTACTGTGATAATACTGCATTCATCTTCTCATATTGAACTACCACGGAATTCTTGAAATAAATCGCACTTGGTCATGGTGTATAACTAATATTGTATTGCATTTGGTTTGCTAGTATTTTGTGGAAGATTTTTTTTCATATGTAAGCAATAATGTTCTGTAATATTCTTTCCTTCTTGTCTTTGGCTTTGTTATTAGGGGAATACTGGTTTCATAGAATGGATTAGGAAGCATTATTACCTGTTTGTTCCTCTTCTATTTTTTCTTGATAAGAAATGGTTTTAATTATTCTTTAAATGGTTGGTAGAATTTACCAGCGAAACTCTCAAGTTCTAGACACTTATTGGGTGGTTTTGTTTTTTTTTTAAACAGACTTAAGTTTTTAGAGCAGTTCATAGCAAAATTGAACACAAGGCAGAGTTCTCATATACTTCTGGCACCCTCCCCCAGACTTCTCCCTTATTAACTTCCTACACCAGTGTGGCTCCCACGTTACCAATTTCCTATACCAGCATGGCGTACGTCAGAATTGATGAACCTATACTAACACTTCATATCGCCCCAAATCCATAGATCAAATTGTTACCGCTGTTGACCGGTGACGAGTTCTTGCTTCCCCAATGTTGAAGAATAACACCAAAGAAGCACGCCGAGGCAAGGTCAGAGTAGAAATTAGAAGTTTATTAAAGGACAGCAGAAAAGACTTCTCCCGGAGGAAGAAGGGGACCCAAGAGGTGGAATCCGTGGAAGGGATGTTGTCTCCCCTTTTTATAGTTCTTTCAGTGATGGAATGTAGGTGGGAAGGCCCCAGGGGTGGGACACAGGTGGGCCAAAGAAGTAATCTGGTCAGGAAGGACTTCTGAGTCAGCACCTTTTTGCTGGTGGCTGTTCATTGACATTTCTTGGAGGTGGACTTTGGCCTAGGGCCTTTTCAGGACTTCATTAACATTCCATGAGTTGTCCTGCGTTTCCCGGAATCATTGCCAGCATGGCCTCCATTTTAGATTTCACTCGGTATTAGACCCGGATTTATCTAACTACACTGACTACCTAACTTTAAATCTGGCTTCAAAATTAGGATTTACTCTTGGTATTGAGAACTTTTTGATTATGATTTAATCTCTTCATTTGTTACAGTATTTTTATTTTCAATTCTTGAATCAGTCCTGGTAATTTGTTGTCTTAGGAATCTTCCCATTTTGTCCAGTTTGTCCTAACTGATGTACAGTTATTCCTTTTTAAAATTAAGGTTGGGAATACTGTCCCTACTTTCATTTCTAATTTTATTTATTATCTTGGTCAATCTGACTATAAACTTGTTAATTTTTTAAAAAATTTTTAGTTGTACATGGGCACAATCTTTTTATTTTGTTTATTTATTTTTATGTGGTGCTAAGGATCGAACCCAGGGTCTCAAACGTGAGAGGCGAGTGCTCTACTGCTGAGCTACAACCCCAGCCCCTATAAACTTGTTAATTTGGGGCATCTTTTCAAAGAATAAACTTTCGATTTCTTTTTGTTTTTCTAGTCTCTGCTATGTCTCAAATGTTAATTTCCTTCCTTCTGCTAACTTTGGGCTCAATTTGTCTTTTTCTAGTTCCTTAAGATGTGATGTTAGGTTATTGAGATTTTTCTTTTTAACATTTAAGCTTATTTACTATCACTGTATTATTCCTATTGACACTCTTAAACTAATAGCTGCATTAGTGTCCCACTATTTTAACACAAATAAACATAAAGTGTTTTTAAATTTTTTCTTGTGGTAAATATACATAAAGCTTACCATTTTAACCATTTTAAAATGTATAATTCAGTGGCATTAAGTACATTGACACTGTTGTGCAAATGTTGTCACTGTCCATCTCAGAACCTTTCTATCATCCCAAACTGAAACTTTTGTGCCCATTAAGCCAAATCTTTTTTTGTGCCCATTAAGCCCATTCAGCACTCCCATAGTCCCTGAAAACCTCTATTCTACTTTCTGTCTCTGTAAATTTTTCTAGGGAGCTCATGTACATAGAATCATAGTGAAGCCAGATTTAAAGTTAGGTAGTCGGTGTAGTTAGATAAATCCGGGTCTAATATCGAGTGAAATCTAAAATGGAGACCATGCTGAGAATGACTCAGGGAAAACACAGGACAACTCATGGAATGTTAATGAAGTCCCAAAAGGCCCTAGGCCAAAGTCCACCTCAAAGAAATGTTAATGAACAGCCACCAGCAAAAAGGTGCTGACTCAGAAGTCCTTCCTGACCAGATTACTTCTTTGGCCCACCTGTGTCCCACCCCTGGGGCCTTCCCACCTACATTCCATCACTGAAAGAACTATAAAAAGGGGAGACAACATCCCTTCCACGGATTCCACCTCTTGGGTCCCCTTCTTCCTCCGGGAGAAGTCTTTTCTGCTGTCCTTTAATAAACTTCTAATTTCTACTCTGACCTTGCCTCGGCGTGCTTCTTTGGTGTTATTCTTCAACATTGGGGAAGCAAGAACTCGTCACCAGTCAACATCGGTAACAATAGTATTTGTCCTTTTGTGTCTATTTCACCTAGCATGTTTTAAAGGTTCATTTGTCTTTTGTGTATTTGTCTAGAAGTGGAATTTTAGGCCTTATGGTAATTATGTTTAATTTTTTGAGGAATTTCCATACTGTCTTCAGTAGCTGTTGCATCATTTTACATTCCTACTGGCAAAGCACATCTTCACCAGCACTTGGTATCTTCCATTTTTGTTCATAGCCATCCTGATGGATATGAAGTGGTAGTGATTTGTAATTCCTTAATGGTTAGGGACATTGAGAATCTTTTGATATATTTACTCACAATTTGTATCTTTTTTAGAGAACTAGCTATTTTTTGTGGGTTATTGGTTTTTTAGTTATCAAGTTGTAGATGCACAAAAGTTTTAAATTTTGACGAAGTTTAATTTATCTATTTTTCTTTAGTTGCCAGTGTTTCTGGCATCATAGCCAAGAAAAATCACTGCCAAATCCAATATCATGAAGATTTTACCCTAGGATTTCTTCCAAAAACTATATACTAAGTAAACCTAAAGGAAAAGGCAAAGAAGTCAGGTCTGGTGGTGCATACCTGTAATCCCAGCTATTCAAGAGGCTAAGGCAGAAGGATCCCAAGTTCAAGGTTGGCCTCTGCAACTCAGTGAGACCCTGGCTCAAAAACAAAAAAGGGTTGGGGATGCAGCTAAGTGGTGAAACACTACTGAGTTCAATTTATGGTAGCACAAAACAACAACAAAACCCAAAAAGGCAAAGAATCAATTATAAATAGTAAAAGCTAGAATAGTAAATGGACTAATACACATTACTCAGGAAGTATGTGTGTGGGGGGTAGGAATAGTCACAATAAAGAGGTAGGGAAATTACTGCCACTTGAAACTATAACTCAGATGATTGACACAGAAATAATTAAATTGACATTAACATATATTTTAACCAGATTTATCTTTTAAAGATTTCTCTGACAGGCTCTTCTGTAACTTATATGTATATGTATATATACATATAAGTTATATATGTATATGTATATATACACACACACACACACACACACTTAAAAGGCAATAAAAGGGTACTTTATCATATATATTATATATTAGGATTGCATTTTTTGAGTTTATACAATGTTCTAGAAAGAGTCTACCTTCACCATACACTATATGTTGTGTGTTGCCTTTGCCAAAACGCACAGATGGTTATATTTCTTTTACATGTCAAATTGTGTCCATTTAGAATGAAGAATCCCTTGCATAAAACAATGAAAACATGTTTTGTGGAAGTACTTGTTAATTCGGCTCTAAATATTTTTTATTTTCCTAATATATAGCATTTAGTGTTTATTGTGTATTATATATATTTGTTGTCAAGGTCAATTGTTACTCATGGCTACTCTCTTCTCTCAAAGTGGAACTGGGGATCGAACATAGCACTTTGACCACATTGAGTGGGAGTTTTAAGGCTGAGGTAAGGCCTGCCTGAGGCACATCATAAAGAGAAAGCAGCTCATTAGAAAATTTCATATAACAATGGTAAAGACAGCCATCCCTACAGGAGAGCACATTCAACATAGGAACACAGATAAAGATAACATGAAGAAACAAGGCAGTAAGAAGCCTCTAAAAGTTCAAAACTCCCCAACAACTAAATCCAGAGATAATGAAGTGTAGGGACTATCAAGGAATTCAGTTGATTACTAAAATGATCAGTACATTAAAAGAAAATATAAAGAATGAACTATGGGAGTAAATGCAGGATATGAAAGAACATTTCAATAAAGAGAGATATTCCGAGGAAAATAAACAAACCAACAAACCAGAAGTCTTGGAAATGAAAAACTCTCGTTAAATGAATAAATCAGTTAAGTCTTACAAGCAGACCAGATCAATACTAGGGTTGGAGGATAGGATGCAGGAAATGGAACATACAAAGAAAAATAAACAACAAGCAGAATATGCAAAAGCTCTGGGGCAACATTAAAAGAACAAACTGAAGGATAGCTGGCTTTGAGGAAGGAGAGAAGATACAGACTAATGTCATGGAAACTTAGTAAGATAATAAAAAAATCCCCTAATCTTGGGAAGGACATGGATATAAAGGTATAGGAGGCATTTAGAAATTCAAATAGACACTGATTACAGATTAGGCCATAAAGCAAATCTTAGCAAATATAAACAAAAAACAATAGAAACAAAATAAACTGAAATGATATTTTGTATTTTTTAGATCATAATGGAATGAAATGACAAGGGGAACCAAAGAAACTACACAAATACATGGAGATTAAGCAATGTACTTTTGAATGATGAGTGGGTCATAGAAGAAATTAAGGGGGAAATTAACAAATACATACAATCCAACCAAGATGGAAACACAACATATGAGATTCTCTGGAATGCAAAAGTATTAAGAGAAGTTTATAGCTATAAATGTTTATATTTAAAAAAAAGAAGATCTCAAATAAACAACCTAATGATGCATCTTATGGTCTTATACAAACAAGAACAAAATTCACCCTAACTCTAGTGGAATGAAATAAGTAATAAAGATTATAACTGAGATTAATGAACTAGAAACTAAAATTATACATAGGGTCAATGAAACAAAGGGTTGGTCCTTTGAATAAATAATATTGATAAATCCCTAGCTAAACAAATCAAAAGACAGTCGGAAAACCCAGATTAATAAAATTAACAACAAAAATAGGGCTATTACAATAAATTTTGCAACCGAAATCCAGAGGGTCATTAGGGTATATTTTTAAAATTTATCTAATAAATTAAAAAGTCTAGAAGAAATGGACAAATTTCTATACTCGTGTGACCTAAGAGAGGACAGAAATCTAAACAGACTAATTACAAGCAATGAGACTGAAGCAGTAAAATGCTTCCCATCAAAGAAAAGACCAGCACCTGATGGATTCACAGCTGAATTTTACCAGGTCTTCAAATGCCAGTACTCCTCAAAGCATTCCATGAAACTGAAAGGGAAGATGTACTTTTAAACTCATTCTATGAAGCCCACATCACCCTCATACCCAAACTGGATAAAGATATTTCAAGGAAAGAAAACTATAGATCATAGATGCAAAAATCCTAAATAAAATATTAGCAAACTGAATTAAACTGTACATTAAGAAGATTATACACCATTATCAGGATCACTGCATTCCAGGGATGCTAGGAGGGTTCAACATACACAAATAAAAAAATGTAATACACCACATGAATAGAATCACATGATCATTTCAACAGATGCAGAAAAGGCCTTCAATGAAATTCAACAACCCTTCATAATAAAAACCCAGAAAAAAAATTGGAATAGAAGTAATTTACCTCAATATCATAAAGACTATCTATAGCAAGCCTAAAGCCAATAAGAAGGCATTGCAATTTCAAGTTATACTACAAAGTCATAACAATGAAAATAGTACCATACTAGCAAAAAACTGACAATGTGAACCAGTGGAACAGACTAGAAGACACAGAGACAAACCCACACAGATATACTCATCTGAGTCTTGATAATGGTGCCAAAAAACATACCTTGGAGAAAAGACAGCCTCTTTAACAAGTGGTGTAAGGAACCCTGGATATCCCTTTAGAGAAGTATGAAACTCAATTCCTCTCATTCTGTACAAAAGTAAACTCAAAATGGATCAAAGACCTAACTATAAGACCAGAAAGTTTCCAACTGTTAGAAGAAAATGTAGAGGAAATACTGCTACATACAGGCACAGGCAAAAACTTCCTGAATTAGATCTCTGTAATGTGAAATAAGAGAAAGCACAGATGATCTGGCCTCTAATTTAAAACCTTCTTCACAGAAAATGAAATAATTTTAACAGAATGAGGAGACAACTGACAGAACGAGAGAAAATATTCATTAGCTACCCTTCCAACAAAGGACAAATATCCAGAATATATAAAGAGGTCCCAAAATTCAACATCAAAAAACCAAATAACCCAACAAATAAAAGGACATATGAACTGAATAGATACTACTCAAAAGAAGTACAAATGGCCAACAAAAATATGAAAAAAATGTTCAACATCTTTGGCCATCAGGCAAATAAATGTAAATCAAAACCAGATGAGATTCCATTTTTCTCCAGTTAGAATGCGGATCATTAAGAATACAAATAACAATAAATGTTGGTGCAGATGCACGAAAAAAGGAACTCTTTTACGTGACCCGTAGAAACATAAATCAGTAAAGCCACTATGGAAGTCAATATTTAGGTTCCTCAAAAATCTAAAAATAAATTTGTCATATGATCCAGCTATACCACTCCTCGGTATTTATCCAAAAGAATTAAAGTCAGCATATTTTAAAGACACATGCATACCTATGTTTATTGCAGCACAATTCACAATAGTCAAGTTATGATAGCCCTGAGTGCACATTAACAGAGAATGGGTAAAGAAAATGTGGTACATAACATACAATAGACATTTATTCAGTGATAAAAGAGGACAAAATCTATCACATGCAGGAAAATGGATGGAACTGGAAACCATAATTTGGAGCAAAATAAGTCACCTGGAGAGAGAAGTACTGTATGTTTTCTCTCATATGTGGAAGAGAGGGAACAGAGAAAAGAAGGGACTCTATGAAATTAGAAGAGAGACCAGTAGGGTAGAGGAATGGGATAAGGCTGAAGGAGGTATTAGGGTGTGAAGATCAATTTTTTTTATGTGTGCACAAATATGCCACAATGAAACCCACCATTCTGTATAATGAAAACACACACACACTCTCACTCACACATTAGCCCCTCCACCCTTAGTATTTTTGTAAGCCTCTTTTGTAGCCTCCAAAATTACCATAAAAATGTATTGAGAGCCACAGCCAAAGGGGCCCCCAGCAAACTTCCAGCTGCCAGCTGATGATTGGCTCACAGAGGCCCCAGCAAACTTCTGGCTGCCAACTGATTGGCTCCTCTGTGGTGATGCTCATTGGGCTGTTTCCCCGCCCTTTCAGACCACGGAGCTGCTCATTGGGGGACTTTTTTTTGGCTCCGCCCACACAACCCAGCCAATCGGCCTCAAGAGCAGGAGGAGTGGGGGAGGTTGAGAGGCTTGTGGAAAGTCGGTGGTGGCAGTTGGGCTCTGAAGGTTTTTCCTGAGGAGCTGTGTGGTTTGGTGTGTGGTTCTAAAAATAAAGTTCGTTTCTTTTGACAAGTGGCTCCTGAATTGTGCCCAGCCAGACTGCGGCACAGTTGTACTGTAGAAAGAGGTTCCAAGGGATTAGGCTCCACAGGTGTAGATTGGGCTATGCTTTCTTTAAATTTAGATTCTCGCCCCATGCTAAAACTAAATATTCAAGGACATGAATTTAATGGGCTACTGGATACAGGTGCAGACCTTAGCATCATCTCTCGTCAAGAATGGCCAAAACATTGGCCATTACAACAAGCCACTCAAACGCTT